>NC_140963.1:86993150-87093150 GCF_056783735.1 Eptatretus burgeri | reverse complement strand
GAATAATTTACTTTATACGTCACAACCGAATTTCCATAGCCTAACGTTCCCCTGAACAGTGTATATTTATTTAGTTTGAGTATTAATTATTTAATATTTAGTGTAAATGATTTAATAATTATAATTTGAAACTAATCATGAGATGTTTTCATATATCTGCAGGGCAAAACGTATGCGTTTGATCGGGTGTTTCACCCAGGCACGAGCCAGGAGCAGGTGTACAACGCGTGCGCACGGAAGATTGTTCAAGGTAAGCCATCGTGCATTTCAAATGGTTGTTTTGGTAATTTGTGAAGCTGATGCAATTTTTCTTAATGTGATTATCCGTTGCATTCTCAGTCACGTCTTGATGAAAGACTCTGTGATATTGTGGTTCCTGAAGGGACAGGAGAGGCTGTTGTAATCAGCATGTGCGCCAGTCAGTGTGTGAATCTGCATGCAGATCTACTTTAATATAGATTTTTCAATGAACTGTAATCTCTATACCGCAGTGATGCTCCACATTGTTGAATACTCTGTCTTGTTGTCATTGCATTGATTTGGTTTGGCTTGTTTGCCATTCTCATCTGAGCACTTAAATCAACAAAATGGCTGTTTGGGATTTGCATTGTCAATGTAATTGTTCCTCATGGTAGTTATAGGGTTATTCCGTGTCAAATCAGCCAAAAAAATGAAATTCTGTGGTGACCCCCCTCAGATTTTCCTGAAAAAAATTCTCAAAGCTACCTTAACATGTATGAGGAAGTTTTGCCAAGTTATAGCTCAAAATTCCAAGTAGTGTCCGAGATATGGCCCTACAAACACCCGAGGGGTGTTTCAATTCTGGCAGTCACGAGTTGCAGATTTGTATCTGAAGCATTTTTGGAGGGCTCTAAATTCCAGAGTTTTACAAACAGAGTTCTGAAAATTCACAAAAATGGTGTCTATTAGTGAGGCTTTCAGAATCTGACATCAAAAATGTTCTACTAAAAAATATTTTTTTCATGATAAGTACTCTCAAAAGTAGTGATTTGTAACATGCAGTCAAAACAATTTGAGTTTTCAAATTGCTGCCAACAGTCAGTTTATTCAGCATGAAGAATTTTGTTGCCTGATTTACATAATCTCGTGACTGGATCATTTACACAAGAAAACTGAAACCTTTTGGAGCAAAATCTTGGTGCTGTAGGTGTCTGAACTTTGCTTCAGACTCAACGACACTGAAATTTACCCCGGGTTTACCCCAAGTGTTCACCATGTTGACAGTTACACAGCTCTTTTAAATTTTTGTCACTTAAAGACACATACAAAGGCAAACTGTGGTAGAAAATTCAAGAGTTGTTCTCAACCCCTTCTATTTTTAAACGAAATTTTTTTAAAATGCATCAATTTCTAATGATTCTGCAGTCCCAAAAGCTACTTTTTTTTTTTTAAATAATTTTTTTACTAACAAACATATTGAAAAAATAAAGATATTGTAAGGGAGTATGACTTAAGTGGAATCTAACAATATATAAATCAGTTTAGTAAAGCTAAAAGAAGTGAATCAAAATCATTTCCAAAGTTAGGCATGAAGTACAACTCTATGTTATTTTGGCTTTAACCTAATACACAGCCCTGTAGTAACTGCCAATGCTCATTGTTACATTTTATTTTATCCTGGCAATTATAAAACTAATCACTGTTCACTTTGCACAATGGATCGAAGTACATTTGTCCAAACAATTTGATATGAAATTATGAAAAAAAAAGTTGAATCAGATATTGTACCCACATTTACAAATGGATGAAGACTTTCGTACAATGTACACTAAGTATATAAACAATTAGATCTGCAAATGAATATTTATAATGGTGATTATTATGATCACATTATGTGTCTTAATTTGTAGTTGAGATTGGTGGCAGCCTTAAAGTAAAATATCCTTTAAAAAAATGTGAGCCAAATTTAAGTAACCACATACTTGTTCTGACCAAAAAACACAACAATTTGATCATTGTGATTCCAACTTATGAATGTTTGGCATGGCTTCCACTTCAAAAGCACACCTATTTCCTTTATTCTACATCTTTCATCGAACATGTTTTTTTTGAAATCGTGGGCCTTTTTAAAAATAGAAGGGATTGAGAACAACTCTTGAATTTTCAACCACAATTTGCCTATGTATGTGTCTTTAAGTGACAAAAATTTAAGAGCTGTGTAACTGTCAACATGGTGAACACTTGGGGTAAAACCGGGGTAAATTTCAGTGTCGTTGAGTCTGGAGCAAAGTTCAGACACCGAAAGCACCCAAGATTTTGCTCCAAAAGGTTTCAGTTTTCTTGTGTAAATGAAACCAGTCACTAGATTATGTAAATCAGGCAACAAAATTCTTCATGATGAATAAACTGACTGTTGGCAGCAATTTGAAAACTCGAATTTTTTTGACTGCATGTTACAAATCACTACTTTTGAGAGTACTTATCTTAAAAAGTATTTTAAGTAGAACATTTTTGATGTCAGATTCTGAAAGCCTCACTAATAGACACCATTTGTGTGAATTTTTAGAACTCTGTTTGTAAAACTCTGGAATTTAGAGCCCTCCAAAAATGCTTCAGATACAAATCTGCAACTCGCGACTGCCAGAATTGAAACACCCCTAGGGTGTTTGTAGGGCCATATCTCAGACACTACTTGGAATTTTGAGCTATAACTTGGCAAACCTTCCTCATATATGTAAAGGTAGCTTTGAGAATTTTTAAAGAAAAATCTGAGGGGTCACCGCAACCCCCGGCTGAAATGACATGGACTGAGCCTGTATATTACCTGCTGTTTTTATTCACCTTGCGTGCTGTGGTTAAAAGTAAACAATCTTTTTTTTTTTTTTTTTTTTTTTTTTTTGGCAGATGTTCTTGAAGGATACAACGGCACTATATTTGCTTATGGGCAAACCTCATCGGGGAAAACTCACACTATGGAGGTAAATGCACGTCACATCACATCACATTGCACAGAGCACATTGTTGATTGTTTATATTGTACACAAATACCTTGCTATATGCTTTGGATGCATTCCTGAAAAATCAGGCCGATCACAAATCGGTGTGTTGCAAGACAATTTTTTTCCCATAATGACAATGTTATAAAGAGGAGGTGTGTTCCTGAAGGATGCCACAAACCCTGTTCTGGGCTTTTCCCCAAAATTGAGTGACTGTTTCCAAAAATCACCATTCCTGCGATCCTTTGTTTTATGTTCTGTCCTTTGTAACTCTATCTTTATGGCTCTTTAAAGACTTTGCTAGGCCGTTGGTGCGATCCTGGGCAGAAAATGGCATCGCGTAACACCATCCATCTGCAGCGCTTTTGCAACAAGCGTCAGGGGGTAGTCTTGCACCATCGAACGTTCCCTTCTGCCAATGTTAAATGAGACGGGAGGGTGCAGCGTGTCATGCTGTCGATCACACACAAACTAAAGGCAATGAAAGGTGAGTGAACAGGTTGAAGAGGAGTTGGCTGGAATCAGCCTGGTGGAAGCTGTGCTTCTTCGCTGCTCCTGTTTGACCAGAGCCTTGCCATGTCCACACCATAACCAGGCCCTCTCGTTTCCTCCGGACTCAGCCGTAAGAAATGCATCAGACCATTCTCCCTGCCGAGAAAGCCGAGACTGAGCTGGCAGTAGATCCGACGGGATTCCACTGGGAGTACCGGTATTTCTTCTGTCCTTGTGAATTCCTGCTGTTTACTCTACTGTGGTGTGAATGTGGGCCCAGATTAAAGCATTAGGTATTTAAGAAATCCCGTTAATTTTTTGTGGGCACAAATATTCTGAGAGTAAGGGATGTTTTTTTTTTGCCATTTATTTTGATTTCTTCATGTGTATTCCCTTCCTGTAACCATTATTATTGTTGCAATTAAATATACCCTTCTCAGAGTGAATTAGGGTGTTTGTGATCATTCCTTTGTTATTAGGAAAGCCTGTTGAGCGTTAATTGACTGCCCATCAATGTCGTCTATCCAAACCATGCTGCACGTGTCTCTGCTTCGCTCGGCCGTTGGAGACTAGGTGTGTGCCATCTAATTAGCGTAACGCCTGACTGATTCCATGGTCCCACCGGCATGGTTTCAGAGTGGAAAAAAAACCCGTAATCCGGCAGGTTCAAGTGATCTGCCGGGATCGCACCAAGCGATTTGAATGACCCACATAACTGCTACAACAATAAAATCTAAATTTTAGAAATTGATCCAGCTCCTCATCTCAATGTTATTGCCCGTTCACTGATGTCTCTCATACGAAGTACTTCATGAATGGAGATTTTAAGATATTTCCACAAAAAGTTGTAGATAAAAATGCAAACTTTGACAGGGTGACATAAGTTGCAGATTAGTTTTTGAAAACTCATTCCACACGTATCAGCACATTGACTATGATTTAACACATTGATGTCTTTATTGCATGCTTTTCCAGATACTGATTCTGAAACATTCCATTTCCTTTGGTTTTAATCAGCTGTTTGACTGCACTGGGTAAGAAATATTAACTAATATTTCCAAAAACCGATTGAGGAAGACCTTCACTCCTGTCAGAGCTTCGTCACATTCACTACAAGTCGATGAAGGTTTCAAGGCTTGAACCAGTCCTGCAGGGATTTCAGTAACAATTCATCACCCAGCTCTATGCAAAATATTCCACATGATCTTAAGTCCTTGGAAGTTAGTTAAAGCAGATTTTGCTATTTGGCAAAACTCCCCATTGATGGACCACAATGAATTTGCATTTGATTCCATTGTGAAGTGACTTATGGACGACAGAGCTTTGAAGATCAGCGAATTAACAATGACCCCATGGTGTCAGTCTTTGAGATTCTTATAAATTGTGCTCTTAAATGGTTTAGAATATTTCCTGAACTTAAGTAGTGGAATCTCAAACTTTCTCACGCCTGACACCTTATTCAACTTTAAGTGTGGATTGATAATGCAAACGATCCACGATATGTTGTTCTTTTTTTGACTATTCGACTCTTTAGTAGCAGTCATAAATTTTTGTACAAGGACATGGAAGGCTGCCAATCTTCTGACCTCACTGCACAGCTTGTGTGCTGTATTGCATAATACAGATGTTAAAATATTGTTATGTGGAAGGGGCAGGGTGGGGGGGGGGGGTTACATAGATAGATCGTGTTAAGAATAGTCTGGACCATGTGACTACATTGGTTAGATTTGCTCCATTAATATATATATATATATATATATATATATATATATATATATATATATATATATATATATATATATATATATATATATATATATATATATATTTGTTAGAGATGATTCGTCCTGTTAAATTTGCACCGACGAGGCAGTGAGTGTTGGCCTTCAAGCAGATAGAGTAAGATTGTACCACGTAAAACCTGTTTTTTGGCGAGACTATGTGGAGGACTTGGCAAACACGTACACAAAGAAAGTGCTTCATGCACCTTAAAAGATACAGCACTGAAAGTTTGGCTGGTGCACCACAGGCCATCGCGGTGAGATATGCTGTGGAGCCATGGCGAGGGGTGGGATTCTGGAGCATGTGGCACCCCCACCAGAAATGGCAGCACATGCCTGCCCGCATAGGCAACCCGAAAGTTGACGAGGGCTGTGACCACGTGAAGCATGTCAGTTGGAGTCTGTCCTTTCGAGAGGAAACTTCTCTCCCTCTCTCTCCCTCTCCCTCTCCCTCCCACTCCCTCCCCCTGACTCTCCCCCTGACTCTCCCCCTGACTCTCCCCCTGACTCTCCCCCTGACTCTCCCCCTGACTCTCCCCCGACTCTCCCCGACTCTCCCCCGACTCTCCCCCCGACTCTCCCCCGACTCTCCCCCGACTCTCCCCCCCGACTCTCCCCCCGCCTCTTCCCCCCGCTCTTCCTCTCGCTCTTCCTCTCGCTCTCCTCCAACTCTTCCTCTCACACACTTCCACTCTTCCTCTCACACACTTCCACTCTTCCTCTCACACTCTTCCACTCTTCCTCTCTCTCACACTCTTCCACTCTTCCTCTCTCTCACGCTCTTCCACTCTTCCTCTCTCTCACGCTCTTCCACTCTTCCTCTCTCTCACGCTCTTCCACTCTTCCTCTCTCTCACGCTCTTCCACTCTTCCTCTCTCTCACGCTCTTCCACTCTTCCTCTCTCTCACGCTCTTCCACTCTTCCTCTCTCTCACGCTCTTCCACTCTTCCTCTCTCTCACGCTCTTCCACTCTTCCTCTCTCTCACGCTCTCCCACTCTTCCTCTCTCTCACGCTCTCCCACTCTTCCTCTCTCTCACGCTCTTCCACTCTTCCTCTCTCTCACGCTCTTCCACTTTTCCTCTTTCTCACGCTCTTCCACTCTTCCTCTCTCTCTCTCACACTCTTCCACTCTTCCACTCTTCCACTCTTCCACTCTTCCTGTCTCTCTCTCTCTCTCTCTCTCTCTCTCTCTCTCTCTCTCTCTCTCTCTCTCTCTCTCTCTCTCTCTCTCTCTCTCACACTCTTCCACTCTCTCTCTCTCTCTCTCTCTCTCTCTCTCTCTCTCTCTCTCTCTCTCTCTCTCTCTCACACTCTTCCACTCTCCCTCTCTCTCACACTCTTCCTCTCTCCCTCTTTCTCACACTCTTCCTCTCTCCCTCTCTCTCTCTGTTGGGCAGCCTCTTATCGCCATTCTTCAACCCTGTTCCGCACCAGCCTGCATGGGTCGTATTGGACCAACAACCAGCTTGTGCCTTATTTAAGTCCTCTTCTATGTTCCTCTCTGTTGTGAGAGTTGGGTATTTGGTGCCCTCGGTGGAGGGGGGGGGAGGGGCTCGGCTTTATTTATTCACCTCTTGTACACAAGATTGGGAGTTCCTTTCATCCCTAGCTGTGTCTGTTGACTGCGAGAGCTGTCGTTATTTATTGTCTCGTCTACCCTTATCCCCATATTCTCTTTTAATAAACGCCAATAAATTATAAGAAATGTCTTTTTGCCTTTCGTGCACGTTGGACCACAAGGTTCGGCTTCGTTTGGGTGATCCTTGGGGAGTAATAATTGTATCATTGAAACAAACACCGTTTCAGTCCTTCTCAGAGGTTTTACACCCCTGGTGCAGATGGTCTGTGTTAACAGAACCTTCTGAAGTGACTGTATATGTATATTTGACTAATGCTGGCTGTCTGTCTGTCTGTCCCAGACTAAACACTCCTTGAAGAGAAAAAAAATGGAAGTAAAAATTATTTTAAAATTTATCCAAACCTTTGGGAAAATGATTTTTAAAATTTCAATGAGACAGAAAATTGAACCTGGGTGGTGTATAGGCAACAGGGTGTTGGGTGTGCGACTAGGATTTCTGCCTCGATCCCTCCCAAATTATTATTTTTTTTCTTTGCTGTTAAGAAATATGATTTTTTGGAATTCGACACTACTATGCTCTACACAGTGTATATAATAGGCTGATGCTGTCTGTCTGCCCCCACCCCAAAACACAGAAATGCTCCTTGGAGAGGAAAAAAAAATTCGTAATCATTGCTTCAAATTCATCCAAACCACCAGGAAAATTATAATTGTACACAAGAGATTGCAACCTCATGCATATAAAGTGCAGATAGTGCGACCTTTAAAATGCAGAAATTCCCCGGAAGCTGGATTGGATGTGGTGGGGGCAGTACCCTGCCTCCAAGGCCTCCCGATGTGACGCTCTTAGACTTCTTCTTGTGCGAGTACATCGGATTGTTTCCCAAACCTCTGTTGCTGACATTGAAACACTTCATCCAAGGATAATTAATCTATTGCATCAGCAGTGTGACGAGGGATGTTGGCCAACATGTGGATTATTGCTTGGATGTACTACATGCCAATAAAGGTGCACATGTTGAGGTGCACTGAAGAACACAAGAAACTTTATTAATTTTGTGACAAAATTCAAAAAACTGCATCATGGTATCTCTCTTGGTTTGATTGTAATAAAATTGTCAAGCTGGAACAAGACTTTGTGGACATCCTGTACTTTATTGCCAAGTCTAAAATTATGGTTACCATACCCAAGGAGTTGCTGGAGCTGTGTCCAATAAGCTGACCCCAATGATAATTGAGGTAACACCGGTCAACGAGCGTATTATGAGATTAAGGATTCGTCACTCCTTGGGTGTCATTTCCCTGGTCTCTGTTTATGCTCCGACTGAGGCGAGTGATCTCACCGTAAAGGATGCATTCCACACCACGCTCGAGTCTGTGGTTGATCAGTGCCCCAGACGAGATACACTTCTCGTCTTGGGGGATTTCAATGCATCGACTGGAACTGATAAGGATGGTTATGAGGTTTGTGTTGGTCCCCATGGGTCAGGAACTATGAACCAGAATAGCACTAAGTTCCTTGACTTTGCAAGAGGTCATGGACTTAGGGTGGCTGGTGCATGGTTTCATCGCCGGACTTGGTATTCCAACGCTGGCGGTGTGGCAAAGGAGATTGACCATGTCCTCATTGACGGTCGTTGGAGGATGATCCAGAACTGCAGGGTCTACCGGAGTGCTCAGTTCCTCAATACTGACCACAGGCTTGTTGTCGCAACTCTAAAGCTGCACCTTAAATCCTGGAGAATGGTACCATCCCAGCCTAGGCTGGATGTTGGCAAGCTCAGGGATGAGAGAGTAGCTGAGGAGTTTGCGAACAGGCTAAGTGGACACTTGGGGGGGGGGGGGTCTAGGTGCTTTGGGGGGTCCTGAAGACTTGTGGAGTGCCTTCAAGACCACCGTCCTTGATGTTGCCGGTGGATGTCTTGGAACTCACCGCAGGGCAAAGAAGAATTTTGTCTCTCAAGGGACACTGGATACCATTGACCAGAGTCGCAGGGCCAGGCTGAATGGCAGAGCTGAGCTGTTCAGGGAGCAGAGGCGTAAAACTGTACGTGCACTGAGGGTGGACAAGGAGGCCTTTGTGCGAGGAATCTGTGAGGGGGTAGAGCATCACCTGTGGACAGGTGATTCTCATCCCACTTACAGGGGAATTCGCGCATTGCGTTCATCCAAGCCCATCCCTCGGAGCACTGCAGTTAGAGCAGAGAGTGGAAGGCTCTTGACAGAGGAGTCTGAAGTGAAGGCCCGCTGGGCCGGTTACTTTGAGCGGTTGTACCAAGCTGATCCCCCAGCTGTCGAGTTGGAGGTCATGGGTGTTACAATCCCTGTTGCTGACCCTCGAATCAACTGTGGTCCACCTTCGCTTGTGGAAACACGTGCTGCGGTGAACCGGTTGAAACGGGGCAAAGCTCCAGGGATCTGTGGCATCCATGCTGAACTTCTCAAGGCTGGTGGAAATGCTGCACTCGTGTCGTTGCATGCAGTTTTGTGCTCTGCCTGGAACACAGGCATCATCCCAACTGATTGGAAGAGGGGCCTTGTTGTTCCTCTCTGGAAAGGGAAGGGTGATCGCCAAGACTGCAACAACTACCGAGCGGTGACGCTGCTCTCAGTGCCCGGCAAGGTCTTTGCTCGGATAATTCTTGATAGGGTTCGCCATCATCTGCTTGAGCACCAGCGTCCAGAGCAGTCAGGCTTTACACCAAAGAGGTCAACGATTGACCGTATCCTTGCTCTTCGTGTCCTCACCGAACGCAGACGAGAGTTTCGGCAGGGGCTGCTTGCAGCCTATGTTGATCTCTGTAAAGCGTTCGATTCAGTGAATCGGGATGTCCTTCTGGAGGATTCTTGGTCTTCGTGGGGTGCCACCAAAACTGATTGATCTGATGTCTGAACTCTACTCTGGTACTGAGAGTGCTGTGAAGTGTGGTGGTTCCATCTCTGACTTATTTCCAGTTGTTACTGGAGTTCGTCAGCGGTGTGTACTGGCCCCCACACTTTTCAGCACTTGTATGGACTGGATTTTATGGAGGATGTCGGAGAGATCAGGCTGCGGTGCATCGTTTGGGAATGTCAAGATCTCGGACCTTGATTTTGCAGATGATGCAGTCATCTTTGCGGAGACTTTAGACATCCTTTTGGGGGCCCTCGAGGTGCTGAATGAGGAGTCGGAGTCGCTGGGATTACGGGTTTCTTGGGTCAAAACTAAGATCCAGGCTTTCGGTGACATCTTGGATGCTGCTGTCCTGTCTGTGTCTGTTTGTGGTGAGGATGTTGAGGTCGTGGAGAGATTCACTTACCTTGACAGTGATATTCATGTCTCTGCTGGCTGTGAGTCAGAGGTCAATAGATGTCTGGGTCGGGCCTGGGGAGTCATGGATTCACTGGATCATGGGGTGTGGCGCTGCCGGTACCTGTGCGGGAGGACGAAAGTCCGAGTCTTCAGGTCCTTGGTACTTCCAGTCTTGCTCTATGGATGCGAGACTTGTACTCTGACTAAGGATCTGATACGGAGACTTAATTCCTTTGGTACCAGGTCTCTTCGGAGAATCCTTGGCTATCGCTGGTCGGATTTTCTGTCCAAGGAGCGGTTGCCAAGAGAGACTCGGATGAGATTTGTTACCTGCATAGTCCGTGAGCGTCACTTGCGGCTGTATGGACATGTGGCTTGTTTTCCTGACGCTGATCCTGCTCACCAGATTCTCTCAGCGAAGGAGTCTCATGAGTGGAGGAGGCCAGTGGGCCGACCACGTGCCTCGTGGTTGCAGCAGGTTGACCATCATCTCAAGGAGATGGGGATGGGCCTGGCATCTGCCTGGGGGATGGCCAGACGGAGGCCCCTGGAGTACCGGCGGAAAGTGGACGCAGCGACGCGCTGTTGTGGCACATGCTCCCATACCTGACCTGACCTAAAATTATCTTCAGATGTTTACCGAATCAAATTATTTGAATAAATCGATAAGTTGTTAAATGCATTGTAGTCTCTTCTTTTCTTTAAGTGCCAGGTGCATACAGCAACTCAGGACATTCCTTATTGAATCTCCCATTTTTGAGCTTTCAACCATGCAATAATAAAAAGCTTCCTTTCTTTTTATGCCTCTGCTGACAGTCACCGGAGGCGTTGTTTTTGGGTTGTTCGTCCGTGATCATATTCTCCGTTTTCTCTGCAACCACTTATTTGATTAACACTAAATTTTCACAATCGGTGCAACTACTCATGTGCAATGCTTCAATAATTATGACATCATAGGTCACATGGTGTGGCAGCCATGTTGGGAAAAAAGGAAAAACTTTGGACCTCTGTATCTCTGAAACCACTCCATGAAAATAATTTAAATTTGGCACATCTCAAGTACTCCCATGTGGAATTAGTGCGATTTATTTATTTTATTATTTTTTCATATATATATATATTTTTAATGTCAGGTGGCTTTGTTAGTACGTCATAATTGCATATGGTTATCTCGGGCTAAATTGTATTGGTTGGAGGGGGTGGGGTTGATATCATCAGTCATGTGGTTTGGCAGCCATTGAAAAAATATTTCAACAAATAAAAAAAAAACCTTCAAAGACCTTCTTGAGAATGGCTTGACAGATTGAGGTGAAACTTCACCCACATGATCCCCAAGCCTTGGGGATACCAGGTTGTTCACGAATAATTAATAGGTCACATGGTCTGGCAGCCATGTTCGATTGAACTTAAAATCTTTTTTAAAATCCTTCTCTTCAACTGCTTCATCAATCGACATGAAATGTAACAATTTCGATCTCGTGTTTGCAGGAAACATATGTTTTAAATTTCAACCTGATCAGACACATGGTTTGGCAGCCAGAAGTATTAAACATTTTCAATCTGGGTTCAGGGATTTAACGCAAACTTGGTACAAGTATGTAAAATGATGTAATAATGTGGTTGGAGGCATATCTGGTGGCATCGAAGAGCGCTCTTCCTAGTTTCTTTGCTATTCCAGGATTTTTACCACTGGCTTCTGCTTGTACATAATTAAGATGCTACTTTTGAGTTTTGTTCATTCATTCAGTCAGAGATGCAAGATTGTAATCCATGAGGTACAGCAACCTTCTCTCAATATGAAAGATGGTCTTGTGTCAGAACATTTTCTTGGTATCCATATTTATGGGATATAGTTTTCACTCCTAATACAGGTTGTAACTTGGTCAGAATGAGACCATCCCCCGTATCTGTGTTGCTCTTGACAGTTAGGGTAACACTGCATCAGAGTTTGTGAATAATGTTGTCTAATTGATATCTGTGAACTGTTTGCAGGGAAAGCTCCATGATGCCGAGCACCTTGGCATCATTCCTCGTATAGTGGACGATATCTTCAACTATATCTACTCCATGAACGAGAACCTTGAGTTCCACATAAAGGTGCACTGTTGACTCTGCAAAGACACTGTGTTGACTCCTTGCAAGTGGGAGCTTTTATAATTTACAAAATGTTTTATGCAGACAGGTTTTTCCAACATTATTCCCTCTGATCAATTTGACCTTCCACCTCTCCAACTACCCTCATTTACTCATGATTGCAGGAATCCTTTTATGGTTTTACAAACTAACATGTTTGACGATTGTATCACCTGGCTGTCTTTTTTTTTTTTTTTTTTTTTTTTTTTTTTTTTTTAACAGGTCATTTCCTTATTATATATGCAAAAGTGATCAATTATTTTAATCCATTTCAGTACCCACTCATATCCTTCATACACCCTTTCTTGCTCTTCTGACTGGTTTCCTTTCAGCCCCTTTTCCTTTTATAATTCTTCCCCCTACCCTTTCCCTTGTCTTTTCCATTCTTCCCTGTCTCAATTTTATATGTGTAATCTACACTTAAAACACCCCTCGACCCCCCTCCCCACGGCAATGCTTAACACTACAGAATTCTGACTAGAAGGTGTCAAACTTTTGGTTTCTTCAGCCAAAGCCTCCAGAGCAGCAGAGTTGCTTGTTTGTAATAGTCTGTTGCCCTGATGAAAACTTCTCTCAGCCGTGATGAGGTTATCATTTGCATGGGTTCTTGGTAATCATCAGTGCCTTGTACTGCAACCATGTGAGAATGAAACAAAGTATCTGTATGGATTCACTGGTTCTATATGTTATGACGAACAAGTACAGAGAGTACATGGATACACCACTGGGGCTTGTGGGGCTTTATGTCCCCTTTTCCCTCACACCCCTCACCCCTCCACTTCCTCAAGGAAAGGCAAGTGTGTCCATGCAGCCAATCATTACATTCATATAATCGCCTGAAGCCAAACGGTTTGAAACAAAAACCAAACACGAAATGCAAATAAGTAAATTATTCCATGAACAACATAGACATGATCAGCATGTTTACTAACAGAAGTTCTTCAATTCTTTTGCTCTCCTTCTTTTTCTCTTTATCTTTCTCTGTATCTTTCTCTTTCTCTTTCTCTTTCTCTGTATCTTTCTCTTTCTCTGTATCTTTCTCTTTCTCTGTATCTTTCTCTTTCTCTGTATCTTTCTCTTTCTCTGTATCTTTCTCTTTCTCTGTATATTTCTCTTTCTCTGTATATTTCTCTTTCTCTTTCTCTCATTCTCTCTCATTCTCTCTCATTCTCTCTCCCCCCCCTCCTCCCCCTCTCCACCCCTCCACCCTGGACCTGTCTGGATGGTATGACTGGTAGAAAATGGATTTCATACATTATTTTGTTTCCATCTCCACTGTCGTTCTATGCAGAATCATTCTGATGAGATGGTATGAATCGTAACTAACGCTCCACCGCACGTTTGCCTTCACTTCCTCTCACCTCATGCTGCCTTCCCTTCTCCACTCCCTCCACGCTCCACCTCCCTCCTCTCTTTTTTTTTTAACATACCATCTCCTCACTCCGTCCCCCCTTCCTCTCCACCCTCTTTTTCTCCCCCCCCCCTCAGTATTTCCGTCAGCAAAGCGACGGGTGGTATTTGTATATATGTATGTATGTATGTATGTATGTATGTATGTATATATATATATATATATATATATATATATATATATATATATATATATATATATATATATATATATAAATATGTGTGTGTATATACACTACAGGTAAAAACGTTGTAGAACACCCCCATTTTTCCAGTTTTTACTGAAATTTAAGCAGTTCATGTCCAGTGAATAACCTGAAATGTTACAAAGTTAAGCGGTACACTGCCAGAGGTTAAAAAAAAAATTAATTTTAGGTTACCAAAAACTGAAAAAAATGTAAATTTCAGAGTTGTTACAAAAGGTCCTTTTTAGGGAACAAGTAATGGGTTAGCAACTGCAGCTGCTCTGCAGCAATGGAATTAAATTAAGCCTTGAAAGTTGATTCAACCAATTCCTACAGGTGTCCCAACTTTTGTTGATTAGTTACAAACCTTCTGTCGATAAAAGCAGTGTTGTAACGGACTGTGTTGCTACACCCTCTGAAGCATTATTTGGACAATATCACACTGCAGGAAGTAGTACATTGCTTTCATAGTGTTGAGAAAAAGACAATTAACAAAGGAACACAGACAGACCACTATAACCCTGAAAAAAGTGTAGTTCTTTCCTTTAGATAAATTGCAAAGGAAGCCAAGGTGTCAGTCAGTACAGTTTCCTACACCATCAAAAAGCACTTCGAAACTGGAGGAAACTCTGACAGGAAGAGGTCTGGCAGACCCAAAGCCACAACACAATCAGAAGACAAGTTTCTGAGAGTCAACAGCTTGTGTGAAAGGTGGCTCACAGGACAGCAGCTTCAAGCACAGCTTAACACTGGTCGAAGTAAGGAAGTCTCAGTTTCAACTGTGAAGAGAAGACTTCGAGCTGCAGGTTTGACAGGTCAAGTGGCAGTAAGAAAGCCATTGCCAAGATGGAAAAATAAGAAAAAGAGGCTTGCCTGGACCATGAAGCACTGCCAGTGGACTACTCAAAACTAGAAGAAGGTCTTATGGACCGATGAATCAAAATTTGAAATCTTCTGTTCATCACGCAGGGTTTTTGTATGCCGTCGAGAAGGAGAAAGGATGGTTCCTCAGTGTGAGACACCAACTGTCAAACATGGAGGAGGAAGCGTGATGATCTGCGGCTCTTTTTCTGGATCCAGAGTCGGCGACTTGCACAGAGTGACTGGCACCTTGAACCAAAAGGGCTACCACAGCATTTTGCAGCGCCATGCAAGCCCCTCTGGTCTATGCCTAGTTGATCAGGGGTTCATCCTACAGCAGGATAACGACCCAAAACATACCTCCAGGCTATGTCAGAACTACCCAGAACTGTCAGAACTTCTGCAACAATGTTGGGAAGAACATTCTGAACAATATTTGATTTCTATTGTAGAAAGTATGTCAGGAGTATGTTTGGCTGTTATATCTGCAAAAGGTGGCTACTTTGAGTCAAAATTTAGATTAAATTTTGTCCAACAAAACTATTCCATGATTTTTTTTTATTTGTTCTTTGCTTTAATTTCAGAGTACATTGAAACATTAAACTGCTTAAATTTTCAGTAAAAATGGGGGTTTTCTAAAACTTTTGACCGGTTGTGTACATACATACATACATACACACACAATCACGGCACTCGTATGCTTTCCCTAATTATTGGGGGGGGGGGTGGTGGATGCATCTGAGTCGATTAAAGCCAATCGGTCTTCATCTTCATCTCTTGTTCTTGATGATTAAGTGGGTGGGACCGTAAGTTGTGGCTGTGGCAGTATCGGCGCCAGAGACTGTGTGGGGGTTCGACTGCTGAATCCCTTTGAGCGCTTCGAAGCACTGGAGTAGTGAGGAGGGAGGGGGGGGCAAAGGAGCGGTCACCCAAGAGCGGCGCTTTGGTGGGGTTGGGGCAGTAAATGTATTATTTTGCATCTATAATTATTGTCGACACTTCTTTCCATTTTTCCGTGGCGCATGAAAGTGCAAACGAAGGGAGGAGTTGAACTTTGCAAATGGCCCCGCCCTCCATTTGCTGACCAATGGTTTTGGCCAACGATATCCCAGAGAGAGGGGGCGGGCAAAAAGAAGCATGTGGCATGCAGGAAACTAAGTGGATGAAGTGGATGCAGAAAACAAAACTTTAACTATTTGCTTGCAAATATACTGTAACTAATTTGATTTGTAACTAGAAGGGCACTCAGTGGACCGCATAACTCCAACGCGCAATGCCTGATCCACGAGAACATATTTGGCCCAATACATTTTTGAAATATCATGCTGTACAGGACTATATCGTTTTTGGCCCTATCTCTCAATGATGAAGAATCACTTAAAAATTTAACAAGTCTCGTATCCAGATCCAGATTTGGATAATTCACCAAAATCGAATCAATATGTCCTTGCGACGCACCCAACCTGTCCAAGTTTTGTCTGAATCCATCCACAATTTTTTGAGATATTGTGCTATATATCGGTTTTGCCCTATCTCTCAACAGTGAAGAATCACTTAAAAAAATTATCAGATCTGGATCTTCACCAAAATTAAATGAATTCTTCCTTGTCACATAACGAACCTGGCCACCAAGTTTCATTCAAATCCATCCACATCTTTTTGAGATATCGTGCTATATATCGTTTTTGCCCTGATCTCTCAATGATGAAGGATCATTTAAAATTTTCTCGTATCTGGAATCGGATCCAGATTTTCACCAAAATCTAATCAGTTCGTCCTTGTCACACACCGTCCTTGTCCACAAAATTTCATCCGAATCCGTCCACAACTTTTGGAGATATCCTGCACACAAACAGACATACAAACAGAAAGGGATGAAAGCAACCTCTTTCACCTTTGGTGGCAGAGGTAATAAAGTTATTTCATTGGGCTTCGTGTTTAATTCAGCATGTGAGTTACGAGGGGGTGGAAATTTGACATCTCGCCCGAGCGTCATTTTTCCTCGACATTCCACTGCTTCGAAGTTCTCATAAAGAGTTATTGCACTGTTACTTGTTTCATTGATGTTCACTTATCTTTTCTGAGCTTTGTTTCTAACTGGTACATGGTCATAATTTCTTGCTGAGAGTACATAGATTGAGATTCCCAAAACTCAGAGGGTCCCTGCAGCCTGCAGAGCATCACTAAATTATGTTTTAGGCACTTCATCTCTCTTCACGATGTTGGAGTTTTCTGGCACTGTTGTGAAGTTTAGCACAGTCAACCACACTGAAACTGCAGGGTGACAAACTCATGTTATGTATTTTTCGTCTGAATATTTCAATATTTCGTTAACTTTTTATGTTTTTAGAGTAAGGGGATTTTTGGGGAAACAGCATTAATCTGTATTATGATCAGCCATCAATGTCGAAAGTGGTGATTACTTGTACATGTGTGAGAGCAGTGTTTCTCAACTGCGGTTCCCCGGAACCCTAGGGTTCCTCGAGAAACAGTAATAAATAGGCTAATGTATTTTTGAGTAGTTTTTGTTTGATTTAATTTTCGTAATTTTACTATATAGGTACGGCATATTGTTGGAAACTCCTTGGTTATTATAATAGAGGTTTCAACCTCTTGTATTATTTACAATTATAACAACCATAGGGAATGTATTTAATGATGTCTATATGGCGCCAGTGTGAAACCGCCCTCACTGGTTAGTGGACGTCCTGTACGCGGCGGATTCGTGTATCATTGAGTGACTGACTCAAGTACGGGACGCATGCTCGGTGTCCATCTATGTTCTCTGTGCTTCCTTGCGCGAAGTCTCTCTCTCTCAAGGTTGGTTCTTCTGTTTACCTTTATTGCTTCAGCTTAATTTGTTTAAGTTTTGTTTATCAAGTTACATGAGGTGTGTTTTTTTTTTTTTTATTTAAAATCGATTTTTTTTTTGTGAATTGAAACCTCTGTGTGAGGTCTCATAAACGAGCAGTACGTTTTCTTTTTTCATTGCCAATAAATTTGACAAAAAGGGGGTCATTTTTTCCTTGAACCAGGTATCCGAAAAAAAAAAAAATATTTACCACGTGAACTACGATAAAAATATAGAAGAGCTAGATATTAATTATGGTATATAATAATTTTTATGCAGGGGTTCCCTGAGACATGAAAACTATTTCAAGGGTTCCACAAGGGTAAAAAGGTTGAGAAACGCTGTGTTCGAGTGTGGAGACAATTTTTTTGTGTATTTATATTTTTACAAAAACTGCCATTAAACTTGCAAACACATTTAGCACGCATTGTGAGGTGCTGTCGGTCACATCATCGAGTGCATCCCATCTGTTAATATTTCCTTCTGGACGTGTGGACTTTCATCTCGACTATTCTTTTTGAAAAGAGTGGGCCAATGTTTGCAATCTGCCTTCATGATGTGCTTGCTGGACCCAGTATATGACTGGAGATTAAAGGTTACGAAGCTTCCCAGATAATTGGCTGCCAGTGGTGGTCATGCCACTGAAGAGCCCCAGAAGGAGAGTTACCACTTTCTGGCTTTCTTTCCTAATTATACATGATTTCCATAATGCAGTTCGTGAAGTGCCACTCGGAGTCTGACATAACTTTTGGGCATTTGTGTTTTATCACCTGGTTTGTAGGTTTCATACTTTGAAATTTACATGGACAAGATTCGTGATCTTCTCGATGGTGAGAAAGTCATAATGTTCATGAATGAATGAATGAATGAATGAATGAATTGACTTTGTTTGGAAAATTGGCATGAAAATAAAACTTATTTTTGCATTAAACTTTTTCTTGTCTTGACAGTGTCAAAGACGAACCTCTCTGTACATGAGGATAAGAATCGCGTCCCGTATGTAAAGGTCTGTAGAAAGCAGAGATTTAATGTTGTAACTTTATCAGTGCATTCTTTTACTCGTGTCATTGAACTGTTGTTCTGTTGCTGCATGTCAAATCGTATCGTCGTTTCAATGAAGATAAAGCCAGCTGTCTGGGGTCTTTAACACACACTAACTTGGACGTGAATGGTGATGTTATTGTCTCGGTGTATTCTGCAGAGTAGGCCATTCTGTTGTACACTTGCCAAATTCTCTAGTTGGGATTACCTGTGTAATTGGTGTGATCTGCGGTTGGTGGAAGTCCTCTGGTGTTGCTATGGCTTAGACTTGATGGGCCAATGATCTTTATAATCCCTTTTAATTACCTTGTGGCCCTCATGTTATACTCTCAACATCATTCTGATTTTGTGAGGAAGTTTGCATTTTACATGCAGCTTTGTTTTAAAATTTGTGAGCATCCGTACATTGGCTTCGCATGTCTAATGTAGGGCCGTTTCTTGCTAGGGATGCACTGAGCGCTTTGTATCCAGCCCTGAAGAGGTCATGTACGTCATTGACGAGGGGAAATCCAATCGGCATGTCGCAGTTACAAGTGAGTTGGGGATATTGAAGAGCATGCTATACGGGGTCTAAAGTTGAAGAGCTTTCAGTCTGTTATAACTGCTTAAGTATAATTGCAGAATGACAAGGCAGATTGGTGTTTATTGTGTGTCGTCACTTTGCTCTCAGTTTATGGTGGTACCAATGCCGGTTCAACTGCAAAATTCAGTATCCTGGAACTTCCCTCATTTTCAGGTACCATTGAAGGTCATAAACAGCATTTTCACACATCAGAGAGATCATTGATGAAAACCAGAAAAAGAACTGGGCCCAGAACACTGCCTTGAGGAACTTCAGCCAGGACAGGAAGAGGGGATGAGAGAATTCCATTAAGGGCCACACGTTGACTGCGACAGGAGAGGAAGTCTGTGAGCCAATAGTGGAGATTGCCTTGGATACCATACATAGGAAGAGAATTTGGTTAGCAGGGCAGGTTGCCAGACCGTATTCAAAGCATGTGATATGTCTAGGGAGATGGCTCTGATCTCATGTCTGACATTGAGGATCTCCATCCATTGTTGGGAAAGCAGAAGCAGCATTTCCAGGGTAGAGTGGCGTGGTCTGAATCCAAATTGTGATCGGAAATCAGGCCTTTGGAGAAGAGGAAGGATTTAATGTCTGAAGCGATGATGGATTCTATAACCATGCTGATGTTTGGGAGAAGGCTGATTGCATAAAAAGGTGAAAACACAGACCAGAGCGGTAATGTTTGCTGATTTCCAAGCAGATGGCAGATGACCTTGAGCAAATGAGAGGGTGAATAGAACAGAGAGAGGGTGGGCAAGAGCAGCAGAGCAGGTTTTTAGGACACGTGAGCTGATGCCGTCTGGACGGGTTGCAGAATCTGAGTCAAGGTTTGACAGCAAGCTCTCCACCTTGTCAGGATAAAAAATACAGAGTCCAGTGACAGCTGGGTAAGGTGGGTACAGAAAACGATGGGTTTGGGACACAAGATTTAGAAGAAAACAGAGTTTGAGCGTTCAGTCTTTTCACGTGCAGTGTCAGCTGTGTGGCCATTTGAGGTAGAGGGGATGGAGGGGGAACATACACCAAAAATGCACTTGACTAGATGCCACCAGGATTTGAAGGAGGGAGAGAGGTTTGAGAACACCTGGTGTTGGCACAGTGGTTAGGGCAGCGGCTTGGGATCCAAAAGGTCCTGAGTTCAATCCCCGTTGGGCCACTGAATTAATACACCAGGGGGTTGACTCAGCCTGTCATCTTTCCGAGGTCGGCGAAATGAGTACCAGTGTAATGGGCCGGTGTATACCCCGGTTAAAATAGGTGTACCATATCCCTGTGTCCTAAGAGGCGACCAGGGTTGCGTCAGGAAGGGCATCCGGCGTAAAACATGTGCTAAATCACTATGCGGATCATACGGATGATCCGCTGTGGTGACCCCAAACGGGAGCAGCCGAAAGAAGAAGAAGAAGAAGAAGAAGAAGAAGAAAGGTTTGAGAGTTCAGACTTGAGATTAGAATGATGTTGTTTCATGGCTTAGACTAGAAGCACCCGCTCCCTACGGGCACCGTCAAGGGGTCGTGTTATTATATTTATGCCTATTTTACTCCAAGGGGTCCCAGGATAACACACCCAAAAAATGGTTGCAATCGGTTCAGCCGTTTTTGCGGTACCTGGGAACAGACAGACGGTGAATTGTAGTAAATGGGGATAAGCAGGGTGCTCGTCACACTCCACATGTTTCAGTTTTCCCGCCGATCACATCACGTGCGTTCTGGTTGAATGGTTTGCATTTGCAGGAACAATTGTTTGGGTGGCAGACGGATGGTTGTTGTGTGTGGATTATGCAGTTTTACCGTGTGAGACATCCGTGGCTGCTCACCATAACAGTCAGGAAGTGCATCTGATGTATAAACGACGAATGTGGTCATCATTGGTTAGATATTTCTCAGTATGCCATCCTGATAGAGGGCAAATAAGCCAGAAATCTGGATCAATGGTTCTTTTTGTCAGACAAAGATTATATGGTCATCATCAGCCAAACATCAGAGTCACCGGGCCGAGGCCTCTGTGTTGGAGGTGATGCTCTGGTGTGGACTGTGTCCAATGGGGATCGGCGGAGTGCTCGTCACATTCCACATGTTTTGATTATATATATATATATATATATATATATATATATATATATATATATATATATATATATATATATATATATATATATATATATATATATATATATATATATTGTTGCGAATTCGTGCCCACCGGCGTGTGATCGGCCACGTGACTCGAATCGCGGCACGTCGCCCACCGGACGGACAATTCTGTCGTGACCCTCTCGGACTAATGCCGGGAGCTAGTCACGGGTGGGCCTTTCGGCCTCACCATGATCGTGCCAATCGGCCACCCGCGTGGGATAGGGTTGTTCGCCAAACTCGACCTACCTAAGTACCCACGCGGATGGAAGACCGGGCGATCGCACCTCGCCACAGGTCGACTCCGGACACGGGCTACTTCAGCGGTCCGTTCCGTACTATCGGGATAACCGAGCGGTGTTATCGCGGCCTCGACGGTTCCGATTAATTATCGGGCGTATTAAGCCCACGACGAACCCGTTACATGAAGCAAGATGGAGATTCAACCAAAGGAAAGGACGCAGCGAAACGGGGAACTATTCAACATGCAAACACTTTATTCACACAGACACAGAGCACACATATAGCAATTAAAACAATTATGCACAAAGAGCAAATGTAATACGAAAAACAATAAAGCAACGACGACGCAAAGCTACAACCGACTAAGACCGACACACGGCAACACTTAACAGTTTTACTTCACCAGACTGGCGCCACACACACACACGTTTACACAGAACCCCAAAGAAATGGAAGTCGCGACTTCCCTGAGCGTGTCGAGTCCCTCTCCGACGTCCGTCGACGGGGTCCCGCCTGGCCGCGACTCCGTGCCCGAGCGTGGTAGGCGAGTCCTCTCCTGCGTGCCTCGCGCCTGCACGTGTTGGCCACTCAACGCCACGGACTGAGTGTTCGGCGCTATCCCAGCGCGGATAGAGAGGGGGGGAAACGTGGATGGCCAAAGTCGGGAGAGGGGAATGGCGGACGCTCCTTCCCGCCAGCGGGGTCTTACAACTGCCCCACAAAAGACCCGGCTAGCGGCCACCAGGACGAGCGAGCCGGAAGACGAGAGCAACCACGAACCAAGAGCATCCACCAAGCAAGAGCACCTCCCAAACTGCTTCCCCCGTCTCCGACTTTTATATCCTCGGAGCTCTGCCCTGTTGCTCCGCCCCGTTCTTTGCTCCACCCCCCTTCGAGGCGCTTCGAGAAAGGTCTCGAAGAAGGGCGTTCCTCCTCCCTGGCCACGTCACACCGCGCATCCACCAATCGAACGCCAGCTGCCCTCCCCTCGCTTCTCTCCCCTCACACCAAGCGCGGAGAAGAATGGCGCGAAAAGCCCACCAAGCGTCCTCGTTGGTTTTTATTTGAAATAAAAGATAGAGAAAGAAAAACGACTGACTCGAAGCGTCGCAGCCCGAATGAATCACATTTATTCCCTCTAAACAACGGGTTTGGGGCTAACTACACATGTACTTCAGAGATATCTCACCTACGGGACCTGAATGGTGGTTTGCGAATTTCCACAGCCGTAACACTATATATAGTTGAAAGTGTGTGTGTCTGTGTGTGTGTTTCTCTGTGACCTATGCACGCGAAAAGTACTGGACTGATCCTCACCAAACTTCACATGCTCACAGAACATGTACCTGGGAGTGTCCCGATGTAAAAGAATTGTACTTCCGACTTCCGGTTTCCGAATTATGACATCATCACCTCATTTCGTAACGTTCATTTTTCAAGTTCAGCCGATTGACATGGGACCAACGGAATTTGCTAGAGAATGAGAAATTAATACTACAGTCAATAGAAGACAATGACTTCCGACTTCCCGGTTTCCGAATTATGACTTATGCATTCGACACACTTGCAAAAATGACCAGATGTATATTATACCGTATAATTATATCATAATCATCTGTAAGTCATATTTTATTAACATTTTCTTTGTTCATTATTGTTATAACCATGGTTATAAAAACCATTTTTATTTTTACTGTATAACATTTTTACATCACTTCGGCCTGGATTCGGGATCAGCGATCAAATAATGTAAATCACGATAAAAAATTATTTTTTGATGATGCAGGAATTATCTTTATTAAAATCAGTGGAGGAAATATACACCATGTCTGATATTTGGGTCTTTCATGTCTCCGACGATGCCTTTTTCTCCAGGGACGCATCATTCCCCATGACAAAAACCGGAAGCAAAAGGGTCAGAGCTGACAACACGGATTCCAAATTGCCAGGGTATTGTGTTGTTGTTGTTTACTATTCTCTCATGTGCACGCGTTGAGTATGAAGCTCACTACGTTCGCTATTAAATGCTGTGCGGTGTATAAACACGATCGAGTTTGATTTCTATGTTGCGAATATTAAACGCTGTGCGGTGTATAAACACGATCGGGTTTGATTTCTATGTTGCGAATATTAAACGCTGTGCGTTTTATAAACACGATCGGGTTTGATTTCTATGTTGTGAATATTAAACGCTGTGCGGTGTATGAACACGATCGGGTTTGATTTCTATGTTGTGAATATTAAACGCTGTGCGGTGTATAAACACGATCGGATTTGATTTCTATGTTGTGAATATTAAACGCTGTGCGGTGTATAAACACGATCGGGTTTGATTTCGATGTTGTGAATATTAAACACTGTGCGGTGTATAAACACGATCGGGTTTGATTTCTATGTTGTGAATATTAAACGCTGTACTGGGATGGGAGACGCTTAGCAGGCAGACACGAAGCGGAGGAACAGTCGAGCCGGGCTGTGTTGCACGAGTGCGAGCCAGAGCGTACTGTGCCCGCGGCTCTCCTTTATTCCGTACGCGGTACACTCACGAGCCGGCCGACTCCAGTATTACTACGACACCTCAGACGGCGTGCACACCTCATATCCCTCGCCGAACCCCACGGCCACTCCTCCACCATCACGCCCATCATGCATCATCATCATGCCCCTCCCCGCGGGCCTGACTACACCACACTCCTCCCTCCTAAAAGTATGATTATTAAATGATCAGTATTATAAGAAGCATGCAGAACACGAAGGATTTCGTATAATAATCATGGAAATAAAATGAAAATAACAAAGTATAATAGCACACCACATCATATAATGTGTCGATGCGAGCGAGTGGAGCATTAAAGGTCAGGTCTGACCGCGTTACCGATATGAAGCAGCAAAATGAGAAGCACAGCGGCATTATGCAGCAAAAACGCCCCCCCCCCAGGTGGCCCATGCTGACATGACCCTGGCCAAGGTCGTAATGACCTCTCGAGCTAACCTCCTCCGGCCCCATCAAACGCCTCCGGCCCACTCCCCCCAGGCAGACCCGACGTAGATAAACATCCCGAGGCCGGCAGCCCGCTATCTGGAAGCTGTGGCGCCAGCCCTAGACCTTGGCCGGGGGCGCTGAACAGCGCTGCTGGCTGCATGCATTTAATGCGCCAAAACAACTCACGCACCACCATCAGTCGAGACGCCAACGCCCGTCCCAACGGCCTTGAGCGAACACAGCGAGTTGTGCTCGCAATCAGAGGTGGGGGTAACCAGGGCACCAGTCTTGGTTCCGAGTCGATCTCCGAGACCCACACGGCCGCTAGACGGGAGCAACTCCACTTAAACCACACTGCAATCATAGGCTCGTTATAAATCATTACGAATAACATTCGAAGCATCGCAAATTCATTTTTCCGTACAGCGCGCTTTCTTGATAAAATCCCAGCACATGACAAAGTAATTACCTGCGGTCTGGAGCAACTGGAGGCTAACAAACCTTCTTTATTCGCCCCCACATCACATTGACCATAATCCAACTCCCATTGACTAATCTCCGCCACATCCACTTTTATATGAGAACTGCTGGCATTTATTTCAACAACGTTAAACTGCATCACTAGAGCAAGGAAAAACACATATGCCATGAACAACAACCCACAACCCGCATCACGAGTCCGCTCCTTGGTTGTCGACTCGATGCTGCGACTCGCGACTCCCTTTAACGCCACGGGCCCACCGCCACCTGTTGAAGCTGCCTGAACCACACCGATGCGCATTGCCTCACGAACCTTGCCACAGCGCGGGAACTCATCGCGAGAGCTGATACGGCTCTCACCGCCCGCCAGAGCCTCGCCCTCGGTACTCGATGAAGGCCTCGAAGAGAGTACCGGCACATCTGGAGGTACGAACCGGAGACCCAGTCCGAGGTGCGCAAGCCAGTCTCGACCCAACAGGGGGGGCCCTCCCCTCGTACAACGAACACCGAGAGCCGGGCGCGTCGATCTCGGTAGCGCACTGAGACGTCGGCCCTCGCAAGCGGTGCAATCGCTTCACCGGTGTACGTGTATAACGACAAGGCCGTCTTGACCAGGCGAATACCGCGAAGGCCACGAGCCGCCCGCTCACCCATGACCGACACCGCAGCCCCGGTATCCACGCAAAACACAGTAGGTTGGCCATTCACTTCGACTTCAACCGTGAAAGGCGTCGTTATCTCCGAACCAACGGAAAACAGACTCAACCGTGGTTGCATCTCCCGCTCTGGTTCGCCGGCATTGTCAGGCCCCGGTTGCAGGCCGATCTCCAGGTCACTGGGGTCCTCTCGCACCTCGTCACCCAAGACCCCAACGGAGGCTCCCGCCATCCGACACACGCGCTTCAAATGTCCCACCTTGTGACAATGCAAACACACGGTGTTCTTATACGGGCACATTTGTCGCAGGTGCGGACCCCCACACCCCCAGCAGCCGCGGAAAGTCCCTTCGCTCCAGGCGCGACCGTGCTGCGGTGCCCCCTCGCTCCAGGCGCGACCGTGCTGCGGTGCCCCCTCGCTCCCGGTGCGACTGTGCTGCGGTGCCCCTTCGCTCCCGGTGCGATCGTGCTGCGGTGCCCCTCGTCCCGCACCGCCAGGCGCGCGTGCGACCTGCGGCACTTGAGCCACCGCTCGGACTCCGGGCTGCGTGACTCGCGGCACTTGTGCGATTACCGCATTGACTTCGGGATTAGCTGCCATACTCCAGCTGGAGCTACTCATTGCGTCCTGGCCAGCAATGGCACGGACATCCGTGAGCGTCTGTTCGACAGACGAAGCAGTCACGACCGCCGAGTCGAATGTGATGTCGGTCAATCGCAGGATAGCCGCTACCATCTTTGCGTCTCGCAGACCAGAAATAAAACGATCTCTGAGCCTTGTTGGACGCTCCTCTGCCGTGAATTTGCAAGGCACAGCCGAATGCTTCACTCGTGCCACGAAGTCCGCAACGCGCTCCTCGCCACCCTTAGCGAGATGATCGAACTGGAACCGCGCGAGATGTAACGACTTCTCCGGCGCCAAGTGGGTCTTCATTTTCGTCACGATGTCCTGAAAGGATAGCATATCATCACTGGGTCTATTTGGAGCCACCAAATCACTCAGCAGGCGGTAGTGCTCCGTTGATAGCGAGGCGAGCAAGATCGCCTTGCGTTTCTCTTCATCCTCTACATCATTTGCCCGAAAGTAGCAACCCAACTGTTCAGAAAACAACTCGAACTCATCTCCCCCGAACACGGGTACACGTCCGTGTGCTTTGCCGCGACCTTCCGCCATGTTCCGTGAGACACTTGGTTCCGTAGCTTGGAACCGCCCTTACACACGCCGATCCGCCGATCCTCGTCGCCACTGTACTGTACTGGGATGGGAGACGCTTAGCAGGCAGACACGAAGCGGAGGAACAGTCGAGCCGGGCTGTGTTGCACGAGTGCGAGCCAGAGCGTACTGTGCCCGCGGCTCTCCTTTATTCCGTACGCGGTACACTCACGAGCCGGCCGACTCCAGTATTACTACGACACCTCAGACGGCGTGTACACCTCATATCCCTCGCCGAACCCCACGGCCACTCCTCCACCATCACGCCCATCATGCATCATCATCATGCCCCTCCCCGCGGGCCTGACTACACCACAGCTGTGCGGTGTATAAACACGATCGGGTTTGATTTCTATGTTGTGAATATTAAACGCTGTGCGGTGTATAAACACGATCGGGTTTGATTTCTATGTTGTGAATATTAAACGCTGTGCGGTGTATAAACACGATCGGGTTTGATTTCTATGTTGTGAATATTAAACGCTGTGCGGTGTATAAACACGATTGGGTTTGATTTCTATGTTGCGAATATTAAACGCTGTGCGGTGTATAAACACGATCGGGTTTGATTTCGATGTTGTGAATATTAAACGCTGTGCGGTGTATGAACACGATCGGGTTTGATTTCTATGTTGTGAATATTAAACGCTGTGCGGCGTATGAACACGATCGGGTTTGATTTCTATGTTGTGAATATTAAACGCTGTGCGGCGTATAAACACGATCGGGTTTGATTTCTATGTTGTGAATATTAAACGCTGTGCGGTGTATAAACACGATCGGGTTTGATTTATATGTTGTGAATATTAAACGCTGTGCGGTGTATGAACACGATCGGGTTTGATTTCTATGTTGGGAGTATTAAACGCTGTGCGGTGTATAAACACGATCGGGTTTGATTTCTATGTTGCGAATATTAAACGCTGTGCAGTGTATAAACACGATCGGGTTTGATTTATATGTTGTGAATATTAAACGCTGTGCGGTGTATAAACACGATCGGGTTTGATTTCTATGTTGTGTGTGGTGTACTGATAGAAGATGCTTAGCAGGCAGACACGAGCGGGGGAACAGTCGAGCCGGGCTGTGTTGCACAAGCGCGAGCGCGGGCGTACTTTGCCCGCGGCTCCCCTTTATTACGTATTCAGCACACGTACAAGCCGGGCGACTACAGCATCACTACAACGCCTCAGGCGGCGCGCACACCTTATATCCCTTGCAGACCCGATGACCACGACGACCCCTCCTCCCATCATCATGCCCCGCCCTGCATGCCCGCAGGCTACACCACACTCCTCCCTCCTAAAACTATGATTATTAAATGATCACCATCATAATAAGCATAAACAGCACGAAGGACTACGGTATAATAGTAGACAAGGCACAAAAAATGAAAAAAGCGAAGTACAACAGCACATCACATCATATAATGTGTGAAAGCGAGCTAATGGAGCTGCCACGGCCAGGTTCCGAAGACGGAGGTGCACACAGCACCTCCCAAACTCTGGCCGCGTTACCGATATGAAGCAGCAAGGCGAAAAGCACAGCAGCCCTACACAGCGGAAACGCCCCCAGGCGGCTCATGCTGACATGGCCCTCGGCGAGGCCGCGGCGATCTCCCGAGCAAACCTCCCCCGGCACCATCAAACGCCTCCGGCCCACTTCCCCCAGGCAGACCTGACGCAGATAAACATTCCGAGGCCGGAAGCCCGCTGTCTGGAAGTCGTGGCGCCAGCACCAGACTCGATTGACCTTGGATGGGGGCGCTGAACAGCGCCGCTGGCTGGCCGCACCCAATGCTCCATAACAACCCACGCACCACAATCAGTTGAGACGCCAACGCCCGTCTAAACGGCCTTGAGCGAACACAGAGAGCTGCACCCGCAACCAGAGGTGGGGGTAACGCCGACCAGCGCACCAGTCCTGGCTCCGAGTCGATCTCCGAGACCCACACGGCAGTTAGACGGTAGCAATTCCATTTAAACCACACTTCAACCATAGGCTCATTATAAATCACTACGAACATCATTTGAACCATTGCAAACTCATTTTTCCGTACAGCGCGTTCTTTCGACCAAATCCCCGCACATGACAAAGCAACTACCCACGGCCCGGGGCAATGGAAGGCCAACCCAACCTTTTTATTCGCCACCACCGCTCCCAAAGCCACCACATCACATTGATCATAATACAAATCCCATCGATTGATCTCCACCAAACCCACTCTCACACGGGAACTGCTGGCATTTATTTCCACAACGTTAAACTGCATCACTAGAGCAAGGAAAAACAAATATGCAATGAACAGCAACCCACAACCCACATCACGAGTCCGTCTCTTGGTTGTCGACTCGATGTTGTGACTCGCGACTTTCTTTAACGCCACGGGCTCACTGCAACCTGTTGAAGCTGCCCGAACAACACCGGCGCGCATTGCCTCACGAACGCTGCCGAAGCGCGGGAACTCATCGCGAGAGCTGATACGGCTCTCGCCGCTCCCGAACCGTACATCACCGCCGCAGGCAGCAACGAACGGCCGCTCCCGTTGCATCGACGCGGCTCCCGCCGCCAGAACCTCGCCCTCGGTACTCGACGAAGGCATCGAAGAGAGCACCGGCACACCTGGAGGTACGAACCGGAGATCCAGCCCGAGGTGCGCCAGCCAGTCCCGACCCAAAAGGGCGGGCCCCTCCCCTCGCACCACGAACACCGAGAGCCGGGCGCGTCGACCTCGGTAGCGCACTGAGACGTCGGCCCTCGCAAGCGGTGCAATCGCTTCACCGGTGTACGTGTACAGCGACAAGGCCGTCTTGACCAGGCGAACACCGCGAAGACCACGAGCCGCCTGCTCACCCATGACCGACACCGCAGCCCCGGTGTCCACGCAAAACACGGTCGGCTCGCCATTCACTTCGACCTCCACCGTGAACTGCGTCGTCATCTCCGAACCAACGGAAAACAGACTCAACCGTGGTTGCATCTCCTGCTCCGGCCCGCCGGCATCGCCATGCCCCGGCTGCAGGCCGATCTCCAGGTCACTGGGGTCCTCCCGCACCTCATCATCCAAGACCCCAACGGAGGCCCCCGCCATCCGACACACACGATTCAAATGTCCCACCTTGTGACAATGCAAACACACGGTGTTCTTATACGGGCACATTCGTCGCAGGTGCGGACCCCCACACCCCCAGCACCCCTGGAAATCCACTTCGCTCCCGGTGCGACCGTGCTGCGGTGCGCGCCCTCGTCCCGCACTGCCAGACGCGCGTGCGACCTGCGGCACTTGAGTCATCGCGCGGACTCCGGGCTGCGCGACCTGCGGCACCTGCGCGGTCACCGCGTGGACCTCGGGATCAGCCGACATGCCCCAGCTGGAGCTACTCATTACGTCCTGGCCAGCGATGGTGCGGACATCCGTGAGTGTCTGCTCGACAGACGAAGCAGTCCCGACCACCGAGTCGAATGTGATGTCGGTCAACCGCAGGATGGCTGCTACCATCTTTGCGTCTCACAGACCAGAAATAAAACTATCTCTGAGCCGTGCCGGACGCTCCTCTGTCGTGAACTTGCAAGGCACAGCCGAATGCTTCACCCGTGCTACGAAGTCTGCAACGCGCTCCTCGCCACCCTTAGCGAGGTGATCGAACTGGAACCGCGCGAGATGCAACGACTTCTCTGGCGCCAAGTGGGTCTTCATTTTCGCCACGATGTCCTGAAACGATAGCCCGTCATCACTGGGCATATTTGGAGCCACCAAATCACTCAGCAGCCGGTAGTGCTCCGTTGATAGCGAGGCGAGCAAGATCGCCTTGCGTTTCTCTTCATCATCTACATCATTCGCGCGGAAGTAGCAACCCAACTGTTCAGAAAACAACTCGAATTCATCTCCCCCGAAAACGGGTACGCGCCCGTGCGCCATGCCCCGACCTTCTGCCATGCTCGTGCTGGCGAGACCCTTGGCTCCGTAGCCTGGAACCGCACGGGTTATTTGCCGCCCTGCACACGCCGATCCGAAGATCCTCGTCAGCCAACTGTGGTGTACTGGATAGAAGATGCTTAGCAGGCAGACACGAGCGGGGGAACAGTCGAGCCGGGCTGTGTTGCACAAGCGCGAGCGCGGGCGTACTTTGCCCGCGGCTCCCCTTTATTACGTATTCAGCACACGTACAAGCCGGGCGACTACAGCATCACTACAACGCCTCAGGCAGCGCGCACACCTTATGTCCCTTGCAGACCCGATGACCACGACGACCCCTCCTCCCATCATCATGCCCCGCCCTGCATGCCCGCAGGCTACACCACAGTGAATATTGTATCCACGCTATTAAAAGTGTGTGTGTGCGTGTGTGTGCGTCAGTGTGTGTGTGTTTGTGTGTGCGTCAGTGTGTGTGTGCGTGTCCATGTGTGTGTTTGTGTGTGTTTGTGTGTGCGTCTTTGTGTGTGTATGTGTGTGTGTGGCAGTGTATGTGTGGCAGCCTCTACAATTTTACAATTAACTGTGACGTATACTCCTTCAGACCCGCCGTCATCCACGGGATTCCTGTGCGGAGCACGGGTATCCCTGCTAATATATATATATTGTTCTGGTTACCAAATTCGCAAACCACCATTCAGGTCCCTTAGGTGAGATATCTCGGTAAGTATATGTGTAGCTAGGCCCAAACCCGTTGTCTAGAGGGAATAAATGTTATTCATGCGTGCTGCGACTCTTCAGGATAGCCGTTTTTCTTTTACTATCTTTATTTTGGACCAACCGCCATTGTTACCACCACCAACCACAACATCAACCACCCACCGTGGCGCCGCTTCACGTCACACCTCGCAACCGTCGCATCGCCACCGTTCTTGCGCCGCTTGTGGCTACCGGTGTTGGACTCGTGCAGGGCGCGCGCCGAACAGCGTGTACAAAACCACGGATTTTCAGCTCCAAAAACGGATCAAAAACGACACACGCCCACTTTTGTTCCGTCCAATCGGTGAGCGAGGGGCGATTTGGCCCCGCCTCCAGGGCGGTGGAGGGCGATCGCTATATGCAAATTTATGGATCAAAATGCATTCACGCCCACTTTTTCTCGGGCCAATGGGGAGCGAGGTGAAGGGTCGAAGGCAGGGGGTCAAAGATGAGAGAGCGAAGCCACGGGGCTTATATAAGCGACCGCGTTCGTCAAGTCGAGAGAGTTAAGACTTCGCAGTCGGTGGAGTTGGGAAGAAGAAGCAAGAAGGAGTTGGTCGTCGTCGTGTGCGTTGGAGTCGGAGCGAAGGGGACGGAGCTGTGGAGAGGCGGCGAGGGCAGACGAGGGGGTGCTCGCGTCGTGCCGGGAGCTGCACACCAGGGAGGCCGACGGCGCGACCTGGGCGAGGTGGAGACGCTCGTCGCGGGACTCGAGGCAGAGTAGAAATCCTCCTTTCCCCCGAGCATCAGCAACCCCCTCCTGTTTCCCCCCGCGCTGAGATAGTGCGACCAAGGGGCCCCTTTCCCACCCCCTACCAGACACTGTCCGCGAGGCCCGCGGAGTTGAGGCACCATCGCCGCTCCGCGTCTCATCACCAGACGGGTAGGCCCGACCCGGTCTCGGCCTCAGGCCCGCCTCATCCTTGAGGGTTCTCTTTTCTTTTGTTTTTGGGAATATGTGTTGTCGGCGCCGTCTGTGAAGTAAAATTGTATAAGTGTTGCCGTGTGCTCGCGTAATCGGTATTAGATCTGCATTGTCGCATTTGCTTTTTGTGTAAAATTGCATTGTGTTTCTTTTTCTTTTCTATGTGCTTTTGGTGGAATTGCATTGTGTTCTTTTCCTTTTCTATGTGCTTTTGGTGGAATTGAATATGTGTGCTTTCCGTTCATCGCGAATAAATGTGCTTTGTGTTGAACTGTTTCCCGCTTCGCTTCGTCATTTCTTTCATTGAATCCTCATCTTGCTTCACGTAAAGGGTTGGTAGTGGGCTGAATACGCCCGATAATTAATCGAACCGTCGAGGTCGACGAATAACACCGCTCGGTTATCCCGATAGTACGGAACGGGTCGCTTAAGTGGCCCGTGTCCGAAGTCGACCTGCGGCGAGGTGCGATCGCCCGGTCTACCCTCCGTGTGGGTACTTAGGTAGGTCGAATTTGGCGAGCAACCCTATCCCACGCGGGGGCCGATTGGCTCGATCGCGGTGAGACCGAAAGGTCCACCCGTGACTGGTTCCCGGCGTTAGTCCGAGAGGGTCACGACTGGATTGTCCGTCCGGTGGGCGACGTGCCGCGATTCGAGTTACGTGGCCGTCGCACGCCGGCGGGCGCGAATCAGTAACACTGGTGTCAGGTCGTGCGATACAAATCCATCGCCCTCCTCGCGGCACTGGTATCGGAGAACAGGAAAACGGGCTCTCCTGTCTCCGGCTAAATTCACGGGAATCGGTCCAGGGGTGAGAGAAGCGACCCCCGATTCCCTCCAAATTACGAGCGAGCGAAATTAACCCTTCACGAGAAGCAAGATGGCGTCTCAAGGCGAGCGGGAGCCGGGGGTATTAGAAATGGATGTAGAATGCGTAGGATCCATGGCCCAGGATGGAATGCCCGTGCAGGAACATGAACTCGTCCAACTGAACCCAGAGCCCGAAATAGGTGCGGCAGCGGCCGCGGTGTATGACACCTCCCCTTCCCCCCTCCACCAAGGCCCTTCCCCGATCCCTGCCGAAACGGCTCACCCAAGCGCACCCGACATGGCCCAGCTATGCGCCATGCTGGCGGCAATGAAAGAAAAGATGGATGCGAATACACAACAAATGAAAAGCATGGGCAAGCAAATGAAAAAAGAAATGAAAGAACTACGGGGTGAGACGCAGAACATGGGCCGATGCCTGCAGGCGGGCATGAAGGCCGTGACCAGGGAGCTGGGAATGGCGACTCCACGTGTGGGAGCAAACGAGCTGGAAGGGGGTGCAACGGCTGACAGGCCCGCGGTGGAGGCGGGTAAAAAAATAATTCGCGGGGCGTGTTGGGCGAGGGTCGTGACAGAGGAATCGACGGTGACCAAGAGGGAAAAATTAAATGGGGAGACCAAAACGTGTGAGACTAGACACGAGGTGACGACGACAGAAACTTATAAATGTATAGAGACACGGGAGACAGAAAAAATAGAGGAGAAACAACACGATGAAGACGGGGTAAGTGACGCACACACACACACACAGAGGTAGTGGAGGACCATGAGGGGGAGCTGGCTGACTGGGTGGAGACCCAGTGCGAGCACCTGGATGGCCTCCTCCAGGAACGAGGGGAGGGAGTATGCCCCCTTGAGGCGAGTCACGACCAGGTGAGTTCGGTCGTGCTTTGCGAGGTTGAGAGGAGGAGTGCTGTGAACGGGTGCTTGGAGAGCTTGGGGGGTATAGAGGCCCCGGAGACCCTTGTGGGGACACGAATCCCCAGTGTGGTTGTCCCTGTGTGTGTGGTGCAAGGTGTGAGTGCGTCCCCGTGTGTGGAAGCGACCCCGTGTGTGAGTGGTGTGGTGGCGATGGTGCCGGAGTACGTGCTTCCCAGCACGCCGTGTGTGGATGAGACACGGTGTATGAGTGAGGCACCGCGGTTGAGTGCCCCCGTGGGTGTGAATGAAACGGCCAGTATGAGTGAGGCACCGCGGGTGAGTGCCCCCGCGTGTGTAAGTAGTATGGTTTGTGTGAGTAGTGAGGCACGCGTGAGTGAACGGCCGTGTGCAAGGTCGCTGTGTGCAAGGGAGACCGTGTGTGTGAGAGAGCGGTATGTAAGGGAGATGTCGGTCGGCATGCGGGAGCACGCAGCCGCGTCTCCCGGTGTGAATACAATGGAGTGGAGTGTGTGCGTCGTTACACGCAGGTGTGCGTGGGTGGAATGGAGGCGACGACGGCGACATGTGAGAAAAGAAAGCCGAGTAGCGGCTGTAGTTGTATCGGGGACCGTGCCGGGTTCGCCCAGCAGTGAGCACGCGGTCCGTGCTGTGCAACGCACGAGACCGCCACGTGCTCGCTTGCGAGAATGAAGTCCCGGTCCGGAAACGCCAGCGGTGGATTTGCCGATCCCGCGGACGGACAAAGTTTAGGCAGGATTATGGATTTGGACCGGACGGGTTCTCCACGCGATCGTGTGTGTTAAGCTCCAACGGGCAAAGCACATGTGTTCGCGTGGGGAACCCCTCGAGACGTGGGGCTTGTGTTTTTTTTTTTTTTCGCACGGTGACGTCATGGCTGCACGTGTGGTTGGAATCCGGCAGGAGGGGTATCCCGGCCGGATGGTACCGTCCAAGGAGGGACGAGGTACACGTGCAGCTGCATGACGTCACGGGCAGGTGCAAAGTGCGCGAGCTCTGAGTTGCCGCGCTGGTGCTGCGCAGGTAAAGAAAAAAAAAAAAGCAAGCCTCACTTTCGGGTGCACATGATTCCTGGGCAAGGGGTGGAGACCCCCTTACCCTGGGCACAGGATGGAAACTAGTTAGGGGGAAGGGTTAGCTTAGCTAGACCGGCTCCATGGGGCAGGGGTAAGTCCTCATGGGGCCCGTGGAATGGATTAGTTAGAGGGATTGTGGCGAGATTTAGGTTGGGAAATAAAATGATTTATTTGGAGACAGTGACAGACTTGTGAATATGTGTAGAGGGGACGTAGTTTAGCTACGTAGTGTTAAATGGAACGTGCTTTAGTGTAAGGGATGACGTGGGAGCACGAGTTAGTTAGGGGAGGTAGTTAGGAGGATGGCAGAGTTCAGCGGTGTGTGTGTTGAAGAGTTGGTGAGTTGTGAGGTGAGTCCATGATGAGTGAGTGAGGCCAGCGGGTCTGTGTGAGTGGAGCGAATGGGGAATGCATGGTGCGATGAGTGATTGGGGGGAGGAGTGACTCCCGCCCAAGGGACCCCCGGGGTCAGTGTAGAGTGAGTTAGCTGGGTTAGTCAAATTGAAAAATGGAGGTCGTTTTGTTGTTGGTGGGAAAGTAGGCTCGAGACCCATTTGGAGGGGTGCAGGAGCCCTGTTGACGGGCTTGGGAGCGTGGCTGCGAAAGGTGAGTATCGCTGAGTGGGTACCCCGGGCACCAGGCTAGTCGGCCGCGGTAGGCCATGGGGGGCCGGGATAGAGTAGTGGGCACGGGTGCGCCTGCTTGGTGCAGGGGCCCGGGGCGCCATTAGCCGCGTGGGCAGTGTTGTGGGCAAGGGTGACCCTCGGAAAGGGGCCTGGGAAGCCAGCCTGCCACGTGTGCGTTTCAGGGGAGGTGCCATGGGGGGCACTCCCCGGTGTTAGGGAGCTGGTAGGCTCGGAGGCAGTGTAGTGCCCGGGGGTGCCATAGCGGGAGATTCGGCAGAGGGTCGTGCCTGCCAAAGGGAGCCACGTGTCCCAGCCATGAGACCGTGTGAGGGCACGGAGAGAAAATTGGGGGCCGAGGCCCGAAATTGTGAGGACACCAACACAGGCGACGGGAATCTGGGTTGTTAGAACCAATAGTTTAAGCGAGAGGCGCTTGTTGAAAGCCCCGGGGTAGTTTAACTGTTAAATGGATAGGGTAGATTAGGAGATGTACCCCTCCGCACCATCCATCCCCTCGCTCTCGTTGTGGGCCGCTGGACCCACTTTGGGTTAGATCGCCGAACTCTGGGGAGGCCATTCTGAGGCTTCGTTGGGCCTCGACACAGGACGTTAGCTCTTCCTTGTTCCCCTCCGGGAAGGGAACGTAGGGGTTGGGAGTAGGCTAGGTGACAGGATAGGTTAGCCGAACAAGGACGATAAAGGGGGTTAGGGGACGATTTATAGTGGGGGAGTAAAAATAAAAACAACAAAAAAAATTAAGTTGGGGCTAAATTGGGGTTTGACAAATTAAGGGAGTGGGTATGTACAGTGACAGGCAAAGGCGATAGGTGGGAGGGAGACAGGTAGGTAGGTCCGAGCCCGCCTTCCAAGTGGCCAGCACCACCGCACTCCCCTCCACCAACCTCCACTGAACGGCAAAGGCTGGCCAGCTTCATCGGCTGGCTGTTTTTCTTCAAGGCCTGTGCCGGCCAACTTCATCGGCAGCTGTTGTTTTGCTGCGAGGCCTGTGCCGGCTGGATCGTCTGCAGCTGCTGTGCTGCAAGGCCTGTGCCGGCCCACTTCATCTGCCGGCTGGCTGTTTTTCTTCAAGGCCTGTGCTGGCCAGTTCATCTGCCGGCTGTATTTGCCTGCAGCGGTCTTCTTCTGCGGGCTGTGTTTGCCTGCTCACCTTTGCCATGCCATGCCCACTGCCCATGTTCACCAGCCCCGTTCAATTTTTGCTTTGCCCCCCCTGTTCATTGCCATGTGCGCCAGGATCCGCAAGGCAACAGTTTGCAAGCTGCAAGAACTGCCCTGTTGGCAGCTACAACACGGGCCTGCAGTGGCGGCCCGTGCACCGTGTTTGTGTTCATGCATCCATTCGTTGTGCTCATTGCGTGTGCCACTTGAGCTGGCACGGAGACTGCATTTGTGCAGCCCATGCACCGTTGTGGTTCACCGAGTTCAATTCAAACCATTCATCTATCCATTCGTTGTGTTCATTGCGTGTGCCACTTGAGCTGGCACGGAGACTACGTTTGTGCAGCCCATGCACCGTTGTGGTTCACTGCGTTCAGTTCAAAAGGCAAGGCCTTGGACTGCGTGTGAGCAGCTAGCCACGTTCCCTGTCACCTGCATTGTTTTGAGCCAGAGACTGCATGCGAGCAGCCTGGCTCCCTGCTAACTGCTTTTCTTTTGCAGAGTTCATTGATCCTGGGCCATGGTTTAGTGTAAAATTTGTAAGTTAAGGTTAAGATGTACTGTAAATATGAGTGCGCCCCCGGCATGTCTGGCCTAGCGCCGGCAATTTTATTTAAGTCGTCCGTGTGAGTGAGTTTGTTTAGATAGTTACGCAGCCCTCAGGTTATTTATTTTGGGGACACGAATACCATGAATGTCGCACTCAGGGATCCGTAGGTAAAATGTACTAGGGGAAAACTACACATGATGGCACACGAAAATTTGACGACTCGGGACGAGTCTGTAAAAAGGGGAGGGGGTAGTGTTGTGGTTACCAAATTCGCAAACCACCATTCAGGTCCCTTAGGTGAGATATCTCGGTAAGTATATGTGTAGCTAGGCCCAAACCCGTTGTCTAGAGGGAATAAATGTTATTCATGCGTGCTGCGACTCTTCAGGATAGCCGTTTTTCTTTTACTATCTTTATTTTGGACCAACCGCCATTGTTACCACCACCAACCACAACATCAACCACCCACCGCGGCGCCGCTTCACGTCACACCTCGCAACCGTCGCATCGCCACCGTTCTTGCGCCGCTTGTGGGTACCGGTGTTGGACTCGTGCAGGGCGCGCGCCGAACAGCGTGTACAAAACCACGGATTTTCAGCTCCAAAAACAGATCAAAAACGACACACGCCCACTTTTGTTCCGTCCAATCGGTGAGCGAGGGGCGATTTGGCCCCGCCTCCAGGGCGTTGGAGGGCGATCGCTATATGCAAATTTATGGATCAAAATGCATTCACGCCCACTTTTTCTCGGGCCAATGGGGAGCGAGGTGAAGGGTCGAAGGCAGGGGGTCAAAGATGAGAGAGCGAAGCCACGGGGCTTATATAAGCGACCGCGTTCGTCAAGTCGAGAGAGTTAAGACTTCGCAGTCGGTGGAGTTGGGAAGAAGAAGCAAGAAGGAGTTGGTCGTCGTCGTGTGCGTTGGAGTCGGAGCGAAGGGGACGGAGCTGTGGAGAGGCGGCGAGGGCAGACGAGGGGGTGCTCGCGTCGTGCCGGGAGCTGCACACCAGGGAGGCCGACGGCGCGACCTGGGCGAGGTGGAGACGCTCGTCGCGGGACTCGAGGCAGAGTAGAAATCCTCCTTTCCCCCGAGCATCAGCAACCCCCTCCTGTTTCCCCCCCGCGCTGAGATAGTGCGACCAAGGGGGCCCCTTTCCCACCCCCTTCCAGACACTGTCCGCGAGGCCCGCGGAGTTGAGGCACCATCGCCGCTCCGCGTCTCATCACCAGACGGGTAGGCCCGACCCGGTCTCGGCCTCAAGCCCGCCTCATCCTTGAGGGTTCTCTTTTCTTTTGTTTTTGGGAATATGTGTTGTCGGCGCCGTCTGTGAAGTAAAATTGTATAAGTGTTGCCGTGTGCTCGCGTAATCGGTATTAGATCTGCATTGTCGCATTTGCTTTTTGTGTAAAATTGCATTGTGTTTCTTTTTCTTTTCTATGTGCTTTTGGTGGAATTGCATTGTGTTCTTTTCCTTTTCTATGTGCTTTTGGTGGAATTGAATATGTGTGCTTTCCGTTCATCGCGAATAAATGTGCTTTGTGTTGAACTGTTTCCCGCTTCGCTTCGTCATTTCTTTCATTGAATCCTCATCTTGCTTCACGTAAAGGGTTGGTAGTGGGCTGAATACGCCCGATAATTAATCGAACCGTCGAGGTCGACGAATAACACCGCTCGGTTATCCCGATAGTAAGGAACGGGTCGCTTAAGTGGCCCGTGTCCGAAGTCGACCTGCGGCGAGGTGCGATCGCCCAGTCTACCCTCCGTGTGGGTACTTAGGTAGGTCGAATTTGGCGAGCAACCCTATCCCACGCGGGGGCCGATTGGCTCGATCGCGGTGAGACCGAAAGGTCCACCCGTGACTGGTTCCCGGCGTTAGTCCGAGAGGGTCACGACTGGATTGTCCCTCCGGTGGGCGACGTGCCGCGATTCGAGTTACGTGGCCGTCGCACGCCGGCGGGCGCGAATCAGTAACAATATATATATATATATATATATATATATATATATATATATATATATATATATATATATATATATATATATATATATATATATATATATATATATACACACACACACACACACACACACACACACACACACACACACACACACACACACACACACACACACACACACACACACACACACACACACACACACACACACACACACACACACACACACACACACACACACACACACACACACACACACAGTACTGTTCTGCATTTGCTCGCTTTTGATGCAATTATAAGTGGAGCATTCAAAGCAGCCATTTTAACCGAAACGGATACAAATATTAACTTTCCGTTCATATTCAACTATGATGTCTATCACAGCATGCCACAGTGTTATGTCACATACTCTGCAATGTGTAATCATTTTCTCCTTTCGTGTTGCATCCCACCTAACTCATCTTCGTATTTCCAGAGTGTATTTTCAAAAATATAATCACGACTGGTTCGAGTGAGCACAGTCCATTGCAAAATGGAGAGATTTCTTATACGAGCGAGTGGTAGCGAGGACTAGCCTGGGCCTACGACTAGAATCGAGGAATCTCATCAGCCACCTTCAAAGAAAAAGCCTCCATGTTGGAAATGTAATCCAGAATATTTAGTATTGGGATTTGCATAAACTGAATCTGAGGATGAACCAATGCCACAGTGCGTACTTGTAAGGACGTATTGTCAAATGAAGCGCTTATACCCACAAAATTACATCGCCATTTATTAACAAAGCATTCGGAATGTGAGAAGCCACAATCTTTTCCAACAAAAGAAATGGGAATGTAGCCTTCAGACGTTTTCAATGTGTAAAATGACAACTGCACTTGATAGTGGTTTGAAAACATCTTTCCTAATTTCACTGAGGATTGCAAAGTCCAAAAAAACCCACACAGTTTGGGGAAGATCTTGATGTCCTGTGTGGGGGATGTGTGTACATGTTTATTTGGCTCCGAAGCAGTAAAAAAAGAAAAACTTTCCTCTATTCCATTTTGAAATAATACGGTTTGTCGTCGCATTCAAGACATGCCACTCAATATGGAAGAGCAACTTGTTCAATGTCTTCAAGGTAAGAGATTCGCCATTCAACTCGATGAATCCACAGACATTTCTGGTTTAGCTTAAATACTTTTTTTTTAAGTTTTAAAATGTGAAAAAGGGGGGTAAATGGTCCGTATATTGAAAAAGTTTGGGAATCACCGGGTTAGTCCATTTACTAACGAGGGGTTGTTTTGTAATCGTCCAATAAATTGTAGTGTGGATTTGTTAAACAATGTCGATGTGTTCACATGAGGAATATTACAAATTTTATTGTGATTATTGTTGCGGTTGCATACATTAAACATAGTTATTATTCCACTTGCTTTCTCTACTAACTTCACCCCCTAATTTTGTAATAGTCCTGTCTCGATAAACATCAGGGGAAAACATTTTTGAATCCATAATTACATGAATGTGCTTTCTTTCCTCGAGATGGAGCATTCCCTTTGCACTGTTTATCACCACTCGCAAGATGATTGATGTGTTTTGTTGGCAAAGTAAGATCCCACCCATGGGGGGCCCTGTCTCGAAAGATGGTGAACCACGATCGGTCATGTAGGGGCCCCTTATTATCTCGGGGCCCCAGGCAATTGCAGGGGTTGCACGGCCCCAATGCCACCTCTGCATGAACCAAATGATTATATGGAACAGAAACCTGAATATCCGAGGGCTCTGTCTTGCAGTGTAGAAGGCAAATTGCAAAAACAATTGTCCAGTACACTGACCAAAATGTCTGAAAAGGTGTTATCACTGTATGTTGACACCTGGTATATATTTTCAATGAACAAAGGTATTGTTATGAGTTTGGCGTGGTGCTCTACATTCACAAGGGAGTGGCTCGGACGTGCAACTCGACCTCCGACCCTGAAGCCGACTAGCCACGGATAACTCCGTGGCCCGATGGGTCGCTGAGCAACTGTGAATGCCACTCGAGGCAACCAAGTCTAGTAGGACCCTCATGCCCAATTATCGCGTTACCTCATTGGTGATTTAGTTGTCCCAACTGGGTAACCACACTCTCGACTTCCCACCCTGTCCACTTGTTATGTACAGCTGAGGAGGTCAGCTATCTAGTGTGGCGAATTATTGAGGTATAACTTCCCATCGATTTATTACATCTGCTATGTCGAGCCAATGGTGGAAACGGACAACTGAGCAGGTTGGAAACATTTTATCAAGGCTAAAGGCATGTATTTACAGGAAAATAATCACAAGCGCAGTGTCACAAAGAATAGAAATGATCCCTTCAGCACAGAAGAACCCCTTCGACATTCTTAGCTTATCAAAACACAGGATAAGACAGGTGTGCCTCACTTACTCCAGGGAAATGAGAGAAAAGGGGGAGAGAAAGAAGATTGAGATGTGGTTGCAGCCTTTCGTTCTCCAAATGCAAGGCGATGGGCTTACATTGGTCCCAAAGTGGAGGGAAGGGAAGGAAGGGGATGTTGGTGCGGTGTCGAAACAGGTGTGTCGATATGGAAACTCTGTACCCCAAGGATCTCCTTCTGCCGTTCTCTCTCTCATGGTCTCTTTGTCCCAGGGCAATACGTCTTGCTCCATTCCCAGACAGACAGGAAGGCAGGCAGTTCTTGGTCACGTGATCTTTGGTGTGTGAGTCAGTGCCGCTCGCTGGGACATCTTGGCTTCAGGAGAGCAAGGGTGGTTGTTGGCCACTCTTGTCACATCGTCAATGGCCCTCTTTGACTGTAGTATGAGATCACATCCTGGCGACACCGTGGTACTTACCATTTATGAAGCAGCACGAGTTTCTGCAATGCCAGGGTGCTCATCGCTGGTGTCATCAGCGCTAACATAGCCCTGAATGTGTGTTTTGTGGCCTAATGTGGGTGCTGTAGGAAGGTGCAATTGTGAGATGTACGGACGAATGGGGGGAATGACAGCAGGGGATAGAACCTACTAAACACACAACACATTTTCCCCGTCCCTGTTACAAGGGAAAGGTAACCTGACTAAACACAATAATGACATATCTAACTGAGGGTTCATTGTTTGTTGAGTGCATCACCGTGGGGTCTTTTTCCATAACCCCAACACTATGTACCATGGCGTTTGGAAGGATAGTGCAATGTTGAGAATAGGTGCCAGGAGCAAAATGTACTGTTCCAAAAATGTCTTGGGGTTAATTAGTTCATAATCAATGTTGGAATAGGACGACATGTCGCAACCCACTTAGCAGCTGAAGGACCATGGATATAACGAAGCTCCCAGTCACACCAAGCCCTGTGTGTCTTCTTCCCCTTTATCCCTATGTATTTTATGTCCCTTGATATTTTCCCCATTGTGATTAATCTGTTCCATGTGTGCCGCCCTTCCTTCCACATTCACCTCTACCTCCCTCCGTCTTCTTTTTTTGTTGTCTCTTGTCATCTCTATGGTGTAGCAAGATTAATTTAAGGTAGATGATTTGTCCATTTGTGGAGATAAACCCGTCACATGTCTTTGCCCACCCTTTTTGCCTAATTAATTACTTTTTTGATTATTTGCTGTGTTCCCATCCCTTTTTGGTTGTTTATTCAATTTATGAATTTTGATGCCATCGTCACTGTGCCTTTTTAGTCGCATCTTCACCCTCCAGCATTACTGAATTAGTAGTGAAAATAACGTGCACCATACCTCGAGTGTGCACTGCCCCATTTAACTAACTCGCCACCACACCGCACATCTTGCTGCGCATCCCTGTGACGTCACCTTCACGCTCTCGGACATCCTGTGTAGTCTTGTCTCTGTGGTCTTTCGTCACCCATTTGGGAGACCTTGATCCATTATATTACATAGTAGATAGAATATATCTGCTTGACTTGTGCATTCAATCTTTGTACCACACCCTGCTTGAAGGGCATGCTCAAACAGCCTTCCGTTATTACTGAAGGAGTGAAGGAATGGCTTATTGTGAATCTCCCAAAAGTAGAAAAATTTTGGTGAAACTTTCAGGCTTGTGTGTCTCTCCATACTATATCACCAATAGTAATATTTAAACTCCCCAAATATTACATTATATTGTGAAAACGATGCCCTTTTACCCACAGTTAGATTTCTTTCTACAAGCTCTGCTGTGACCATTTTTCCTGAGGCCCATGTGCATTCCTTGGTCGTTGCTGTTTGACTTTATGCCTGCTAACAGATATGAACGAACACAGTTCCCGTAGCCACAGCATCTTCCTGATCAATGTGAAGCAGGAAAATGTCGATACGGAAACCAAACTCAGTGGGAAACTCTGTTTGGTTGACCTTGCTGGCAGTGAGAAGGTGAGATGAACAGTTGTAATCGTCTGTTTTTTATTCCGTGTTGAATTAGATCCTACGATATGGTCAAGGTGCATCATAAAGTGTTCCATGTTTTTGAAGTGGTTATTTGTCCTATTTGGTGTCTTGCTTGTGGACGCATCATCATAATCCAATTATTTACCTGTCCTGAGTTGCACAGTTATGACCATTTATGTCGTGTTTGCAAATATGGCATTATTCCAACACAGACACACACACACCATTGGTCCCTTAAATGTTCCTCCTTTTCCCTCTTTTTACTTGATCTCTAAGTTTTCCCTTTTCTTCTACTTCCTACACTGTTCCTTTACCCTATCCTCCCTCCCTCCTCTTCTCAAACCTTCCATTTCTTTCACAAGTTAGCCTTCTCACCAATCACCCCTCCTCTTCATTCACACACTTCAAATCTCTGCTTCTTTCTGCAGGTGAGCAAAACTGGGGCAGAAGGTGCTGTGTTGGATGAAGCCAAGAATATCAATCGATCCCTTTCAGCCTTGGGCAATGTCATATCAGCATTAGCAGAGGGAAATGTGAGTGGCCACTGATTTTTATTTGATCAAAAGTGTGCTTGTGTGGGCAATTCAGGATCATTTGCTTAAGCAGTTTTACCAATATAAAACTGCTGATTTCCTGAACTTTTATTATTATTATTTATTTGCTTTTATATACTGCAGCTTCGTAAATTTATTTTATATTACTGTTTACTAGTTACTGACCCCTGCATTTAAAAGGCACCTTCGGAAACAATATTACCATATAACAAGGGTTTGGAAGGCAATGCCAGGTCCTCGCAGGAAGGCACAGTATAACCATATGCCCAAGGTGGACACACACCATCCTTGGCTTTGGGCTTGGATGGCCAAGATTCAGGAGAACAAACGTGGGAGGCTAATCAGATGCAATGTTATTGGCCTGCAATATTAGGTCTGATTGTGTATCTGCATAAACATTAAACAGTGCTTATATAAAGTCCACACCACCTTTCAAATTTTTTGCTTTTGTTGCCTTATAGCGTGGAATTAAATTACATTAAATCAGACTTTTTCCACATTCATTTACACATCGTAACCCCCAACTTCCAAGTGAAAAACAAATTCTACAAATTTCAGAAAATTAATAAAAAATACAAAACAAGAATATCTTGGTTGGACAAGTGTCCACACCCCTTTATAATAGCAATTGTAAATCAGCTCAGGTGTAACCAATCACCTTCAAAATCAAACACCAAGTTAATTGGCCTCTAACTGTGTTAAATTGTAGTGATTCTGTTCATTTCAGGATAAATTCAGCTGTTCCTGTAGGTTTTCTTTGCTGGGTAGTGCATTTCACAGCAAAGACTCAACCATGAGCACCAAGAAGCTTTCAAAAGACCTCCAGGATAAAGTTGTGGAAAGGAACAGATCAGGATATGATCAGGTAACAATATTTCAAAGGCCTTGATGAATATATGTTGGAGCACAATCAAGACTTTCATTAAGTGGAAGGCGTATGGTACCACCAACACCCTGCCGTGATCAGGCCTTCCCTCTTGGGTGACCATGTAAGGAGACTCAGAGAAGCCACAAATAAGCCAATGGCAACTTTGAAAGAGCTACAGGCCTTTATGGCAAAGACTGGTCACTGTGTGCATGTGACAACAATATCCCAAGCACTCCACAAGTCTGGCCTTTACGGTAGGGTGGCAAGAAGGAAGCCATTGCTCAAGAAAGTCCAATTTGAGTCGTGTTTGAGGTATGCAAAAACACCACTGGAGATTCTGAAGCCATGTGGCAAAACGTTTTGTGGTCTGACGAAACAAAGATGGAACTTTTTGGCCTAAATTCAAAACGTAACGTTTGGCTCAAACCCAACACAGCACATCACCCAAATAACACCATCCCTACTGTGAAGCATGGTGGTGGCAGCATCATGTTATGGGGATGTTTCTCATCAGCAGGGAGTGGGGCACTTGTCTGGATAGAAGGGGAAATTGAGCAAAATGCATAAAAATCCAAGAGGAAAACATGTTGCCCTCTGCAAGAAAGCTGAAATTGGGAAGGAAGTTCACCTTTCAGCACGACAACAACCCGAAGCACACAGCCAAAGCTACACTGGAGGAACAAAAACATAAATGTCCATGAGTGGCCCAGTCAGTCCCGACCTAAATCAAATCGAAAATCTGTTGCATGGCTTGAAGTTTGCTGTCCCTCAACACTCCCCACGCAACTTGAATGAGTTTGAACAGTTTTATACAGGAGAATGGGCAAATATTGCCCAATCAACGTGTGCATAGTTGGTAAAGATCTATCTCAACAAACTCACAGCTGTAATTGATGTCAAATGTGCTTCCACCAAGTATTCACTCAAGGGGGTAGACACTTATCCAACCAATATATTCTGGTTTTGTATTTTTAATTAATTTTCTGAAATTTGTAGAATTTGTTTTCACTTGGAAGTTGTGGCTTACGATGTGGAAAAAGTCTGATTTAATGCAATTTAATTCCAGCGAAATAGGTAACAAAAGGTGAAAATTTTGAAAGGGGGTGTAGACTTTCTATAGGCACTGTATATGTGTGTTGTATATGTATATATACCTGGTGTTGGCTTCATGGTTAGGGTGGTGGGCTTGGGATCCGAGGATCCTGAGTTCAAATCCCGCTCAGCTGTTGAATTAATACCATGTGGGGTTGACTCTGCCTGTCATCCTTCTGAGGTCAGCAAAAATGAGTGCCAGCTTGCTGGTATCCTGCGGCGGAGTGGTGACCCATCCAGGATTGTTCCCAATAGCCAAGGAGACTGCTTAAGCAGCACTAATGCTCTGCACAGAATATGGTCCCTATGTATGTATGTATGTATGTATGTGTTATAATTATAAAATTCCACATCAAAACCAGAATTTTTCAACAGTGAAACCATTCAAACTAAGCCATAACCTTGTAAATGTACAGCACGTAAATCTACATGTCCGGCAGCATGCTTTCAAATGTGCTTTGTGAGAGCGTATGTGGGGAACCACACTGTACTGGACACTGGAGAATCTTACCAAGAATAAAATAAACCAATGTCACCCGCAGGGTGACGCGTATCTTGCCAAAAGGTGACCATGTGTGACTTCTTTAAGGTCACACTGAGGTGAACAGAGCTGCTATCCACCAGGAGCAACTCCTTGAGGAATCTCTGCCTACGAGAGATTCCGATGAGAATCGTTCTACAGAGTAAACATGAAAAATATGCGTTTGCCTCATAACGTCACCAAATGACGTCATAATGTCTCAAGCTTGACATATCTAGAAAGCACTCATCGAGTTGTTCAATTTGAGGTACTACACCATATGGTTCCTAAAAATTGAAAATTTGACCTTGGGGTCAAATATGTTTGACCTTAGGTGCTAACCATGAAGGTCAAGGCCAATGGCCACCAAAAATTAATCAGCTGAGCGCCAGACCATGAATTATATTCCAATGAAGTTTGAAGACGATCCGATCAAAATTACTCAAAAAATAAGGGTTTCGTCAACTCCCCTGATTTGCGACAGTGACCTTGACCTTTGACCTTGACCTTCAAAATTGTATGCGCTGAAAGGGACCTCTATAGGCCTCTGATATGCGAAGTTACAAAAATTTCCAATGATAACTGTGCTCTGCAGAATTTTTTATACGTAATTACAGACAAACAAACAAACAAACAAACAAACAAAAAAAAACATACAAGCTGACAAACATCTTGCAAAAACTTCGTTTTGGCAAGATAAAAAAGTTACCTGTGGCTAGTGACAGGTGATTTATTGAGCAGTAGTGACATTGGTCTGGCACCAAGGGGAAGACGAAGGATGCAGTGAATGAAGGCTGTAAGATGTCAAGCAGCATCAAATGCCATGCAAAACTGTGACTCAGGAGTTGTGTTCAAGAAGTAGTGATTTTGTAAGAACTACTCTGGGTAGGAATACTGTTGGACATTGTTGGCCAAAGTGTGTAAATTTACTTCTTTGAGCATATCCCATCTGACAAAAGTTGCAGCGCCTGGCCTGATTTCAACATGCTGCCAAAGTTTGTCTTCCAATTAACTATTACACCACGTGAACGGGCAGCAGGGTGGGAAAGTGCCGCCCCAATTGCTGCAAGCACCATCAACTTCAAAAAAGACCCTGTACTGCACAGGTGAGAAACCTTGTGATGTTTACTCTCAGAAATGCAATCACAAAATCAGAAATTCAGTTCTTTGCAACTGTGACAGAAGCTAGGTCAATGTGCCTCTCCACTGGCTTTACTTGTACAGTAGTCAAATTTTCTGAAGTCCTCACAGTTCACCAACTTTGAACATCGCTTTGCCATCTGTTCATTCTGTTCACGCACTGCTGCAATATGACTCAGAGTGGGTACAACAACCAACTCTTGCTTTGAGTTCTCCAATGCATTGACTTTTATCACAACCCTTTGAGCATCATGTAACTTCTTACCAATCAATGAGACTCCCTTGTTCTTGCATTCTCATGAGTCAATCAGTGAAAGTTGTCCCCATGCCACACGTTTGTTACATGGCTCGCAACTTCTTCCTGCTATCATTCAGGTGCTGACCACATAACTTTCCAAGTTAACTGAAATGTGACAAAGAAATTAACAACCTGAGTGGGGTCGCCAAGGCAATTAACTGTGGGTGCCTGAGAAATGTGTATTTTGTATACGCTTCTTCCCTTTCCCTCTCCCCTCCCCTCCACCACCATCCCCCATTCCCATCTTGTAATGAGCTTCCATGCCTTGACCAACATAATTGTATATAAACTATGCAGTGACTCTAAACAAAACAAATATTCTCACTGTGGAATATTTTCCACGTGAGAAATGCAAACTTACTCATTCAAAACATTGGACCAAAAATTCTACTTTTAAGAAGTAATTAATAGTAGCCAAACCTATTTCAACTAGCATAGCAAACTAATTTTTTTTTAAACGTTGATTCATCAAAATTAAATGGAAATGGGAGTTCATCAAAAAGTCTTGTTGTAAGAGAATCTGTTGAAATTGGGATCAGCTGTAATGGTGAAACTAACTCAAACTGAAATGCAAAAAGGCCGAGGCCAGATGCCTCGTCACAGTGCTGTGTGTGTGTGTGTGTGTGTGTGTGTGTGTGTGTGTGTGTGTGTGTGTGTGTGTGTGTGTGTGTGTGTGTGTGTGTGTGTGTGTGTGTGTGTGTGTGTGTGTGTGTGTGTGTGTGTGTGTGTGTGTGTGTGTGTGTGTGTGTGTGTGTGTGTGTGTGTGTGTAGAAGATGCATGTTCCTTATCGGGACAGCAAGATGACACGGATACTGCAGGATTCGCTTGGTGGAAATTGTCGTACTACGATCGTCATCTGCTGTTCGCCCTCTTCATTCAATGAGTCAGAGACAAAGTCGACACTGCTCTTTGGTCAAAGGTCAGCATCTTCCTCATACTTTATTTCCTGTTTTCTCTCCAACCCCCCCCCATCCCCCCATGCAATCTAAATTCCCATAAATCTTTGAAAATTGTTTCAGGCAATATGTTTTCTTCTTTTTCATTCCTTTCATCTGCCATTGCTCTGTGAGTTATGTTACTGCTGGTACTTTGGACTTTCAAATTTTGCAAACCTTTTCCTCCCAGAGCGAAGACCATTAAAAACACAGTGACAGTTAATCTGGAGCTGACTGCAGAGGAGTGGAAGAAAAAATACGAGAAGGAAAAAGAAAAGAACAAAAACCTGCGGAACCTTGTGCGTCGATTGGAAGAAGAACTCAACAGGTGGCACAATGGTGAGTGGCTTGGGTTTCTTTGATTCAGCGCTCAGGAACCAACAAGCAAGAAATGAATTAAAAGCACATCAAAGTATCGACATATTGGAATAAGTGCTTGTTTATTTATAAACTAGTGTTTTAATAACTGAAATGCCATTTAACACGTGTTTAAATTTTCATTGCTGGTGCATTTGTAGCAAACCTAGGAGGGGGAACTGTAAGGGAAGAATACACTTGCATTCCTTTCTTCTGTGCTTATGTATTTTGTGCAACTTTTGCTTGTCTCTTTATTTTGGGGCATTTGATATTCAAACCATAGCATTATGTATCAACAGTAAATAAACGTCACTGACGCTACTTTTGAATTAGCATAGCAAATTTGTAATCCAGATGGGAGTTCAGACAGCACCGGTCAAACCTGAGCTATAAGCATTTAGTTTTGCCATGAGACCACTCACAGCATTGCAGTTCAGGCATTGGTTGTGACAAATCCTGGCAAAGTGAAATTGCAGGATTCTGTGTGTGCAGGTGAACATGTACCAACCGAGGAGCAAAATATTCCTGGCATGCAAAAAAACCTTATACCAGTAATCAACGAGCTCAGCCTGCCCCCGGACAAGACATTGATCAGTGGAGAGCAGGTCGACAATGGAAATGGGCAGAATTTGGAGGAGGGCATTGTTGCTTTGTACCGGCAACTTGACGACAAGGTGGTTAAAGTGTACTGATGTCGGTGCTAGATTTTTGTTATCTTGTTTGGCTTTGGTATCATTTGTAGTCTGAAAGATTGTAAAGCTGCTTTCTGAAAATGAAATTGCATTATGAAATGTTTTGCTTTGTTTTTTTTTTGTAGAGCATAATCAGAGGAAATTGATGCCAAATGTCTCATTATGCTGTGCTGTGCAGGATGAGGAGATAAACCAACAGTCACAGTTGGTAGAGAAGCTCAAGCAGCAAATGCTGGAACAAGATGAGGTTTGTTGAGGAAGATTATAAGTATTCTAGTTTTCTTGGCCATGATGCCTCTTTCCGAGTTGACTGCAAGAACTAATTTGAATGAGAAATGGTTTATGACAGGTAATCAAACCTGCCAAACGAATTAAAGGTTCCAGTTTAATACCTTTTCTGGAATGGCCAACTCAGTTGTTTGATTGTTGATCTTACACGGTTTTCTTTTCTCCAAGTTGAACGCTTCAATGCGAGTGGATTATGAGCAGCTACAGGAGAATCTTAACAGACTTCAGGAGGAGAATGAAGGAGCAAAGGATGAGGTGAAGGAGGTGCTTCAGGCCCTCGAAGAGCTCGCCATCAATTATGATCAGAAATCTCAGGAGGCTGAAGAGAGAAGCAGACACGGTCAAGCACTTGCTGAAAAGATGGAACGCCAGTCGGTGAGATGCTGATGATCTTTGAACTCTGTTGTTGTTGTGGTGGTGGTGGTGGTGGTGGTGGTACCATTCCGTGTCTAAACTACAACCACTCGGTAGAGCGCATACTTCCACCAGGCTGACCAGTTTACGTTTTGTATCCCACTAAGGGGCTGGATATACATCCGGACCTGAACCAAAATCAAATCGTCTTGTTCTTATCACCTACCCAACTTATCCACCTAGTTTTGTCATAAGTCGTCCACACCTTTTTGAAATATCGGGATGTGTATATATATATATATATATATATATATATATATATATATATATATATATATATATATATATATATATATATATATATATATATATATATATATATCTTCTTCTTTCGGCTGCTCCCGTTAGGGGTCGCCACAGCGGATCATCTGTTATGATCCGCATAGTGATTTGGCACAGGTTTTACGCCGGATGCCCTTCCTGACGCAACCCTGGTCGCCTCTTATGACACAGGGATATGGTACACCTATTCTAACTGGGGCATACACCCGGCATATATATATATATGTATATGTATATATGTATATATCTTCTTCTTCTTTCGGCTGCTCACGTTCGGGTCGCCACAGCGGATCATCCGTATGATCCGCATAGTGATTTGGCACATGTTTTTACGCCGGATGCCCTTCCTGACGCAACCCTGGTCGCCTCTTACGACACAGGGATATGGCACACCTATTTTAACCGGTGTATACACCGGCCCAGTACACTGGTACTCACTTCGCCGACCTCGGAAGGATGACAGGCTGAGTCAACCCCCTGATGTATTAATTCAGTGGCCCAACGGGGCTTGAACTCTGGACCTTTTGGATCCCAAGCCGCTGCCCTAACCACTGCGCCAACACCAGGCTATATATGTGTGTGTATATATATGTATATATATATATATATATATATATATATATATATATATATATATATATATATATATATATATTATATATATATATTATATATATATATTATATATATATATATATAATATATATATATATATATATTATATATATATATATATATACACACACACACACACACACACACACACACACACACACACACACACACACACACACACACACACACACACACACATACAAGGTCCGTCTAAAAAGTAACGGGACTGACTTCACAGAAATTTTATTCCAAAAAATATATTGAAATCACAGCTTGTCCCCTTCAAAATAGTTTCCCTCCAGTCTCACACACATGTCCATCCTCTTCTTCCACGCTTCGATACACCCCGGAAGGCTTCTTCTGGAATCCTCTGGGGCTCCGTCGTCACGGCCCTTTTGATGGCCTCCACATCATGAAATCGAGTCCCCTTGATCACCTTGAGCTTGAGGAATAGGAAAAAAATCACAAGGGGCCAAGACTGGCGAATACGGGGGTTGCCCCAGAGTTGGCACATTCCTCTACGCCAGAAACTGTCGGATGCTCAGGGCACTGTGAGCAGGAGCGTTGTCATGGTAGAGCGCCCAGGCGTTGTTCTCCCACAGATACCTCCTCTTGGCCCGGACTGATCTCGTGAGGTGCTGGAGGATCTCCTTGTACACGTATTGATTCACTGTTTGACCCTGTGGTAGAAACTCAAAGTGGACGATGCCCTTTATGTCAAAAAACGAGATGAGAATCATCTTGCTTTCTTTGTTCTTTGTGATGCCAGACTTTTCCACTGACGACTCTGCCGTTTCGTCTCGGGATCGTATTCGAATATCCACGATTCATCACCAGGAATGACTGTCCCGAGCAGGTCTGGATCGTCCTTGAGGCACTCGATAATGTCTTGACAGACAGTGACTCTTTGCTGTTTCTTGTCCTAGGACAACAGCTTGGGGACCATCTTTGCACACACCTTGCGAATTTCGAGATTTTCAATGATGATGCTCCAGACAGTGTCCTTGTTGATGGAAAGTTCCTCAGCAATCATCCGCACCGTGAGTCGACGATCAGCACGCACTATCTGCTTCAAACGTTCGATGTTGTCCGCCGTTCTGCTCGTTGAAGGTCTTCCAGACCATGGATCGTCTTCATCCTCCTCCCTTCCCTCTTTGAACCTCTTTTCCATTCAAATCCACATGTACGTGACATCGTTTCTTCCCCGTAGACTTGCTGCAGCATTGCGAAGGATTCGGAAGGTGTTTTGCCAAGCTTGGAAAGAAACTTCAGATTGGCTGTTAGGGTTCAGTCCTAACATAGAAATCATAGAAATTTGCAACATAGAAATCAAACCCGATTGTGTTTATACACCGCACAATATTTAATAGCGAATGTAGTGAGCTTCATACTCAACGCGTGCACATGAGAGAACAGTAAAGAACAACAACACAATACCCTGGCAATTTGGAATCCGTGTCGTCGGCTCTGACCCTTTTGCTTCCGGTTTTTGTCATGGGGAATGATGCGTCCCTGGAGATAAAGGCATCGTCGGAGACATGAAAGACCCAAATATCAGACATGGTGTATATTTCCTCCACTGATTTTAATAAAGATAACTCCTGCATCATCAAAAAATAATTTTAAATCGTGATTTACATTATTTGATCGCTGATCCCGAATCCAGGCCGAAGTGACGTAAAAACGTTATACAGTAACAATAAAAATGGTTTTTATAACCATGGTTATAACAATAATGAACAAAGAAAATGTTAATAAAATATGACTTACAAATGATTATCATATCATTATACGGTATAATATAGATACGGTCATTTTTGCAAGTGTGTCGAATGCATAAGTCATAATTCGGAAACCGGGAAGTCGGAAGTCATTGTCTTCAAATGACTGTAGCATTATTTTTTCATTATATTGCAAATGGTGTTGGCCCCATGTCAATCGGCTGAACTTGAAAAATTAGCGTTACGCAATCAGGTGATGACATCATCATTCGGAAACCGGGAAGTCGGAAGTCATTGTCTTCAATTGACTGTAGCATTATTTTTTCATTATATTGCAAATGGTGTTGGCCCCATGTCAATCGGCTGAACTTGAAAAATTAGCGTTACGCAATCAGGTGATGACATCATCATTCGGAAACCGGGAAGTCGGAAGTCATTGTCTTCAATTGACTGTAGCATTATTTTTTCATTCTATTGCAAATGGCGTTGGCCCCATGTCAATCGGCTGAACTTGAAAAATTAACGTTATGAAACAGTTGATGACGTCATAATTCGGAAGTCGGAAGTACAATTCTTTTACATCGGGACACTCCCGGGTACATGTTCTGTCAGCATGTGAAGTTTGGTGAGGATCAGTCCATTACTTTTCGCGTGCATAGGTCACAGAGAAACACACACACACAGACACACTTTCATATATATATATATATATATATATATATATATATATATATATATATATATATATACACACAGATATATACAGGGTGTTCCAAAAAAATGTACTCGCTCTTTAAATGATAATAAATGCATTGTTTATTGACTTAGAAACGAGATTAATGGTTAAATGTATAAATGGATAAATGCATGTTTACAAATGTTCAAACTGACGACCATCACGTTCCAAACACAGCCGATAACGCGGACCAATGGATTCAACAGCGTTACCAATCATTTCATTTGGAACTGCAAGACATTGTCTTTCAATTTCCTCTTTCAGCTCATCGAATGCATAAGTCATAATTCGGAAACCGGGAAGTCGGAAGTCATTGTCTTCAAATGACTGCAAGACATTGTCTTTCAATTTCCTCTTTCAGCTCATCGAATGCATAAGTCATAATTCGGAAACCGGGAAGTCGGAAGTCATTGTCTTCAAATGACTAGCATTATTTTTTCATTATATTGCAAATGGTGTTGGCCCCATGTCAATCGGCTGAACTTGAAAAATTAGCGTTACGCAATCAGGTGATGACATCATCATTCGGAAACCGGGAAGTCGGAAGTCATTGTCTTCAATTGACTGTAGCATTATTTTTTCATTCTATTGCAAATGGCGTTGGCACCATGTCAATCGGCTGAACTTGAAAAATTAACGTTACGAAACAGTTGATGACGTCATAATTCGGAAGTCGGAAGTACAATTCTTTTACATCGGGACACTCCCGGGTACATGTTCTGTCAGCATGTGAAGTTTGGTGAGGATCAGTCCATTACTTTTCGCGTGCATAGGTCACAGAGAAACACACACACAGACAGACACACTTTCAAATATATATATATATATATATATATATATATATATATATATATATATATATATATATATATATATATATATATATATATATATATATATATATATATATATATACATATATATACAGGGTGTTCCAAAAAAATGTACTCGCTCTTTAAATGATAATAAATGCATTGTTTATTGACTTAGAAACGAGATTAATGGTTAAATGTATAAATGGATAAATGCATGTTTACAAATGTTCAAACTGACGACCATCACGTTCCAAACACAGCCGATAACGCGGACCAATGGATTCAACAGCGTTACGAATCATTTCATTTGGAACTGCAAGACATTGTCTTTCAATTTCCTCTTTCAGCTCATCGACTGTTGCTGGTTTTGAGCCGTAAACCTTATCTTTAAGATATCCCCATAAAAGGAAGTCCATTGGAGTGAGGTCTGGGGAACGCGCAGGGAATTCAACACTACCTCTTCGCCGAATCCATCTGTTCGGAAAAGTTGCTTCGAGATAGGCCCTTACATCACGGTGGTAGTGGGGAGGTGCTCCATCTTGCTGAAAGTAAATCTCTTCGACACGTGGACTGACGGATTCCTGCAGCAAGTTTAAGTAAACATCCCCAGTGACAGTTTCGTCAAAAAAGAATGGCCCTAGGATTCCCAATGCTGATATCCTACACCACACTGTAACCCCTGGTAAGTTTAAATGGTGTTCCATTGTAACATGCGGATTTTCAGGAGCCCAGTCGGTGCAATTGTGTCGGTTAATTGAGCCATTTAACTTGAAGCTGGCCTCATCGCTCCAAACAATTTTGGATGCAAATGCTGCATCATCTTCACATTTGCCCAGGTACCACTCACAAAATTCAGCTCTCCGGTCAGGATCGTCTTCATTTAGAGCATGGATTAATGTTGGAATATAACTTTTCCAATTAATTCGCTTCAAAATGCGATGGGCGCTTGATTTTGGGATTCCTGTCTCAAGAGCCATTTGTCGTACAGATTTCTGTGGGGTTCGGTGGTTTCCAGCAATTGATTTTCCTTTGCAGGGGTGGTTGATGACGGTGGTCTTCCTGAACGCTCCTTATGGACGTCATGTACAGTTCCATCTGTTTCAAACTTATCTCAGATGCGAGCAATGGTGCGTCGCGTTGGTGGATCTTTGTGAAAATGTCTTCAAAATTGTCTTTACACTTCCATGATGTTTTCGTGCTTCCAGTAGCACTTTATGATAAATTTTCTTTCTTCAACACCTAGTCGTACTTCTGCCATTATTAGGGTCAATTTGATCTGAAAAAAAATGAAAAATTCAATGTTATGAGGAGCCAAAATGTGAGTACATTTTTTTTGGGACACCCTGTATATGTATATATATATATATATATATATATATATATATATATATATATATATATATATATATATATATATATATATATATATATATGTATAGTTTTTGGCCCCATCCATCAATGGTGAAGAATCACTTTTAACAATCTTTAAAAGCTATTAGATCCGGATCTGGGTCTTCACCAAAATCAAATCAATCCGTCCTTGTCATACAACCAAGCTGTCAACCAAATTTCTACCAAATCTGTCCCAAACGTTTTGAATTGTCATTGTATATTATTGCTTTTTAGCCGTATCACTTCAACAATTAGTGGAACTGGATCCAGATCCTGATCTCCACCAAAATCGAATCAATTCGTCCTTTTCATACACCCAACATGTCCACTTAGTTTTGTCTGAATCCATCAAATTTTGAGATATCCTGCTCACAGACAGACAGACAAACATGAAAACATAACCTCTGTCCACCTTTAGTGGCGGAGTTAACATGACCACAGCATACTCCCACAACACACTGCTGTGACTACATTAAAGAAATCATTTCAAACTAGCCGAAACACCGTCACAGACGGATTCCGTTCATTCAACCACCCTCACCAGCTCACCTATACTCGAGGGACATGGACTGGACAGGGCGTGCTTGCCCCCGCCTACTCATCCCCCGCCCCTGCCCCATCCCCCCCCCCGCCTTCAATTTACTTACCCCCGCCCAAAAATTTAATTGCCCCGCCCCCGCCTCTTCACTCCCCGCACACACACACACTGGTCTCTTGGTTCCCCTCCCCACTTGCCCCCAGCCCCCGCCCCCTGTCCACCCCCTCACATTCAACCCTGCTTACTTCACCCCAGCCCCCGCCCACTCATCCCCCACCCCATTTCCCACTTTCAATTTGCTTACCCCCATCCAAAAATTTGCTTACCTTCCCCCCCGCCTCTTCACTCCCTGCCCCCCTCTCTTCACTCCTCGCCCCCGTCTCAACAAAAAGTGTTTATTCTGCTTCATAGTTGGAGGTTGACTCTTGCCACTATGTGCGATGCACTCTTACAGGTACGAAGTTTCTTTCAGTCCAGGTCACAGTACTGAGAAAAACGTGACGCGACCACTAGGAGGAGCACAAAATTGGTCCTTCAGTATTAATATATAGAAGATACAATGTTTCTTGTTACATTTTTTTGTGTCAAATTCACAGTCTGAGGTAGTCAGCATGTGCAGAAGAGGGTTTTACATTGCAGACGCTATTTTTGAGGAGTGGAATTACACCTCTCAGCAGTGACGGTCTGTCGACGACAGACGTAATGACGTCAGCGAATGACCGATGATGTCATGACGTCCTGACGCCTCTCAGCGGTGACGTCACACGTCGCCATGTAAATGAATGTAAAAGGAAAAGTGTTTATTCTGCTTCAGAGTTGAAGTTTGACTATTGGCACGATGTGCGATGCACTCTTACAGGTACGAAGTTTCTTTCAGTCCAGGTCACAGTACCGAGAAAAACGTGACGCGACCGCTAGGAGGAGCACAAAATTGGTCCTTCAGTATTAATATATAAATCTTTACTCCAAAAATCCTTCCTCATTTTATTTTTCTGCCTCTTTGTTAAGCCATGTGCTTAATGATCGAAACTCCTATTGACTTTTTAAATGAGATGTGTCCAATCGGAAAAGAGTACATTTTCCAACTGCACATTAAAGTTTGTTAGACAATATGTAAATGACTGTAAAGAGGGTGTTTTGTTTGTTTGTTTTTTTCAACCACATCAACATTGATTAAATGTAAGTTTCCTTTGTATAAAAGAAAAGAAAAATGGAGAAAACAGAACGGGAACAACACCTGCGTCTCAAATGTTTGGACGTTTCAGTCCTTGATGCAAACTTCATGTCGTAATATTGTTGAAATTGCATGCTAGAAACACGCGCTCGAATTTTGAGATGAAGCAATAGGACTGAAACTGCTGATCAGCAGAAAATTTTGCAGAAAATCAGCAGAAAATCAGCAGAACTGAAACAAAGCAGAAAATTTTAAACCATGGAAATAGTAGTGTATGCAATTGCGGTTCTGTGCAACTTTTAACATTTTTAGTGTCGTTCTTGCAAACCAAAATCTGGGGCCCACAACACCCCTCAGCGGTCCCCCAAACCAAAATTGAAACCGAAACCATTCTTAAAACAGACTCCAGACTTGGTCGAGCCAGCTTACTAGACCCATTTTTTTTTCCTTTGACAACCACCATTTTTGAGAACAAATGACCAGTATGACACATGCTGCCATACACAAATGCTTGATCGTACCCATGCTCGATACGCTTGGAGAATAGCCACAGGGAACAACAACATGTGCAAACACTTGTTCGTACCCACACTAGGTATACTTGGAGAATAGCAACAGGGAACAACAACACATGCAAACTATCGGGGGTGCAATCGCCATGAAGAAACACCCCAAACGCAAAAGGGGTCCAAATCTTCCCTACTTTTCCCTGCTGCCCAAATTTGGCGGAGCACTGCAGTCACAGTCAGAGCACCGATCGGTCCCCATGGACCTGCCCACTCCCTCTCATCTTCCATCTGAACACCTCACACATAAACAATCAAACACCACACATCACACTCACACTCATCAAATATCCACAACAAACATTTCTTCTTTTTTTTTTCTTTTTTTTTTTCTTCTTTGGGGAGCGACCTCTCTCAGGCAGTCCTCCCCTTTCTCCTCATTCTATCCAGAGGCATAGAAACCATCCCGGGGCCCCGACCACATCAACCTCAGAAATGCACACATAACCTTAATATCCTCCAATACAACACAGATGGCCTCGTCAGCAAGGCCATGCAACTTAAACACTTTATTCTCACAAACAATGTTCATGTCGCCATCATACAAGAAGCCAAATTACATGAGAAAAACAAAACACCAACCATCCCCAGCAATGCACCGATATGCTCACAGATCAAACGCCAGAGGTGAAGGGCTCATCACATACATTCACAATTCAATTCGATACTCACATGTCACACAAGACACAAAAGCACTTCTACCACCAGACAACATCCTTGAACTTCAAGCTTTCACAATCAAAACTCGTAACAAAGCATATATAAACATTTACATACCACCAGACACATCCCCGACTGTACCAACCAAATACTCACCACAGCAACAGAACATTTGCTCCCTCTCAAACACCATCATCGGAGGGGACTTCAATGCCAAGGGCACAGCCTGGTACACCCATCACCAACCAAACACGATAGGCCAAACCATTGCCACACAACAAAATTTGTTATTTACACTGAATGATATACACACACACACACACACACACACACACACACACACACACACACACACACACACACACACACACACACACACACACACACACACACACACACACCAAGCTGGTTACAATATCTCGTCACAAGACATAACATTCTGTTCTCCATCACTTTGCACCACAACTACATGGAGAACAGTGCAACAACTCACTTCAGATCACCTACCTGTCATTACCATAAACACAGCCCAAGACCTCAATGCAAACAAAAATAAAATATTCACCACTTACAAAAAGGTGATGTGGGATAACTTTGGGCATGACACTAAATAAGAATTCCAAAAACACAACAACAATGCCAACATTGACATATAACAGTTCAATATGATTATCACAACCACAGTTACTAAATACATTCCAAAGGGCAATATCAAAAAATACAACCCCAACTACCCGCCAGAAATCGCACACCTCATCAAACAACGAGAGCTTAAAACACAACACACCAACACCCAAAGCACCAGACATAGAAAGGATTCAAACACTAAACACATAAATCAACAACAAAATAATAGTGAAAAAAACACAAAACTGGCACTCCTTTCTACGCACACCAGACAACTCAACCAATACCAAACACTTGCACAAAACCATAAACAGCATCACCAACTCCAATAGTGGCAAAACACCGCACACGCACATAACTACCACAGACAATATACCATCAGAGAAACAACAAGCTAATCCTCATAGACCACTATGCAAACACAAGTCGTATTGGACCCAGAAATGAGGAAAGAAGTATTACAAGACGCAAATTAAGCTGCCAACTCGACACCACCATCACGCCATTCACTTCCGCACAAACAACAAAAATCATCAAAAACTCGCAGGTTGCCGACCCTGACATCTCCAATTTGCATTTAAATCACCTTGGACCACAGGACATAATCAGCCCTCACAAATATAAGCAACTTCTCCTTCCAACACTTAAGAATTCTCCAAATTTGGAAACTAGGCCAAATCATTACCATCCTTCCACCAAAGCAGCCAACGACAATCAAAATCCTGAATAGCTACACACATATCACTTTACTTTGCACACCCTCCAAAGTTACAGAACGCCTAATACTCACACTCACAAACCCTCACATCCCCTCTCACGCACTCAACACAGATTCAGACCAAACCACCCCCCACTGCTCTCCTCACAAACCTAACACAAAACACCTTTGATGGCTTCAACAATAGAAAGCCACCAAAACACTATTCTCACCAAGACATCAGCAAAGTATTGACATGCTTCCAATACTCTTGCTCACAAACGAAATACTCACCACAAACACCAAATGCTGGCTGGCCGACCTATCATGCAGTCATTCATTCGCAATTTTTGACGGCAAGTCATCACGCACACAATACTTTACTAACGGAGTCCCTCAAGGCTCACTCCTCTCCCCTACACTCTTTAATCTGTACATGCATGACATTCCACAACCACCCAAGAACATGCAAATAACCTCGTATGTGGATGATACGACCATTACCTCCACTCATAGCAACATCAACACCACCAGGGCACAACTTCAAGCCTTCCTCAGCACCCTGCAAACCTGGCTCGCCATCAACAGACTGAAAGTCGCCCCCTCAAAATCAAGTCACTCTTTCAACAAATTCCACCAAGGAACATAGCACTGCACCACACACACACCAAACAAAAACACTCGGCATCACTTTTAACACATGTCATTCTTGGATCACATCACACACATTAAAATAAATAAATAAATAACATGCACACCCAGGCTGAACACACTTAGGACTCTCACAGGCACTGACTTCGGACACCACAAAGAAACATCACTAATATACAAACAGTACATTAGATCATTCATTAACTACACCAGCTTATCCTGGGCCTCTAAACTATCAAACACACATCTCAGCCTACAGACCATACAAAACAAAGCCCTTTGCATCATCACAGGTTACACATTAACAACACCCATTGAGCACCAACACACAGATGTAAAAATGAAAGACCACTTGGACATGAGAGGTGTACAGTTCCTTGTAACGGCAAGTGCCAACCCTAATCACCCTTGCACTACATGTACAACCACCCACAGCCCCCTGGACACATTAAAGCGACACCACAAAGATGCGACAGTAACATCCTCCAAAACATCCCCCAATGAACAACGAAAACTACAAAAAACATCCACACCCACATCACCATCAACACTATCAATAAACCAGGCCCAAACAGTATCCTGGGCAATAAACCCCCACCCACCCTTGACACAGACCAACGACTCTCCAGGTCCGATTGTGTTCACCTTGTATGCCTCCGCTGACCCACAGCTCTTGCACTACAAACACAGCCTCAACGTCACCACTGACACCTGCAACCTCTGCCAGGCCGTCCCACACAGAACCAAACACATTATGGAAGACTGATCCTGGCTCCACTGAGACAAGAGCACAACATCATAGATGTGAGAGATGTCTGGGTCGCTGGTGGGAGATCGATCTGCTATTTCAGTGCCACGAACCTGTTCGAGCAGAACTGACTGGGGCAACACAATAACAACCATTCACTTCATTATACCCACGCTTTGTACACTTGGAGAATAACTACACACATATACAACAACAGTCATGCCGAGCAAAACTCCTCTTTCGGGGGACACTATTCACCGTATTGCTTCGGGAGAGATTGGTATTCGAGAAGCCAAAAGGTTGGGGGTCGGACAAACTCGCATGGTATTTGCCAAGGGCTGGAGACACCGGACCATGAAAAGTGGCTGATTCCTAAGCCGACACAGGATATAGCCGACCTACGGAAACGTATTGCAGAGCTGGAAGAACAACACGCAGCAGACATGGTGAACTTGGATGCAGCCACACGTCTGGTGGTCCAAGCAGCAGACCGCATTCAGGAGTTGGAAGTCACCCTAGCCAAAGCCTAGAGCGCCTGGCAGTCGATGTTGCTGCAGTCGGGACAACAAGAACAGCTACTGCTGCCACGGCTCGAAGAAGCAATCCCAAAACATAGGCCTAACAAAAAGCAAAGAGTATGCAAGGGCCGCCGGTAGACTGGAAGATTTTGCGCAGGGGGTATGTACACCAAATACTTATCCTTTTAGTGGGGATCTAGAACCCAGCTTTTCCACTTCCACAGCAGTTCCAGCTGCTTTCCGACTGTTCCTTTGATGTCACACCGTGGTTCCCATACACAAACCCATGCAGCGAAGCTGCAAATGCTGCACAACGTGTTTTTTCGACCCAGGAAAGTGGCTGCGCACAGGCCACACTGCGATTCCTGCACACAGACCCAGGAAGTTGCTGTGCACATGCCACACAATGCTGCATACGTGCCCCATAGACCCCGGAAAATGCTTTGCAAATGCTACATAGACCCAGGAAAGTGCTTTGGCAGTGCTTTACAAAATATGCTCCATAGACCCAGGAAAGTGCTTTGGCAGTGCTTTACAAAATATGCTACATCGACCCAGGAAAGTGCTTTGGCAGTGCTTTACAAAATATGCTACATCGACCCAGGAAAGTGCTTTGGCAGTGCTGTAGCATTGCTGGAGCAACCCAGGAAAGTGCTTTGGCAATCCTTGTTTTTGTTGTTGTTTTTTTTCTTCCTGCCGAGACGACAGTGACGCTGAGTTCCTGTATCTGTTCCCGTCATCCTGACTGCAGCAGCATTGATACTGGAACAGCACGAGCAGGGGTGGGTTTGCCTGCAGCTGGGGTTGCCCTCGTCAAAGGTGTTGGATTTCTGCCAATTTAGAACAAGATATACTGCAAGCATGGATGCCGTCGCCAGTGCACACACAATGGAGCTTGTACAGCAGAATCCAAACACCGTGCCATACTTCTGTGCACACATTTGGGGTGCTGTACTGGCTGCCTACAAGAAAAAAGGTGTGCCTTCCATTATTGGCCGCATTGCTCCAGTTTGTGCTCGAGAGTGGGCCCAGTGGTCGCATAGCGAGTTGTTTTGGGTTCGATGTTCCATTGGCGGGATAGTGTTGTGTACCTGTGATGGATACGTCCTTGCTCTCCCAGTCGGGATGACAGCAAGCCGACTAGAGTACACAGCATCCAGCATTGCAAAGCATTTTCTTGGGTCTACGTAGCATTTGAAAAGCATTTCTCTGGGCTTGTGCACATCATTGTGTGGCATGTGCACAGCATTGTGCTGCAACAAATGTCAATTATTGCAAAGCACTTTCTGGGTCTGTGTGGCATGTGCACAGCCGCTGTTCCAGCATCTGGGGTTGTGCGCAGCATTGTGTGGCATGCGCACAGAACAGTGTGAACAGTGTGAGCAGTGTTGGGTTGGCATGTCCTTCTGACACATTGGGCCTCGGCAAAGGTATTGGATAATCTGCCAATTTTGAACAAGATAGACAATTGCTCTGTATCTTTCTGGTTCTTGGGGAAAGTGACCTATGTGCTCGCCAATGCCGGTGTGGAAGCCTGCTATTGCCGTGGAAAAGGTTTCTGGTACTGCGGCAAGGCCAATGTAGGAGTTCCTCACATTTCCGTAAAGTGGGGATGAAGCTCAGGGGATTCTGTCGTGTTGGTTGTGGTGGTGTGGGGAAGATGCTGCTCGAAGCTCTTGCACTTGGCCCATTGTACCTTGTGCGAGGCAGCGAGCATGACACACCGAAACTGTGCAATGAAGATAGGTATGTTCTGCCCTGGCCAAACAGTCCTGCATTCCAATGCCTGGCTTGCCTCGAGGGCAGATAGAAATGGACGCAAGGTGATCTTTCCTTTTGTTTTGTGTGGTTCGAATGTCTGATGCTGCAGCAAAATGGTGCCTTTTTCCAGGCCGCACTTCTCAAGTTCTCATTCCAGGAAGAAGCCAGATGTTGGTATTTCCTCATCGCTTGCAGCTTCCCCATATGCATTTGCAGGTAGAAGGAAGGGAATGGTCCTTGGCATACCACAAAATATGGTTGCTGCGAATCGAAAGGAAATGTACTCGTCTGATTGGGTCGTTGTGCGGTCGTACTTGCATTTCATTGTCGGCAACGCAGGCCCGATGCAGCAGTTCTTTGACTGATGTTTTGTTTGGATTTGGGCTTTCCAGTACACATATAGGAACCCATTCTACCTGTTTGCCTTGGTTGTTGTAGAATTGGTGTTTTGATTGGAGTTGGATGGGAAAATTTGGTTGGTTGAGGTGCATTTGACTCGGTAGAATGTACCGTTTCCTCAAAGGTGCGTTTTCTCAATGTCCTCGAGTTTGTCGAGAATGTTTTCAAGAGCCTTTGTGCCCCATATGGTTTCACATTCAAGACCTGCAGCTTCTACAGCAATTAGAGCTCTTCTCCCAGATGTAGATTTGAAACATTGCAAGCCAAGAACCTGAAATGTAGTGCCCTCTGGGAAGATAGAATACATCCACCATCCACTCGAATACATCCACCATCCACTGGAATACATCCACCATCCACTCGAATACATCCACATCCACTCGAATACATCCATATCCACCATCCACTCGAATACATCCACCAATTGAGCCCTAGTCTTGAGGGCTTTCTCTTCATATGCTTTCCTTGCAACAAGCAGTCGCTCCATCTTGGCCAGCTCTTCCTCTCTTTGCTTGAAATGCAGCTTGTTCTTTGACGGCTCTATGCCTCCACTCCTCGGCCTTATTTGCATCTCCAATAGCTAACAGATGTGCATCTCTTTTTGCTGTTGATGGGGTCTAGATTTGCCGATCTGTTTGTATTTCGTCCTGGGGCCAGCAAATCTTCTTTCCCTGTGGTGTTTGTGCCATATCCAAGCAACTTTTTGGAGTGTCGGGAGGAGCCTGTTTGGTGGTGGGCAGTTGTGTTTTGGTTTGGCCGTTTGCATGGTGCGAGTATTGTGGATGTGTTGGAAGCTTTGATGTAGCAGCAGAGTGGAGCAAGGTTGATGACTGTCGTTGATACACAGAATGTCTGTGCGAAAGATTGGAAAACAACGGCAACCATACTCTGAGATGGTCCATTGTGTAGCCTACTACCAACATGGTCGTCATCTCTGTTGGCTTCTGTAGAAGCAACTCATATGCCAGGCAATTCCCCCGTCCTGGTGTGTGCATACCATGTTGTATAGATTGTGCCTGAAGGGTAGTCGGCTGGGATGCAACAACGGTCGAGCTCCTTCACAAGATTTTGCCACTGCTTGGCAGTCGTTTGCACTACCAAGAGCCCTTCTCCTTATTCCTCCAGAACGGACACAGTTTGCAAGACATCTTCCACTATTTCTCCTACATCTGCTGAAAGCTCTTTGCCTAGACAACATATGTACAGGGAAACCTCGATGCGAGTGCAACCCTGAGCTTGCACATCTGGATGTAGGAATGTCTTGCGGAGATGTTAGTTGGGATAGTCAGCATAGTCCACCAGATGGCAACCAAAGGATTCTCGAATCTCTCTGGCTTAGAAGTTCAAAACAATCTTGCTGGAGATCTTGGCATGGATTGTCTTGCTTTCTTCTGTTGTCCAAATAAAGGAGCATACGTGGTTGCCTACAGCCTTCGTATTGTCGAGAATTTTTGCCATGTTGTCATCCCCACCGTTGGCACGCATTGTGGTGGCTCGATCTCCCTGTTCTTGCATGTTTTTATTTTCCACCAGGTGTGCCACGAGTACAGGGTGATCTAGAACTCCCGAGAAGTCTTGGGTGTTGGCGATGCAGTGGAGGCCAAAGCCTTGTGGTTCGAGGTCTTTCTGCAGTTTCTGCAGCTCTGCCTGCAGCTCTGCCATTGGAATTTCCAATACATTTACGGTGCCTTCAGAAAGTATTCACACCCCTCAACTTACAGCCTGCATTTGACATGGATAAAATTTATATTTTTTGTCACTGATCTACACAAAATACCCCATAATGACAAAGTTGAAAAAAATGAAGATCTCAAATGTTTTGCATCAATAAATATCCAACCCCTTTGCTATGACACTCCAGATTGAGCTCAGGTTCATCCAGTTTCCATTGAAGGTCCTTGAGATAACTCCACAGCTTGATTTGGAGTCCACCTGTGGCCAATTCAATTGATTGGACATGATTTAGAAAGAAATATACCTTTCTATAGAAGGTCCCCCAGAAGGTCAAAGTAGAAACTCTACTGTGAAGTCCAAGGAATTGAGATGGAATTGTTAGGTGGTATAAATCTGTGAAAGGATATTTCATAAAGCAATTTCAAGTGTTGAAAGTTCCCAAGAGCACAGTGAGCCCAATCATTGGGAAATGGATAGAATATGGAACTACTCAGACCCTTCCTAGAGCTGGCCATCTGATGGAACTGAACAACTAGGCAAGAGGGACTTTGATCAGGGGGTGACCAAGAACCCATGACCACTCTATGAAGAAAATGAACTACAAAGTTCCTTGGCTGAGATGGGGGAACCTGCCGGAAGGGCAACAATCGGCAGCACTTCACAAATGTAGGCTTTATGGGAGAGTGACCAGACAGAACCCATTCCGAGGAAAAAGGCACATAACAGCATGCCTGGAGTTTGCAAAAATGGACGTGAAAGACTGAGAGCATGAGGCAAAAGATTCTGTGGACTGATGAGACAAAAATTGAACTCTTTGGCCTGAATGCAAAGCGCTACGTCTGGCGGAAACGGAGCACAGCTCATAACCCATGTAACACCATACCTACCTTGAAGAATGGTGATGGTAGCATCATGCTATGGGGATGCTTTTCAGGGGTAGGAACTGGGAGGCTTGTAAGGATAGAGGGAACAATGAATGGAGCCAAATGCAGGCAAATCCTTGAGGAGAACCTGCTTCAGAGTGCAAAAGACCTTGGACTGTGGTGAAGATTTTTCATTCCAACAGGACAATGACCCCAAGCATACAGCCAAAGCAATACTGGAATGGCTTCAGAACAAGAATATGAAAATCCTTGAGTGGCCCAGCCAAAGCACAAACTTGAATCTCATTGAGAATATGTGGAAAAACTTGAAGATTGCTGTTCACCGACGCTTCCCATCCAACTTGACATAGTTCGAGCAATTCTGGGAGGAAGAATGGGAGGAAATCGCTTAAATCCAGATGTGCAAAGCTGATAGACATACCCGAGAAGACTCAAAGCTGTAATCGCTGCTAAATTGCTTCTACAAAGTATTGACTCAAGGGGTTGAATACTTATTGACACAAGACATTTCAGCTTTTCATTTTTTAGTGATTTGTAAAAATTTCTGAAAACATGCTTTCACTTTGTCATTATGGGGTATTTTGTGTAGATCTGTGACAAAATTAAATTAAATTAAATCCTTTTTAAATTCAGGCTGCAACACAACAAAATGTGACAAAAGTCAAGGGGTGTGAATACTTTCTGAAGTTACTGTACCTTGGCTACAAAGTAGGCTTCTGGGGTCTTCGGTGAGGTGCATCTTCTGCCAGCCTGCAAGGCCCACCTTTTGCTGTTGTTCTTGATCCTGGCAATAGTGGAGGAAATGATACCCGATGCTTTGGCCCCTACGTTATGGACAATAGCCACATAGATACGTCCTCTTCCCTGTCCAATCATTCTGTGGATTGCCAGCTTGAGAGCTGCAAATATATTCTTCGCCTTGCCCTCCTGCCCAGTGGATTGGAGCCCACTTTTGTATACTATGCTTTGGCGTGGCAAGTACCCAAACATGTATACATTGTCTTCAAAGGCTGACGGCTGGTGTTTCCTGTGTATCTTGCCAAATAGTCCACATCTGAGATGCTGAGACTATGTTGCTTTTATATGTGTTCTCCAGGAGTAGATGGCAAGCAATGCTCTTTTCTACCCGCAGTCCCATGCTAGCAAATGTTACATAGATAGCTTCCATGTTGTTGGAACGTTTGTACAATGCAGTTGACAATATTTGTAGAACCTCTATTCTCCAATTCGATGTTTTTAGACATAGTGCATTCGCTTGTCCGGCACGAAGCTACCATGCTTCCACCTCATGGCCTTGGAAAGAACAAAGCATGCATGCACAGTGCGGCAAAGCACTTGGTCAACATGTTGCAATGACAACGGGGAATATCCTACTTCTGTTGCCCACATGCATGCATGCACGCACGACGCTAATGTGCACTTGCACGCATGTGGATATCGATGTGCTCTGTCGAGCCTGATTTTGTGCCACATTTATGTATGTGGTGCAGTCGAGTACTTGTGTATGCTCACGTGCGCTGTGTGTGTATGGTACCGTAAAGTGTTTCTGTGCAGTTGTTCCTGTAGTTGTTCCGACGATTCCAGCACTGACCATTCCAACTGTTGCGGTCCCCATGCAGTTTTGCTGGCCCGCAGCCTTATTGTTTGTTGCTGTTTCCGGCGTGAACGCTGGTGCAGTTGTAGCTATTCCTGTGCAGTTGCTTGCCTTTCTTCTTCCTACATTTTTTGCCAGTTGTAGTCGGGGCCGCTGGTGGTGTTCCAGCAATCAGAATGACGACTGCAAGAAACTGGGCTGTTCTGGCTTCTGCCAAGTCGACTTTGCTTTTCTGCTGGAACAGCAGCTCCTCTACCAATTTTTCCTTCTCCTTTTCTTACCCACCACACCACTGCTCCTCGACTTCTTCCAACTGGTCCAGGTGTTTTTTTGTCTCCCACATCCAAGTCCCGAATGCAGTCTGCTGCTTGGTCCGTCAGAAGTGTGGCTTTGACCAAATCCACCATGTCTGCTGTGTGTTGTTCCTCCAGCTCTGCGATATGTTTCTGTAGGTCGGCTATGTCCTGTCTATGCTTGGGAGTTGGCTCACTGTAGCTGTTGCTCACTGTGGCTCTTCTCCAAGTGTACTGAGCATGAGTATGATCGAGTGTTTGTGTATGGCAGCATGTGTCACACTGGTCGATTGTTGTGAAATTGGTGTCAAAGAAAAATGCGGGTCTCATAATATACAATAACTTCAGTGTGCTCGGGGCTGCAGAGGAGGTGAACGGATTCTCCCAAAGAGGGTTCAGAGGAAGTGGTATGTATTTGATTCTTGTACTACAACTGAAATTATAGCGAGGTTTGTTAAGTGTTTATAAAATAAATCTTACTATCATTAGTGCTCAAAGAACCATGGCTCTCTCATGACACGACAAATGTAAGGCGTTTGAACACTGAATATAGCACCGTGAGATTTAATATAATCCAGTGGAGGAATGAGATTATTTTGGTGAGTGTAAGGGAGCAGTACCACATGGGAGAATTGGAGTAAAAAACAATGACTAAAAGCACCTCCTGGTTTCGCATAGCCTGCTGTGGTGCTTCAGCTTGAACAATAGTGCATAGTGGAGTACAACATATTTTCCCAGGGCGTGAATTAAGTATTTGTTGTGCTAATGTGATATGGCAGGGGAATGCACCATGCTCTTATCAATGAATGATGAGTATCTTGAAAATGCATATTTTTGCATAACAGGCACACTTGCAGAGTCTGGAGAATGAGTTGACCAAGCTGCAAGATGTCATGGCTTTCCAGCAGAAGAAAGTTGGAGAAATGATGTCTCTCCTCCTCCGAGAGCTTGCTGAGATTGAGACAAACTTTGGAAGCAGAGAGATAAAGGTCAATGCCATTGCTTTCTCCTGTGCGTCATCATTCAATCACACTTTTCTTTATTCATTTGTTGAGGTACGTCCTGAAATACTGTAAGAACTCATGTAAATGTTTTATTTTTCATTGACAGGTACTGCACCAGTGAGGCTCCCAAGCATGTACCATGTTTAAATGTCAAAAGCAGTCAACATGTATATGAAAAACAGATCCACTCACATCTCTCCCCTCTCACCTGTGAATGGAGGGAATAACCAATTAGCTCTCACCTCATCAATTAAAGTCAGGTGGCTAGGATTATATAAATAAATCGACTCCTCCCATGCTCTTCTCGCCAAAGAAGGCTGCATAAAGCAACCACAAAAGGCTACACAAGGTAAGCCTTTTGCTGTTTCAAGTCCTTCCCAGAGTTCCTCCACAGCTGCAAAGACATTCACGTTCTCTTGGTGGTGCAGCTCAAACTGCCGCTCACAGCACGGCCACCGCCTTCGTCAACTCCAGGGACCACCTTTGTAGGCGGTGGGTCCAGTCATTGGCTGCCACTTCTGTGGGCATGCCATCTTTAGGACTATCCCGCCCCATGGGACGACCCCAATAAAAAGTCGTCTCTCCCTTTCAAGGGGTCTGCACCCGACCTTGCCACCATGGCTTGCGGTGTGCTGGCCAAACAGTCCGTGTTGGTGTCACTTTTAAAGCGCATTGCACTTTCTGTCCCTTTTGTGGCCACAAGTGTCCTCAACCTGGCCTCATCTTTGCAGAAGGTTTTACACAACCTAGCTACAGTGGCCTGCAACCTGCATGGCTACAGTGGCCTGCAAAACCATTCACCCCCCTCCAATGTTTTCACATTTTGAAGCCACCTGAGTTTATTTCATGATGCTTTCAAATCAATCTTAATATACAGTCTTCACAAACTACTCAAAACTGTTAAAGTTTTTTTTTAAATGCAGGTAAATATGAATAGTTGTAGATTAGCAGAGAAAATCAGATGATTCTCAGTTGGATAAGTATTCAAACCCTTTGCCTAATTAACCCTAAATTACTTCAGGAACAAATTATTTGTTTGAAAGGTTACAAAATAAGTGCAATAAGGTGGTTTAACTTAAAAGTTAAGCTCCCCCACTCGTCTGAGGAGTTTTAAGGTGCATCTAACTTGGTCAACCAACAAGGTAAACATGAAGACCAAGGAGCTTTCCAAAGAAGTCAAACATAAAGCGGTGGAGAAGCTCGTTCAAGAGAGGGTTATAAGAAGATTTCGGTCACTCATTATCCCTTTGAGTACAGTGAAATCCATCATTAAGAAGTGGAACACATGTCATACCACCCAGACTCTACCCAGATCAGGTCGCCCATTCAAACTCAGCAGCCAAGCAAGCAGGAAACTGGTTCGGGATGTCACTGTAAATCCATCAGTGAGTTTGAAAGATCTGCAAGGCTCTTTGTCTGAGATTGGGGGGTGGGGGTTGGAGGGTTCAGTGTTGATCAATCAACAATATCCCATTCCCTTTACAAACCTGTCCTTGATGGACAGGTGGCAAGAAAGAAACCATTACTGAAAAAAATGCATCTAAAAGCTCACACGGAGTTTTCGAAAAAAAAGCATTTTGAAGGGAAACCCAAACACTCAGACCAATACGATGTTTCTTTATCCGACTTGCAATACGAAAAAAGTAATTTTGTGATTTAAGACAAAATCTTCTTCGTTCTTAGTCATGACGTCACACTCAGAAGTTGATCGCCATATTCGTACTGTCTACGGGTTACATCGCAGTACGATTTAACTCGAGCGGCGAATAATTTTCGATTTTCCACAAATATGCATCGTCAATGCATCCTTGGTGGTTGTGGTAATAGAAACCAAGATGATTTCATGCTACACCAATGGCCAAAATACCCTAAGTTCGCCAATAAATTGGATGAGGCTTGTCTGGAATACCTGAGTGTGGATTGGGCCTACAAAATGTTCGCTTTTGTGCTTGGAACATTTTACAGAGCACTGTTATGAAACAACAGAGATGGCTACATCTTGTGGTTGTCTGCCACGATTGAAAGAGGATGTCATCCCCATGATTAAGCAGAAGAAACTGCTGGAGCTCAAAACTGTAAGACCATAGCTACCAACACATGTACTTTCTCTTCCTCTTGCTGTTGCCTGGCAGTTGCCACAAGAGCACCTGAAAAATGATTATCAATTATCAACACAAATTTCTGCATGTCAAATGAACCCCTGTTTATTTATCGTGGAGAGAAAGTATGTATGTACAGTATCTATTTATCTACTTCTCTGAGAAGATTTGACCAAGGAAGCTAAAACTTTCAGTTTTCAAAAAAAAATTGAACTTTTTGGTCTGAATTCAAAGCGTTACATCTGGCACAAGCTTAACACTGTATGTCACCTAGTCAACACCATCCCTACTGTCAAGCATTGTGGGTGCAGCATCATTTTATGGGGCTATTTTCATCAGCAGGGACAGGCAAGCTTGTTAGAATTGAAAGCACAATAAATGCTGCAAAGTTCAGGAGAATCCTCGATGAAAACCTGCTTAAGTCAGCCAAAAATCAAACTGGGCATCGTCCGTCGTGCAAAGCCCTTCCTTGGCACACCTGAGCTAACCTCATACAAAGCTTTCATCCGCAGCCTGATGGAGTACTGCTCTCCCCTCTGGGCTGATGCTCCTGCCTCACACCCTAGCTCTGCTTCACGCTGTAGAAACCGTCTTTTTGGGTCAATGGTATCTCCCGTGATGAAGCTGAGTATTATTTGGGTCTCTCACTATCTCGCCGCCAGCAGGTCGGTGGTCTGTTTTCTACCGTCTCCTCTCTGACATTACCCCCCCTCCCCCTTGCTCTGTCTGTGCTCTGTCCCCCCCTCCCCTATATTTCTGCAGGGTGCTCAAGGTCCATCAGCAACCCCCTTCTGGTAAAACTGCCAAAATCAAGAATCACTGCTCACCTTCACCTTCTTCATTCCTTTGTTTTTTCCCCCACCTCTAGAACAAACTCCTGCACTCTCTTCAATCCCACTCTTCCCTCCATGTCTTCAAAACAGCTGTTCACCACCATCTCATATCTTCCTCCATCCAAAACCATGATCTTTTTTTTTACCCCCACTTAATCCAACCCAAACCCACCTCCTTCAAATTCCCTGCTTTCCATCCTGAAAGTCCCTGTGGTGTCCATCTTGTTTACCCCATGCACCCCACCCCATCCCTCTCCCTTCCACAGATCTAATGTCTCTGTTCCCCACTGTTTTGTGCTTCTCTCTCCCACCTGTCTTGCCTCCTGCTTCCTTGTTATATGTTCTGTTTGTTAGCTCTTATCCGAGCCTTGACAATGTTTTCAAAAAAAAAATGGGTTGGAGATTCACGTTTCAGTAGGTCTGAAGCACAAAGCCAAAGCCACACTGGAATGGCTGAATAAGAAGAAAATATATGTCTTGAGTGGCCCAGTCAAAGTTCTGACTTGAACCCGATTGAACATTTATGGGAAGACTTGAAGATTGCAGTTCATCGACGATCCCCATCAAACTTGGCAGAACTAGAGCAATTTTCACGTGAAGAATTGGTAAAGATTTCACCATCTCGCTGTGCAAAGTTAGTAGAGACCTACCCAAAAAGACTCAAAAGGTGCTTCCACCATAAACTGACCTCAGGGGCTGAATACTTTTTCAACCAGTGAATTTTGATTTGCTAACTGTATAATGTTGGCCCTAGACAGGATGAATGTGTGCCAGGTGCACCCCCTGTTAATCACGACCTTTATGAGAAGTGCTGGTGTGGTGCATGGATTTATGGCTCCATCATAGTTAAGAAGTGATATTTTTATGAAATCCCATATGGAATGGCATGCTGTGGGGTAATCTACTTTGCACTGATGATGGCCAGTACATCAGAAATGCATCCATGGAATTGATTCTCTTCTTGGAGTTAGATTGTTCGAATGATGTAGATCGAGGGGGTTGTTAAAGCCTTCAAAAGCCTTCAGGCTAGCTAAATACTTCACTGTGTCGCAGCCAATGCTGCTTTCAGCAGTGCATGGTTGTCTTTCACAGGAATTCATGGGAGACAGACCACCATTTTATCTTTCAAGTATTTATTTTCAAGTTTAAATGGTGCATTTGATCCGTTTATGTTGGAAAAACACTCGAATATGGTCATACATATGAAATGGCAGGATAATTGGATGGAAGTGTGGAAACAACTATTCATTCTTTCTTGAAATTCAAGGTCAGTGCAAGGTCGGTGCCAAAGGACCTCACACTTGCTCAAAAGGTAACTCGTGTTTCCATTGCATTCAAGCTCTTGGAACAATACGAGAGGGAGGAAGATGATTTATTTCAAGATTGTGACGGGATGAAACCTGGGCCATCATTTCACATCGGATTCAAAGTGATTCAGCATGGAATTGTGACATTATTGGTCACTACCACCAAAAATTAATAATTTGAGGTTCTTCAACCAACCATAAAGTTTATGGCAAGAATATTTTGGGGCCTCAACAATTTTGTACATATTCAATTTTTTTATAATGTGGGAAGACCATCATTATACAGTCCTATAGGTACATGTTACAGATTGAAGTGAGATGAGCACTGTGCGGTTGACAACCAGGTTTCCCGTTTACTTCACTGCACGATTATATTCAACCTCACATGGCAAATGTAAGCTCTACTCTTTCTCTAGCAAAGTTGGTTTGGGAAGTTCTAACTCACCTCCCATGCAGCTTCGACTCATCACATTGTGATACCTTGTTAGTAAATGCCTTATTTCTCCTGTAGATTCCTCCAGATGGAATGAGCATGCCGGGTGAGGAGGATTTCACTATCGCACGTCTATATGTGACTAAGTTCAAGTCTGAGGTGAAACTTTTGGCACGGCGTTGCCGGTTGGCAGAGGAGGAGCATACAATTTTGCAGCGACAGTTACAGGAAACTTCTGCTCAGCTTGCTACATGCCAGATGTTGGTTTCACAGGTATTATTGTTCTTTGTATCTGTTGCTCGTGTTCTCGTGAAAGCAAAAAATGCAACACAGGCTTTCCTTGACAATTACTCAGCGTCACCAACACACCATCGGCATCCCACCTCATACTGGATTCTTGTTTTGTGATCATCAATTAGGGTGTTCGATAAATAAATACAAGCAACTTTGGTGCAGGGAAGAGGCCGTTTGGCCCATTCTTCCTGTGCTGCATGACTATCCAATCAATCCGTTTAATGATTTCTCAGGGAGGGAGCAAAGTGAAGAAGGTGCACGCATGCACACACTTTTTGTTAATGAAGATGGATAAACAAACACTGACAGCACATTCACCTTGTGACAAGACAACTTTCGACATTACAATCATTCCACCTGGACCGTATATAGGTGTGGCCAAAAATATTGGCACCCTTGCAGTTTTTTCAAATAACTCACAATTTTCTCAAAAAATAAGTTGAAATTGACAAAAGTATTTGGTCTCCACAATTTTTTATTTCACTGTTAATATTACAGAACCTTTGTTTTTGATTCAGAACTTAAGATATCCTTTTAAATTCGAAAATAAAAAGAAATGGCATTGACAAAATTATTCACACCCTCGACTTGATATTTTGTGGCACAGCCTTTGGACAAAATAACTGCAGTCAAGCACTTCCTCTAGCCATGAATGAGCTTCCTATACCTCTCTCCTGGCAGTTTGGCCCACTCTTCTTGTGCAAACTGCTCCAGTTCTCCCAGATTTGAAGGGTGCCTTCTCCAAACTTCTGTTTTCAGATCTCCCCACAAGTGTTCAATGGGATTTAAATCTGGACTCATCCCTGGCCACTTCAGAACAGTTCAGTTTTGGCTTGTACCATTCCTGGGTACTTTTTCAAGTGTGTTTGGGGTCGTTGTCCTGCTGCAAAACCCATGACCTTCGACGGAGACCCAGCTTTCTGACACTGAGTTGAACATTGTGATCCAAAATACCTTGGTAATCTCCTGATTTAATGATGTCATGCACACATTCAAGGCACCCAGTGCCAGAGGCAGCACAGCAACCCCAAAACACTACTGAACCTCCTCCATGTTTGACTGTAGGGAAGGTGTTCTTTACTTTGAACTCTTCATTTTGTTTTCTGCAAACAGAAAGATGATGTGCTTTACCAAAAAGCTCTAATTTGGTCTCATCCGTCCACAGGACATTCCCCCGAAGAATTTTGGCTTGTCCAGGTGTGTTTTGACAAACTTCAGTCGGGCTTTTTTTATGTCTCTCTCTCTCTCAGCAGTGGGGTCCTCCTGGGTCTCCTACCATAGAACACCCTTTCATCGAGTTGGTGACGGATGGTGCAGGTTGAAACCCTTGTACCTTGTGTTTGAAGGTCAACTTGAATCTGTTTGGCAGTTGATCGAGGTGCTTTCTCCACCATTCGAACAATCCTTCGCTGCAATCTTCAATTACGTTTTCTCTTGCGACCACATCCAGGGAGGTTGACTACAGTGCTATGGACCTTAAACTTCCTGATAACATTGTGTACGGTTGACACAGGAACATCATGGTCTCTGGAGATGGATTTGTAGCCTTGAGATTGTCCATGCTTTGCTACAATCTTGTCTGACATCCTCAGACAATTCTCTGGTTTTGGGGGTTTGTTGTTTTTTTTACTATTTTCTTTTCTCCATGCTCATTACGGTGCACACAGTGACACAAAACAGCAGAATGACTTCTTTTCTCTATTCAAACTGGTTGAATGGGTGAATTTTATATTGCAGGCACCTGCAACTCACCACAGGTGAGTTGAATTCCAATGTAAAGGAGAATCACCTGCTTGAAATCTGATCATTTCTAACAGCTTATAAATGGTGCCAATAATATTGTTTGGCCATTTTAGGATTCCTGTGTGGAATAAGCTAAGATTTAGTGAAAAAGAAAAATTCAGCTTTTTTGTTTTGTTCCACTGCAAACCAAAGAAATACATATGAGGATACCAAAAGATTTTTTTTATTTCAACAATTTTCTGGAAGCAATGGTGCATTATTTGAAAATAGTGCAAGGGTGTCAATATTTTTGGCCATGACGGTATAATCACTACTTACTTGTCCTGCCAATATCTGTATACCCCTTTACCAAACCTAGGTACCTATCAAATTCCAGTTTGAATATATCTGTTGCCACTACCTTTCCAGGGAGAACATTTCCGACATTAACAACTTTGAATGCAAAATCTCTCCTCTTCTTTACTCTAAGACTGTGTGCGACTCTTCGTCCTGTCTCTGTTTCTGTCTTCTGCTGAAAATAACCCTCCTGCATTTATTGTAACTTTATGCACCATTATATTGAACATCTGTATCATATCCCCTCATAATCGCCTCTTTTCTAATGTATAAAGTCCTGTCTCCTTCAACCACTCATAGCTTCATCTAATAAGGCCTGAAATAGATTATGTTGCCTGAACCCTCTCAATGGCAGCTATGGCCTTCCTTTGATGTGGTGACCAAAACTGCACACAATTTTCTCGATGATGCCTCACTAAATTCTTGCAGGGTGTTAACACTACCTCTTTTCATTTATAATATAACCCCTACAAATTCAACTTGAACCCCAATTCGCTTTACCTATAGCTGTCTGACACTGCGCTGTTTGCTTACCTCCCGTATCTATAACCTCTCAACACCCAGATCCTTTTTCTATGTCACATTCTCAAAAACTGTCCCTTGCATTATGTACCGTAGTCCCAATTTTCATTTTTATTTCACCCATCGCCAGCACATTAGCTCTTTTTTTTCTTCTTCTTCTTTTTTTTTGCAAAAGCGAGGCTCATGAAACAGCAAGGTAGAACAGATAGTGAGACGAACTTCAAGTGAATGAATGAATGGAAAAGAGGAAAGGGAGTTGGGTGAGAGTAGGCACTGAAACTAACAAGTAAGATCATTGTATTAGGAATGATTAATGGGCATTGTAAAGATCACTAGCAGGGTACCCATCTCTGATGGGTTCATGGATTCCTCACTTCAAATGAGTGATCTTTTTGAGTGTGTACTGGTAAAACCGGGAATTCAACGTGATGTGATGATGTGGACCATGACATGTGGTACATGTTCACCTTGTAGACATTGGCGGTCCATTCAGAAGAACTATCGTTTGTGATTAAAATTGGCAAATCCACTGCGATTTCATGTCAGATCGTTTTGTAAATGGTATCATGCACAGCTTCAACATTTTGTCGTCAATGTGACACCGGCCATGTAATTGTTTGTGAAGGTTAAGATGCCCTGATTACCTCCACAAAATTGTGTGAGAATGCTCTAACTCAGTATTAAAATATTTTAAATAAAAAAAACTGCACCCATGTCCGAAGGAAGCGATTCAGTTTGTTATTACCTCCACCACCAAAGCTGGAAGGAGGTTGTGTTTTCACCCCTGTCTGTCTGTCTGTTTTGTTACTTGCAACATCGAAGACTTTTTAAGTATATTGATCAGTCAATTTTGTTATTCTCTGTCTGTCAATCGCCAAAGGTCGCAATTCTAAACCGATCGTCATGAAACTGTACCAAGTTGTAAAGGTTGACCTCAAAATCGATAGGCTTCTTAGTTGAGACTAAGGTCAAAGGTCATCTTGAGGTCGAATTTCTAAAATCGTCATTTTTCATCCGATTGACTTGAAAGTTGAACAGGATTAGCATATTTCATCACTGAATTGGGAAACCAACTATTTGAGGTCAAAGGTCAAACTTATAAAATCAATTTTCAACTGAAAAATCGTCAGTTAACATCCTGTTAACTTGAAAATTAAACGGAAATTGTGAGGTCCATTACTGAATTGGGAAAGCTATTTTTGAGGTCAAACTTCAAAAAATCATCAATTTCAATCTGAAAAATAATCAGTTTTCATCTGATTGACCTGAGCTTTGATCAAGATTGTAAATTTTAATCTTAATGAAATGGACAATTTCTATCCATGGCAACCTTTTGGAGAGGGGAGTGGATTTTGCAAATATCGTGCTTTGCACGATCTTTTTCTTGTTTGTTTGCTTGTGTACAGGATATCACAAAAAGTCGTGGACAGATTCGGATGAAAAATTTGTGGGCAGGTTGGGTGTGTGAGGAGGAGGAAATGTTTAGATTTTGGTGAAGATCTAGATCCGGATCCAGCTACTTGAATTTTTAAAGTTATTCTTCACCATTGAGAGATGGGGATAAACCGATATATAGCACGATATCTCAAAAAGTTGTGGATGGATTCGGATGAAACTTAGTGGACAGGTTAGGTGTGTGACAAGGAAGAATTGATTTGATTTTTGTGAAGATCTGGATTCGGGTAGGATAATTATTTAATATTTAAAAGTGATTCTTCACTATTGAGAGATGGGGCTAAAAATGATATATGGCCTGATATTTCAAGAACTTATTGGACCTGATATGTTATTTTGGATCAGGCATTGTGTGGCAGAGGTATACGCTCTACTGAGTGCCCTTCTAATGAGTCAGAATTGCCATTAATGAGAGATGGCGGTGCACTGCTCGCTTGAAGCCCTGGAGTGAAGACTGAGACAACAGCCTATGAAAAGTGGTTTCGTAGACTGGGGAAGTGACGAATAAGAGTTGGTGTGTCGTCGGTCTGTATTTTGGAAGTTTAACCAAGAAGGATTACTGGAACAGCGCATGCATTCTGGAGTTGCTGGGGAGAGTGGGAGGACTATTAAATTTCCTTGCAGTAAACTGCATCTGCCAATCTTTTGCCAAATCTATGAAAGTACTGTATCTCAACTTTCCTGAATCTAATCACCCTCCCACTCCCCCTCCCTCTTTCCTGTCGACCTTATTTCCAAGCCTTGTGTCATCTGCAAATTTGGAAAACTGATTCTTAACCTCACTATCCAAATCGTTGATGTAAATGATAAATAACAATAGTCCCAATACTGATCCTTGAGGTGTCTCACTACTACATCCTCCCAGCCACACATCCTCCCACTTACAACCACTTTTTGTATCTAATCATTGAGCCAGTTTCCAATCCAATTGGCTGTTCGACCAGCTCCTCTGCAAGCCCTCACCTCAGTGAACAGCCTTCTATATTGTACCTTATAAAATTCCTTCTGAAAGTCTCATACATCCAGTACACTTACTTCATCCATCCAATCAAGAAACTGCTCCAGAGAACTCCATTAAATTTGTAAGTCATGACCTCCCTTTCATAAATCCATGCTGACCACCTTCAATTAGTTTGAATTTATATTAATGGTTCTCCATCTGATCTTCAATTCACATATCCAATATCTTCCTTACAAGTGAAGGTTAACAAGTCTGTTGTTCCCCAATTATTCTCTGGATCCTTTATTACCTGATGGTGTTACATTTGCTGCTCTCCAATATTCTGGTACCTGCCCTCACTCCAATGAACTGGTTTGTTTAATATTTGCTGTATCCTTCTCATATTTTCTTTTGACTTGCTTATTATTTTTCTCATTTAGCCTCTGTCTACTCCTATACTGATATAAATGTTGATGGAGTTTTCATGATAATATTCTTGCAAATCTGTCCTGCATATAATTTATTTTCCATCGACTAAAGCATCTCTGTGCAGAATTTACTTGTGGCAGTTACACTGAACTTTCCAATTGATTCTTTTTTCAGTTTTAGTATATTATATTTTGTTGATTTCAGTCCAAATTCAGCTTTGCATTCATCAAAAAAAAATGTCATTTTTGACTCTCACAAAGTTATGCGAGGGTGTGGAAGGTTGTGCTGCCGCTTCGATATTCACCGAACTTGGAGCTTATTAAATTTGTTATGGCTGGGTTGATTGTCATTGCTTTTCGATGATAAATGAAAAGTGTATTCCTGCTTGTGCTCCAGCATGAATCAAAGGTGTGCACCTTAACTGAGTACCTACACACGGCCGAGCAGAGGCGCCGTCAGCTGGAGGAAGCTGCAGACCATGCAAACGAGGAGCTTTCACGACTCCGTGCTCAGGGTATGTCATTCTGCATGCATTAGTGGAGTGGAAGAGCAGTAACTTGTTGCAATACTTTTTCCATAAACTGTGTGATAAGAAGCAGGATAACTGTGCCTTTATTGATTAGCAAATACAACCTGTCGGCTCGCTAAGGAGAATATTCAAGGGGGATGGAGAGGGAGGAGGGTTCAGTTTTCAGCTTTCAACACGTTATTTTAGTTTGTAAAATGTACATAAATTCAGACGTGATGTTGAATATGAAATGTAAGTGGACATTTACATTTCATACAAAACTTTAAAGTGTATATGCACATAACTTCTTTGAAGTGTACATGTAGCCAACATAAGAAATATCTCTTGGGAATTTTCCCGGCGGCCTCCTGACTAATTAATTATGGACGCAGGCATTTCACGACCAAGCCGATTTTAATGTTTATTTACTTCGCATAATATGTGAATTTTACATGTCCATCAGTTTGTTTATAAGCCTTAAAGTCAGGTGAAAACCAAAAGGTTTTTTTTTGTTATTTTTTTTTCAATGAAAGACCGCTATTTTCTTTCCTCTGTTTTATGAGAAAGTACCTTCATTGGGTGGTCTATATTAGACCGCTGCCATGATCGCTGCGAACACACATGCATTACCTCATTTGAGTTGTAATAAAAATGTACCTTTGTTTCCTGAAAATGGTACCTTTATTTAATGATAGAAAATGCCTTGTTCAGTCTTTAAATGTACAACAGAGGCAGCTATGAACCCTCAGAGGCCAAAGCTATGCGAAGCGAAAAATATTGCCGTGATTTCTGGGTGGTTGGAGGGAAAAGCGTGGCCTGGCTAATGGGGCGGTGCTTGTGATGCTGTGGGAGAGAGTGGTAAGGTGTGTCCTGTAGAATGGGTGGTGCTTATGACCCACAGACACAAACTCGGCTTTATATATAAAATATTTTTTTTTTGTTCTCTTTATGCTAAAATACCACTGACAAATTATTATGATGTGCTGTTTGCAGGTTGTGTTCATGAGATGACTTTCAGAGATAAGGAACAAGAACACCTGAGTATGATTGAAAATGCCAATGCAATGAAGGTATCAAAGGATCTTTTATTATGTTTTTGCTCAGGCAGTTAAAAATATATAATATAAACATCCATTGCTCATTGAGAAACTTGTACACATTTAATGTAGAACAAGGACATTAAAGGTTTAACATTAATTGCAAGGATACATTGGACAGTCAACATGGGATTGGCATCTGGAATCACCAAATTATTAGGCTATTGGCATAGGCTATTGGAAAATGTCATAGATTGTTTGGTGACTGCCAAAAAGCTCATATCACTTTTGTAATCACAAAACCTGTACTTGTAATTTTTTTTTGGTCTTGTAAGGGGGTCATTAATGAGTTGTAGATGTTGAGTCCACCCGTGCCTCGAGGAGTTGGCCATTGCCATCTGCTTCATGATGACCCCACTGGTTGACGTGGATATGTAAAAATAAAAATAGGATCACTGGGCCTTGGCCTAATGTTATCACCCAAATTTGGTAGCATTCTGAGTGTTGGGTCTGGGGAAGAAGATTTTGGAAGGAATTTGTGCGACCACCATTTTGACACACTTCTGGTCATGTGAACAGCATAGCCTCCACAATTTAACATCAGGACCCGGTCCCCATGTTGCAACCCAAATTTAGTAGCATTCTGACTGGTTGGTCTGGGGAAGAAGATTTTTGAAGAAACTTACTAAGTCGGCCATTTTGACCGACTTAGTCATGTGACTGGAACAAGCTTTGCAATCCCTGTTACCAGTAAGGAGAGGAACATTGCTGCCAAATTCCAGTCAGATCGGCCCAGCGGTTTGGCCGGAGAAGTTGAAATAGGGGACGGACAGACGGTGCACGATGACTATACCTTATTTGGAATTTAAATTCCACATGAGCTAATGTGTAAAAATAAAGTTAAATTTTCGGAAGAATGAAGTCACACATGCACATGAATATGCTTCGGAAAACTAACTCAAACAATGCAGACAGTTTTTAGCGTGTTGCTATGAAGTATCCTCACTCCCAAAATCTCTAACTTGTTATCTACGCAGGACAAAATGCAGGCACTACCTAGAAGGGGGCTCAGATCAATATTGATTTTCAATTCCAGCCATAATTAAAATATCTTTGACACTGCTGTGGTTGTTTCAAGTTGTTTGGAATTGTTTTTGTACTTATTCAATGCTTGCGCACCAATACGAGTTCTCTCATTTTTCTTTGGTACCACAAAGATTGCCTTGGAGAAAGAAATGGAGAGTCACCATGAGGCCCACCAGAAACAACTTACTCGGCTTCGAGATGAAATCGATGAAAAATGTGTTCTCATTGAGCAGCTTAAAGAGTCAGTATTGTTTTTGTTGATTTTTTTTTTTTTGGACTAATACAATATGGTGGAAAAACATGGAAGCTCCCAAAATTCATTTTCTCCTGTGTCTTCGAAGTAAAAGAAAATTATTGCCTCTATGAGCTAAAAACCCTTTAAAGAATAGCATGAACCTTAAAGACATGTGGCAACATCTCAGAGGACCAAGAGAAGTGACCACGACCAGAAAACCGGAAATAGAGGTTTCCTGGTTGTGATCGCTTCTCTTGGTCTGCCAAGAGATCTGCTTCCAAAATGCGAAGTAATCATTCTGGATTTGTCTGTGCTGCCATAGATTTTATGATCTCCGTTTGTGTCGATTATTCTTCATATTGAGTGTTTTTATTTTTATTTTAGTTTTTTTTCATGCTTATTCTATTTATTTTGATCCTGCATCTCAAGCTCGGATCATTTTGGACTGACCCGTTATTATTATTATTATTTTTTCTTTTCCCAGATGTTTCCCATACTCACTCACCATATCTCCATCATCTTTGTCCCATTATTCACCACCTTCGCTTTATTAATCCCTTATACCCTCTGTTTAATACAAAAATGGTGTGAAACTTTCTTTATGTTTCTTCTCCTCATCCTCATGCTCTGTCCCCCTCTCCCCTCTCTTTCCTCTCTCTCCTCAAATTAAACCTTTTTAAACAGAAATTTTAACATGTTCAACCTTCCCACATACATGCTTCCAAACACCTTTTTCCAAATCTGCTTTACATTCTCTGCATCTGTGGATAGCTTGTAAACTTGTGCCTCATCCACCAAAGTGTTCATATAGCACTGTTGTTCTTTGTGCCTTTAAAATTGACATCCAAATCCTGATGTCTGTCTTAATCTCTCCTTTTTTTTATTTCCTTAAAAAAAAGGCACGTTGAAGGCTCCAAGCCACTGACTATCATCCTCATCGAGGCGAGGCCTTAAATGAAACGAACAAAAAAAAAAGAATTGAAAAGGGGCAGGTTATGAAGGGAAAGAAATGATCATATTGGCCCATGCTTGAGTTGCCAATCTCCACACAATAATCATGTGACATAGTGGCTTGCCAAGAATTTTATGGTCTAGCTAATGGTGGAGGTAATACAAGCAGCCAGTTCTTGGGAGCAGAAACTGAAGTAATATCCATAGAAAATGGAAAAAAAGTCGACATTACAGCATAATTCAAGCAAGTTGATTTTGAGGTCAGATTGGGTAGGTGGATAAATCGGATTGCTTTGGACTCGACTCTGTAAAGTAAATATGTCGAGCTATAACCTCCCCAGATGTGAGCTCTAGTAGTGTTCCATTCAAGGGATGAATAAATCCTTTTATATAATCGGAGCAACTGTTCAGATGAGAAGAATCTTCAACATCTGAACAGTACTCCCAGTTTCTTAGAGGCAGACTTAGTTATTTGTACAATGTGAGGTTTCCAAGATAGATTTGATATTATCGTAAAACCAAGTATGCTTAATGTATTAAGTGGTAAATTGTGGAGCCTTCAAAGGAGATGGGAAAAATTGAAAATAGTTTTAAAAAGAGAAATTGGAAGAAATTTAGTTTTAGAAGTATTAAACTTAACTCAATTACATTTGCCCCACTGGGAAATCCTGTCCAAATTTGAATTCATAGAGGTAGCCGTGATAAAACGAGATGCAGATCGAGCAAGAGAATATGGAGCTGATGTGAAAAACGTCGAGGAATGTAATGTTGAGTCGTCAGCATACTAATGCATTTGTGTTGATTATTCGTCGAAGAAAGAAGATCATTGATAACAAGGAAGAGTGTATGAGACAGGACAGTACACTGAGGGACACCACTGTTGGTGAGGAAGGAGGGAGAGGTTGAACCATCAACAATTACGGAGATAAAAACAGCCAGAGAAAAAACAGATACCACTGAGAGAGCAGAGTTAAGGAGGAAAGCTGAAAGAGGGGAGCTTGGATATCAGACCCTGATCAACAAAGGATTCCCCAAAGTCTCTCAGAGAAGACCAGACATACTTGATATATGAAAGGACATCATCAGTGGACTCACCTTGTGAAAGCCATACTGATGGTCAGAAAGAAGACTGTGATTCAATATGCTTGAGGAAATGAGAATAGAGAAGATGTTCAAAGACTTTGGAAACAGTGGAAAGTCAGAGCAATAGAATGGTAGTTAGATGAGTTTGAACAATCACCCTTATTTGGAATAGGCTGTACTAAAGCATGTATCCAGGAAAGAGGAAAAGTTTTGGTTTTTAAACAATGTAATGGAATGTAGTCTGAGAGGGGGTGGGATGCTGGGGAAAGAAAGGAAAAATAATAATAAAAGTAAAAGAAAGGGAATAAAGCAAGAATTAGCATGAATAAAGAGAAATGTGAAAAAGTAGAAAACTGTGAAACACCGAAGGGAGATTTGAAAAAGAAGCAATAAATGTCAAATATGTCGGGAAGAATCTGGCTAAATAGATTTCAGCACTTTTCCCAAGTCTCAAATGCAGCAACAGGTATAAGCTACCAGAAGTCCCTCTGTGGGTAAGCATGATCCACACAGCATCAGGATATGGTACAAACAATCAAATGAAAGAGCAAATACTGCGTTGGAGTCATCAGAAGGAAACCAAAGAAGCAGAAAGCAAAGATGAAGTCATCAGGAGGACCCGGGTTCAGGTTTGAGCTCCTACTCCTCTACCTTCAAACCCATCCAGGTGCAGCCGAGATGTTATTCATTCAACCATTTGGGCCTCACCGTCAGCCATGGTCTTGTTTGGACAGACCATGTTTCCAAGATGACTTCCAAAGTCCACTGCCGACTCGGCATCCTCTGTCGTGTAGTGTCTTTCCTTGGTCAATCTGAATTTTTTACAACCTACAAGGCCTTCCTTCGCAGCCTGGTGGAATGCTGCTCTTCCCTTTTGGCTTGCACCCCTGCCTCACACCTTTCCTTCCTTATGCCATGGAAGGCAAGGCCCTCACAATCATTGGGACATTCCGTGGCGAAGCTGAGTGTCGAGGCCTCTTGCTTTTGCATGGTGGCCTCCCGACAAATCTACCGCCTCCTTTTCGGTCTTGTGCTTTATGTCCTCTTGTCTTTGTCCCTCACAAGTTTCTGCAGGGCTCATATGGTCTGCCAGTAACCCTCTTCTTCTTAAACTCCCAAAATCACTGTTCTGCTCACCTCCTCTCATTTGTTCCTCTTTTCTCTTGCCTGTTAAACCAACTTACCCAATCTGTTCAGTCCCATTTTTCCCTCCAGAGCTTCAAGACGGTCATCACTACTTCATGTCATCCCCCATCCATACTCATGATCTCTTCTATCCAAAATGACCCCATTCCCAAGCACTCCTTTTTTCCAGGTTTCCCCTTCACCTCTTTTCGTTTGTTAGATATCAGTTGGTTTGTTCCTTTTTTGTTTCATCCCAGCTTTCCCCTTCCACTTTTTGCTGTGTTTTATTTAGCTTATGTGCAGCTTGTTCACCCACACGGTTCCTTCTCCCCCTCACTTTGATCTCACTCTTACTTCTACTCTGCTGTTGATGTTTCCCCCTTTACATTTTGTTCCCTTCCATTTTGCTCTAGTTTTTCCATGAGCCTCGATCATGTAGTATTGTTGCGGGGCCGGACGTCGGCCGCGAGCACGACCGCGAGATGGAGCTGCAGAGTCGGCTCGACCGATCACCCGGAATTCAGATCGTACTTCTTCGGAAAACTCCGGAAAGTACGGGTCCCTTTTTGGACCGTGAAGGGTCAATATTTCCACCACGTGGTACAGGGTTATTCACCAATTTTCAAAATATCTAGAGACCACGTGGCGATCTACCGAGTCTTCACACCCTCGACAGCACCCGTACGGAACGAGCTGCTTAGCGAGCTCGTTCCGTGTGCGGCCCAAGCGGTTTGATCGCCGAGTTCCGTCGGTCCGATTGTCCCGTTACAACGGCCACGGTAGTGGCCTGCTAATTCCCCAGCACGCGACACGCTCAGTCAATGAAAGAATGGACCCGACCGAGCTGAAACATTGAACAAATGGGGGTTTATTTATAATGCAATAGGTGGGGAATGAGGGAAGCACATAAGGGCAGAGCTAAACCGAATATTAAGAATTGCAATTTTATACAGCACAAGCACTTAAACAATTTACTACTTAAAGATGGGGCCCCAGACACACACGCGCACACACAGATACCCCAAAATGACCAGACCAAATGGTCTTTATTGAGACCTATCTTGAACCTGTCGTCCTCGTGCGGTCTTCAAGCTGGTCGGTCTGGCGAGAGGCGAGCCGAACCCGGACACCGGCGGGCGACCCTTGCTGTTCCTGCGGCGACTGGCATCGCTCGAACTCTCCATCGTGGTGAGGAGGATAAGGACGGCGTCGACCACGACCGGCCAGACAGGCTCCTTGAGCCGAGCGCTTCAGCAAGACGAGATGTCCAGGTCGGGGAAATGGTCTTTCGTCCGGAGCTCTTGAGCTCTTCCGCTCCTCCGCTCTTCCTCTCCTCTGCTCTTGCTCCTCGACCAGCTTCTGCCTCCCCTTTTATTCACCTCCGCCAGCTCGACCCCTCTCTCACTCTGCCCGCGGAGAATCCCAGAGCAGAGGGCTGTCCTTGTTCTCTGCAGCACCGTTGTAACGGTCGTTTCTGTTGTCGTTGCTGATGTTTTCCAATCAAAATCCTAACGATAAAAATAAATCACAGTGCATGAACATTTATTTACCCATAAGATAAGGGAAAGGAAGCTATCTATATAACACATACTTCCCAATATAACTAATCTATAGGACCTGAATGTTGTGTGCGATAGGTTTCCAAATTCGTAACTATTACACCAACAACAAAATAAAAAATGTATGATTGTTTGCATAACACACCCTTTTCTTTTCCAGCTCAAATCGGAAGGTTCTGCTTGAACAGGAAAGGCTACGTTGTGACTACGAGCAACTGCAGGCCATGGAACGGGAGAAATCGCAACGTCTGCATGAAATGATGTAATGTCACACACACACACACACACACACACACACACACACACACACACACACACACACACACACACACACACACACACACCTCCTGAAGTCACTAATTGTACTGACTCTTAGCTCATCCTACCAATTTCATTCATTCCACCTGAGGTAACAGTACCTGGCACTTCCTGCAGCATCATCCTTGGTAAAGCCGCTGTTACACCTTGATGTTTTAGCCAGCGTATGCCGACGTATAAAAAATTTGCCGAATACGCTGGCACACGTCGAATACGTTATGGGTAAGTTTTGTATACGTTAAGAGTACGCTAGCATACGTCGTAGTACATCGACAAATTTTAAGCATGCTGAAAAATTTTCGACGTATGCCAGCGTATGACGCACACGTTCCGCATACGCTGGCCATAAGTTGTAGGCACGTTATGCGATCGTTGACACATGTCGACACATGTTACTTGTAAGTTACTCATCAGTCGAAACGTGTCAAGGTCATATTTAGCGTACCCGAAACCTATTTCTAACCTATGAGTAACGTGTTGTAGGCACGTTACGCGATCGTTGACACACGTTACGTGTAAGTTACTCATAAGTCGAAACGCGTCAAGATAATGTTTAGCGTACCCGAAACTTATTTCTAACCTATGAGTAACGTGCTTTGAACCTATGTGTAACGTATCTCCAACGCATATTGACGTATGTAGATGTATTTTGACGTCTTCCGGACGACCACAGAACTTACTGAACGTGTTACTAACTTACAGCTACCGTATAATGGGGTATTGGCAGCGTTTTGGGGAATTGGTATATAAAAATGGGGTTCACACAGGAGGAACCCATCAGTGTTCCAGACTCCATGGTTTTTTTATTTTTATTTTTTTTTCTTCGGCATGACTGTGATGTTGACACTTCGATTTCTAGTGCTTTTATGATTTAAATCGTTGAGCGGCAGCCTATTAATTATATTATATTATAATCGCACTAGAAATCGAAGTGTCAACATCACCGTCATGCCGAAGAAAAGAAAAAAAAAATATGGAGTCTGGAACACTGACGCTAAACATTACCTTGACGTGTTTCGACTTATGAGTAACTTACAAGTAACGTGTGTCAACGATCGCGTAACGTGCATACAACACGTTACTCATAGGTTAGAAATAAGTTTCGGGTACGCTAAACATTACCTTGACGCGTTTCGACTTATGAGTAACTTACAAGTAACGTGTGTCAACGATCGCATAACGTGCCTACAACTTATGGCCAGCGTATGCGGAACGTGTGAGTCATATGCTGGCATACGTCGAAAAATTTTGAGCATGTTAAAATTTGTCGACGAGCTCGGCGTGCTACGACGTGTGCCAGTGTACTACAACGTATGCCAGCGTACTACGACGTATGTCAGTGTGCTCTTAACGTATACAAAACTTACCCATAACGTATTTCGACGTGTGCCAGTGTTTTAGACAAATTTTTCATACGTCGGCATACGCTGGCTAAATCGTCAAGGTGTGACAGCGGCTTAAAGCACATGGCAGGAAGTTGTACAACTGGAAAACAAATGTGAACAAGTTAATGCCGATTGCTTCTGAGGTAGCTTGCAGGATGTTTGCACGCACATCTTTGGATAGCCTACTTGGAGAGGACATCGGAGCAGTTGCAAAATTGTGCATAAACTCTGTGTCCGAATCAAATTTGAAATGGTTGATACTCATGGTGTGTATTACGATTGGTGATTGGCACGTACGAGTATGATTTGTTCATTTCGTTGAACCACTCAGGAATGTTTTATGCACTATATTGGCCCTCAATTTACCCTTGGGTATAACTGTAACAAATGCATTTATCCACTTGTGTGACTTTGCCAATTCAAAATGATTTGAATCCTTTGCTTCATTTCAAGAATGAATATACTTTTTTGGTGTGGTCCCCTATTCAGTGTTGCTGTCTGGACATTCTCAATGCATTTTCTAGCATTAAAGATGTATGGTGTACATTCTGGTACATGAAAATCCCAACCCTTGTCAAACTGGCAGGACAGCCAGTACAATTAAACATGAGTTGCATTGATTGATTTGTCAGCTAAATACTACACTTTTCTTAAACCGTAGAATTTGGGGTTTGAGTGAACCACTGAGGTCGAAGGGGTGACGTTTATTTATTTATTTATTTTAATCAAGATTGATCAAGTAAGTACAGGATAAAGTCCTCATTGAAATACAGCATAGTCTCAGTACATCAAATTTGTTACAACATTTTAGTGACCATTTCCATCATAGCAACCAGTTATCATTTCAGTGCAATGAACAGTAAAAGCATAAGAAAGGTCGATCAAAGCAGTGAAGGGAAATTTTTGATGGCCTCGCAATATGGAAATTCAAAGTATTATTGGAATTTCTGACTTGGTATGAAGTATTATTTCAGGTGCTGTGATGTGCCAACATTTTGTCATGTGGGTAGCATTGCTTGGTGAAATTCCTGGTGAATGAAAATGTAAAATCAGCTGCAATTTAGAGGTTATCTTTGCAGTATGCGAATGATGCAACAGATATAAACGTATTCGATAATCGTTAATTTATAATCAACATGCAAATGCAGAACCAACCGTGACTGCCACAAACATTTCCGATATTGACCCGATTTTCAGCATTCACAGTATCATGAGTGAGAATGCAGCAGCGTTATCATCCCTTTGACATGTCTGTTGACATTGCATAGGTGGGGAGGGAGTTCAAAAATAATAATCATTTTGACGGAAAAATAAAACGAGGGCGTTGAGATGGGTATGACCTTGCACCCTACCCACAAGCCAGTTATATGTCACCTTGTCGCCAGATACAGTCCATCAAAGGGCCACAGAAAATCGATTTATTTGTACCGATCAGGAAGCATCTTGAATCGCATTGAATTTCAAAATTATGAGTTTGTGAAAGTGGATGTCTTGAAATGGCTGCATCCCTATCCTAAAGACCATTTTGCTTCTGACAATAGCAATTGAGGCAGCTGTCAGTTGCTGTTACACTGCCCAGATAAAGGTATGTGTCAGAAGAACGTGTTTGCTTGCTTGGAACAAGATCACCCATAGGGTGGGTACTCTACTAGTAACTACAACACAGTAAAATGAACTAAATAGGATAAGTGGTCACTGGTGCTGAAGATGCAGCGATCAGGACGATGTACATCTGTGCCTCGTTCATGAAGCTCCATCTCTCATGTCCTGCTTCCCCTGCATAACAGGTTACTCCTCATCAAATCTATATCATTAGTGTTAGGAATTGTAAGAACTGGTGAAAAGACTTCTTGGCTGTCTGATTACTTGAAGTTAAAAACAAAAATAAATAAACAAGTAACTTTGTTGAACATCCACATCTGTTTGCTGTGAAAAGCTTAATCCATTGTGAGTTATAGCGTTGACACCTCGGTCTATGCGCTAGCACTTTGAGTAAAACCCTGCTTTACCACTCGAGGCAAAAGGATGAGTGAACTCAGTTCTCACGGCGTTGAAAAATGAACCTACATTTTAAATTATGCAGGTGAGCTGAGCAATTGGTGCGTCATGAGCAGCAAGAGTAAGCGGTTAGTCAGCATGAGATTTAAATTGATGAATATTTGGGGAATATGAAACTTTTTCAAATCGATGCAAAATGTTTTACTTTTAACTTTAGTTTTTGATTCATTTTGAGTAATGTTTTGAAGTTTTTTTTTTTATTTTTTTTTTAGACTGTACTAAAACTTCCCCTTTATGATGTGAATGATGAAAGTTGTGCTGGTTGTTTATCAGGCTCCTACAGGACAGGCGAGATCAAGCCCAGCAGGATCTGAAAGGTCTGGAGGAGACTGTGGTGAGTTATATTGATGGATTTTCTTTCTAAAGTTGATCAGCATATGCTGCTTTGAGATTGGTGGTGGAATAGAATGGAGTGGAGTGCATTGAAAGGGAATTAGGAAGAGTGAGGAAAAGGGGGATAGGAAGGATTGGTGCTGTACTGATCCATTTTCTGCTCTCACCTTGTTAATAATCTATTCCCAACCTCGATGCATCTGATGCACCTCTCTCTCTCTCTCTCGCTCTCGCTCTCGCTCTCGCTCTCGCTCTCGCTCTCGCTCTCTCTGTCTCTCTGTCCAAAATGAGAAAAGGAAGAGAAGAGACAGCCCCTTTTACCCCCCAACACCCTCATGGTCTGTTCCCTTGCCTATGGAAAAGTGAGCTCTTACAAATGATACAAGGACATGTAATATTTGGAAGAAAAAAAAAGTTTTTTTTGCCAAATAATAAATGGGTAAGTGTCAAATTTCACACTGACAGATGAATTGTTCTCTGTTTGCTTATTCAAGGTCACCAACTCTCGCGATTATTATTGAGCGAGTGTCAACCAATCATCATAATATGATATTCCATGTAACTTTAAACCAAAGCAGAGTCATAATGATAGTCAAGGAACATGAACTTTATTGCTTTGTTTCATTATGCAATATTGATATTTGGTTACCCAAACACTGATTAGTTAGTTGTGTTCCTCTGATAGACGTCACATTCAATTGGCAGTTCCATAGGACACTAGATGTTCTGCACATGTGAATTTCTGCATTGCTGAAAATAAACATCATTGGCAAAGGCATTGAGGTGATTTATACAAGTGGTTATTTCACACAGATCTTGATCATATCAGCATGCCTAAACATCATAACAAAACTGGCTGGCAGAATAGCTTCAGCCCTTGAGGTGGAGGTATGCAAACTCACCTCTGAACTGTCTAGCCAGGGTTTGTATCATGACCCAGCTATTTGGAAAGATGCCATGGGATATTTAGCATCCACGAATAAATGCTAACAGATGGGACACCCAGCTTCACCGCCAGCTTAATCTTCCCTCCAATGGTCAGCTCATTGATGCAACGCCCTGCCTATTAAGCACGAGAAAGAGTGTTGCATAGTTAAGCCCGGAATCTAACCTATCCTCGACAGCTCAAAGGTGAACACACAACATCTGAGCTATCCTGTTAAGCCAGTCTTTGATGTTTAAAAGCCTTGTTCCTTTTTTGAATTTGCTCATGACGTCACTGTAGTGCAGATCGGGACCTTTCCTAAACATATTACAATGGACACTAGCCAGTTAGAAACTGGTGGATTAAGTTATACTTTTTTGTCATCCCCAGATATTAGTTTGTCTGCATGATGTCTTTGTCAAAGCACATAATTGGTTCAGGTCTGCAATAACTTCATAAGAAAGTTTTGTTTATATATTTGTTATGATGTTATTCTTATATTAATTGCCAAATGCTGTGTATTGATTGTGCCAAGTCTATGTGGTTTGGATCAATGGTTAAAATGAGTGTGAAATCATGATTTTTCTTTTCTTTTATTATTTTCCTTCTCTCAAGGCAAAGGAGCTGCAAACGCTGCACAACCTACGAAAGCTGTTCGTGCAGGATGTTGCTGTAAGGGTGAAGAAGGTATGCACCCTTTCGATTTATGCCTTGAAATATCAAACACTAATCCCTTTAAGCACTGCCAAAATATTCCACGAAAGGGCACACAAATACGGATGGTTCCTATGGCATTCTGCTCACTAGGGCCGAGTAAATTTAATAAATAAATTATGCCAATGAAACCTACTGGATCAGCCTACTTCATTTGGCCCCAATTCATGAGCACTATGATGTCATTGCTCACTGAGCCATTTCGCAACAGTGGCTGTGTTGACAGGCCACCAAAGAAAGATCGCAAGCAGCCATTGCTTGGAACTAGAACGTGTACAGGTGAGCTTCCTTATGTTTCCCATGATGATTCTTGAGAGTTTGAATCTCAAGAATTATGTGGGTGCTGTGTCCAGTAACATTCCGCAAGCATGGCATCTACAGTCACAGCCTCTCCTAATTTGCAGAACATTTTGCAACTCCATAAATGAATAGAATATGCCATTGCTAATTGTGGCAAATTGTACACCAAGTGCGACTGCACACATTAGCTGACAACCCAACAAGATTGTTGGCAACAGCTTTTCATGATTATCAAAAACTGTTGCTGACAACGTGCTGCGGTTGACGATTGCCGCTAACTAGTTTTTCATGTGCGGTGGCAACAATCGTAAAAGTTGAATATGTTCAATTTTCATGACAAGCTCTTGGCAACAATCGTGCATCATCGTGTAGAGTGCGGCAGTCTCTGACAATCGCCGATGCGGCACAATGTATTGACCAATGTGATTCCCAGGGATAAGAAATTTTTTAAGGTTTTCACTTCGATCCAATATGGCTGCCAAACCATGTGACCCATGGCATCATTTTAATCAAACTTTATTCCTCATGGCTCGCAGCTGTGTAAGTGCCCATGTAGAAATCGCTGCTCACAGTTTAATGTGGTAGTTCATTTTGATTGACAAGCCACGAGAAATATAGTTCGATTAAAAATTACGTCATATGATGGCATCATTGGAACAGGTGGCGTGGTTTGCCATCGTCGTATGATGGCATCGTCTTTGGGATGGGCGGTGTGGGATGACATCGTCATTGGAATGGGCGGCATAGTCCCCAACAAGACTGCTCACATTTATAAGTGGCAGTTCTTGGGATTGACTCGCCATGAGAAATATAGTTTGATAATCATATAATGGGATGGTATCATCATTGGAACGGGTGGTGTGAGATAGCATTGTCATAGGATGACATGGTTATTGGAACGGACGTCATTCAGTAACTACTCATGGTTATAAGCAGCAGTTTGAGTTACTGTTCAATATTCAATCGTATTGGTTGGTAGAGGTGAGGGGGGGGTGGAGTGGGTGCTGTGAGTGCTGTTATAAACTTTTATATCTGTTTCGTTCTGGGGCCAGAAGAGAAATTTATACTAATTTTTTGTATTTAGTGCTAAAAGGAGAAGCACGCATGCATGTGTGTTTATCCACTGCAACCACAGGCTTGTATTAACAGGATATAGTTGGAACTTGACACCTTTCATTCATCCCTGGTGTTGGCCTAATGGTTAGGGTGGCGGGCTTTGGATCCTAGGGTCCTGAGTTCAAATCCCGCTCAGCTGTTGAATTAATACCAGGTGGGGTTAACTCAGCCTGTCATCCTTCTGAGGTCAGCAAAATGAGTGCCAGCATGCTGGTATACTCATCCAGAATTGTGCCCAATAGCCAAGGAGATTGCTTAGGCAGCACCAACACTCTGCACAGAGTATGGTCCCAATCTCCTCTTCCTCCTCCTCCTCCTCCTCCTCCTCCTCCTCATTCATGGATATTTCTCGTATTTCCTATGTTTTTGTGAGTCCAATTTGCATCCAGGAATAAAACAATTATGGTTAACTATTTTGAAATTGCCACCTTTCGTTTAAATGCTTAAAATTATTTTAAAAGACTTTTTTAAACTTACAGATTTTGCATGAGAAAAGGCAGGTTAAAAATTAAAAAGGGGGTGGGGGAGGAGGGAGGTTGGCTGGAAAAATCAGAGGGAAGGGGCGCTAAGTGCATTCCAGTTCGGGGTGTAAAGCGATACACCTGGGTCACAACACAGTATCATGTTACATAGTCAACACAAGACCATTATGGTTGCCGGATTCGGACCAGTGTCCCGATCCCAATCCAGACGAACCAATGACTACCGGGTGTACTAGAGATCAAATCCTCCACTCATACGATCACCAATTTAGCAACGGATTGTTGAAAGAGACTTTACGCGATCCACCGAGAAAGCCGAAGACTTTTACTTGGTTTTTGGCATACGGAAAGCTCGAAGGAGAATCTGTCGCTCCAGCTGGATCACCTTCTCACAGGATAGACCTGAGCGGTGGCCCAGATGAACTGGCTGTTATTTCATGAAACCTTCTGTGAGGTAATGGTGCCAATTTCCCCACTGTCACTCGTTTTCATCATGCCAAGGTTATATATCCCAATGTCGAACCGAGGCACACACAGACGTGATTAAATATGTTATTTAATGGGGCAGGGAAGATGGGTCGAGATAGAGCACATATTTACAGACAATATCAGGCAATTGTAATAATTCCCCCATGCCCACGAAACCATGTCAGCTTAAGTATGTAACTTAACCACTCACACCACAGGTCTGGCAATTAATACAGAGATTGCAGACAAGACGAAAAGATAGAACCTTCTCTCGCACGATGCTTGCACGGCTACGGTTTCTCAGATCTTGGTAGGCCCCGCCTGGCCTTATCTCTTGGCATTCTCCGGAACACCAGCAGTGCAGTGAGGGCAGCTGTCCGTGGCATGACTTTTCAAATGCAAACGAATGTCGGGGAGAGACCTGGATCCAGAGCCACTTCCACAGGAGGGCGCACAGAGAAAGAGCTTGCGCACACAGGCACAGACAGATGCGCACACAGAGACGCACATGGAGATGCGCACATACAGAGACTGAGACCCGTGCATATCCATTGAGAACAACGCGTTTGTGCTTTTATCAGTTTTAGCCGACTTCAGGTTTTGGTTTTTTTTTCGGGTTTTGCCTTGCACACTCATTTGCTCATCACGCAGCCTTCACAACACCTCTCGTTGCGTTAGCAGTTGCTGGCTGCTTCCACTTATTGCTCGCAGCTTCTGGTTTCCGCTCACAGCTTCTGGTGGTTTCCTGCAGGTGGGAATTGCTGCCCCAGGGACATCAGTTCAAGAATTCACTCATCGATCAAGGAGAGATTCAAGCACATTTTGACAGATTACGAAGGGATCAATTTAAAGGATTAGTGTGGGAAGAATGGTTGGATATTAGACACATTTCAGAATGGAAGGGTGACATTTAACTGGCACGACATACTCTGACACGTGATAAGCCTTGTACACAAATGCAGCATCTTTATGCTGAACATTTAATCATGAAATAACTATGCTATGTTACTCTTTTACCCTTGTCGCATTCCCACGGCAATACTTATCATGCTACGACACAATACTTGTACTTGGATAGATGATATCCATGTGAAAGGCCGGACCGTCGGTGGAGGGATGGCAGGATAGGTCAGTTGTTCATGTGCTCACCTCTAAGCTGTCTAGATTTGCTCTCCTATAGAGTTAAATCAACATTAACTGCCATCTTTCTGCAAGGCTTGCATGGTATATATCCAAAGAGTGTACAGCCCTTCAGATGGTGACGTATAGTGGTTTGTCCCTTCTATGTTTAGGTTGTGTGATGTTGCAGGTGACACAATTGCTCTCTCAGAGATTAGGCCATTCTATGTTACAACCTTTGCTTAAACTGCCTGCTCAGAGATTAAACAGGATATGAAAGTTGATCTAACAAATTCCACATCCTTTCATAGTTAAGTTACCATACTGAAAAGATTGAGTTGAGTCTATAAAGGATAAGCAAATTAAGAATTTAAGGGGTTGCACATAGAGCATAGGTATCACAGACCAAACGACTGCATGCTTGTCCAATTTTCCTTTTATTTCAGTGCATCTTTTTTGTGTGTGTTTTGACTTATAGAGTTCAGAGCTGGACTTGGCTGAACCTAGAAATGGTGTTGGACAGAAGCAGAAGATATCATTTCTGGAGAACAACCTCGAGCAACTTGCCAAAGTACACAAACAGGTATGCAGAACAACAATGGTGCGAGAGGAGGAGTTTTTATCGATTTTGAATCGACACCAACACCACGAAATAACTGATTTTTATATCGATGTAACAGTGGGGTCGGGTCCATGTTTCATTATTTTCACCTGTTGAAAAATCGTGCTTTGAATAAGGTAATTTGAAATTTGAGAGCTGTTCACGCTAAAATAATTGAAAAGTCCATGGCAGACCCACCCCCCCCCCCCCACTCCCCGTGTCGATTTTGCGTATATCATTTAGTCGAAGAATCTCTGTATGAAAACCTTTATAGAATAAACCGTTGGGCAGAATAACTTGAAAACTGGATGTTATCGCTAAATAATAAATCGAACTCCCAGAAGTTATTCAACTTGTCTGGGAGGAAAAAAGAACACCTCATTCCCTTCTCGCTTTCTTGAGGAGCAGGTGTTTCTTCTATATTGTAATAGATCACCACAGCAGATTTCAGTCGATCAACGACGACTGTGACACGAAAATCGAAATATCACGCTCCGTAGCAAGTGGGGCCCTCGGCCCATCAGGGTGGGTTACATACACGGCAGGCAAAAGGCAATGGGAGAGTTTATTTTGGTTAACTGTGCACTTTTTGTGTATTATTATATAGATTTGGCTTCACCTGTCTATTGTTGCAACTATTACTGTGTTGTTACCAAGTACTTCTCCCTCCTCCTGCACTCGTCCCTATGCTCACACTTCCATCTTATTATTTCCTCTTCTCTTGACTTCACAAAATTTCTCAAATCAGTTTCATCAAAGCGCTTTCATTTCTCTCTCTCACCAATTTGAGTACTGTGGTGAATGTGACCCTTCTTGCTGGAACCTGCCTATTATCTGGAGATGGAATGTGCTGTATGTGAAAGCATTCTCCAGTGGACTGGAGACTAGGGTTTTGTGGGAAGCTATGGAGTGTTGATGACAATTTCTTTCATGTGAAATATTTCAAGACAGATTTATTTTTAACAAGATCTGTGCTCATTGCTCAAGGTAGAACACTAGGTTGCAGAGGGGAAAAAGGCAACATTCTGTCAGTGAAGCATTGTGTCCACAGTTGTATGAAACTATCAAGGGAATGAGTGAACAGGAAAAGAGAAGAGAAAGCTGAGAGGAGGTGAGGAAACAATAACCTGAAAGTCAAAGAAAATAATGACCAAGAGAAAGTGCAAGGTTTATGTATGACTCACAAGGATGTGGCCAAGCTGAGGCTGACAAACACAAACTTACAATCGATACTGAACAGTACCAAGTATTGACAGTACACACGGGAACAGAATCGCCATACAATAAACAACACAGGTAACAAACGATGACAGTTGGACGAGACAGACCTGGTGCAGTAAACTTAAGCAGATCGACAACCTGAGAAAACCACCTGCAAAACCACCAATAGCTGAAACACAGGGGCGCAAAACTAGAAGCTGGTCACATTTTATAAACTGTCATTAGGTGGGGTCTGCCAAAGTTGAATCCGTGAATGTCAGGGTTCTCATATACATACATACACCTGTGTAAAACGGTGTGCATTTGTCTGTCCCCCTTCATAAGGACGACTTGAGTAGGGTTTTCAAGGCCAATCTTTGAACATGACTGCATATTCACTGTGGTCTATTTTTCAGGAAAGAGTAATTACATCTATTCTTTTGGGAATGTATACGGTGACTTGCAACTGAGCTTCAAGGGTGGTGTACAGAAGCATTTAAAAAATAACAAAAAAATACAAAACACAGGGACATATGATGTGCATGATGCAGAATAAA
>NC_140963.1:86978150-86988150 GCF_056783735.1 Eptatretus burgeri | reverse complement strand
AGTCCCATTCTAGCTTGTGGACACAGCGATGCCGAAGACAGAGATTGGAATGAATACAAAATATCCAATGCTCCAGGAGACCATGAATTTACTCTTATCTGAATTCAATGCATTTATATATTTTTTGTTGTTGTATACAATGTTGAGGCTCTTATGAGAGCTAACAAAGAACATCCAACAAGGGGAGCAGAAGATGAGGGGTGAGAGAGAGAAGGACAAAACGGTAGGGAACAGAGACATTAGGACATCTGTGGAAGGGATGGGGTGGGGTACACAGAGTAAACAAGACCAGGCGTATTGGCGTGCACCTGTAATCTGGCTACTTGGAGGCTTGGGTTGGAGGATCGCTTGAGGACGGGAGCTCTGCACTGGGCCGCACTATGAGAGGGTGTAGGGCAGCCTGGAATCATGGTGAAACCCAATCCTTATCCCTGTGTCGTAAGAGGCGACCAGGGTTGCGTCAGGAAGGGCATCCGGCGTAAAACCTATGCCAAATCAGTATGCGGATCATAACGGATGATCCGCTGTGGCGACCCCTAACGAGAGCAGGCGAAAGACGAACAACAACAACAAAGGGTAAACAAGATGGACACTACAGGGACTTTCAGGTCCTTACATGATGGGGACTTTCAGGAACGAAAGCAGGGAATCAATTGACTATTTAACTCTTTAAAGCAGGGAATCAATAAATCGATTAACTCTTGATTTAATGTGCTTTACTGTACTTTCCCGTTGTATTTTGCAATCCATATTTAATTGGTTCCACATGATTTATACCAGGTTCGTAAACCATAGTCGATAATAAAATATGTTTTGACCCCTGTTTCTCTTCAGTTCAGTTGCACTTCAAGTTATTGTCTCCCCATGTGAACATTCGCTGGGGGTTTCACATCCAGGTTAACACCGTTAAGATTGCTGAGTGTCTTGTGCCTGCTCCACAAAATTAAAAACGTACGAACACATTTTCATGTCGCTCAGCGTGAAAACATAATCATGTGAAAATTTCCGCTTCTACAATATTTGGAAAAGCAAAACTCACAGAGCTCGCATTTGAAAAGGTGAGTTGTCGCCACTCTGTCAACGGGGTACTGTAAGTTAGGACAAGAGTTTGGATTTTGTTCAGGATGTCAATTTTGTTCAGGATTCAATGGCAAACTCTTGCTAAATCCACCCCATGAACTTTAACGGCCACCAGAAAATGCTTCGTCAATGAGGCACCTGATGTCCCTCTGAAGAACAGCACGCTTGTTGATGCAACTCCATGATTGAAGCACCATGGCGATGATTTATTTTCAGATCAGGAATTAAACACAGACTAAAGGCCGAGTCACACCTTGACGTTTTAGCCAGCAATGGCAACGTATTAAAATGTATGTAAAATGCTGGCTTACGTTGAACTTTTGATGTTTTTTTTTTTTAAAGATTCGGACATATTCATAACGACTTGGTCTTATGCATAACGTATTAGTAAGACACAGAACGTTTTGTTGTGTTATAGATAACTTATACCAACGAATGCTGAACCTGTTGTCGGCCTTCACAACCTATGCCCAACGATAGTCTAACTTATGCATAGCGCGCTGCACGCATCGCCGACGATGACATGGCGTAGGTTATGGAAAGGCTTCCGCACAACGATTCAAATCATAACCGCTGCAGAAATGGAAAGTGTCAACATCGCAGTCACACCTTGGCGATCTTGCCAGTGTATGCCGACCTCTGAAAAATGCGTCTAAAACGCTGGCGCACGTCGAATACGGTATGGGTAAGTTTGGTATGCGTGAATAGAACGCTAAAGTACGCTATCATACGTCGTATTAAATGGAGTACGTCTTGTAATTTTTAACATGTTGAAAATTTTACGACGTACTTGCCGTATGACACGCTCCGCATGCGATGGGAATAAGTTGCACGCACGATTTGCGATCGTTGACACACATCGACACACGTTACTTGAAAGGTACTCATAAGTCGAAACCCGTCAAGGTAATGGTTAGCGTTAGTGTTCCAGACTCCCGGTTTTTTTTTTTTTTCCTTCGGTATGACGGTGTTCAGTGTACAGTGCGGTTATGATTTAAATCGTTGAGCGGCAGCCTATTAATTATATTATATTATAACCACACTAGAAATCGAAGTGTCAAAATCACCAGCATACCGAAGGAAGGAAGAAAAAAAAACGAAAAAAAAAACCAGGGAGTCTGGAACACTGACGCTAACCATTACCTTGATGTGTTTCGACTTATGAGCACCTTACAAGTAACGTGTGTCGATGTGTGTCACCGATCGCGTAACGTGTGCACAACACGTAACTCATAGGTTAGAAATAAGTTTCGGGTACGCTAAACATTACCTCGACGTGTTTCGACTTATGAGTAACTCACAAGTAACGTGTGTCGACGTGTGTCAACGATCGCGTGACGTGCCTACAACTTATGGCCAGCGTTATGCGGAACGTGTGAGTCATACGCTGGCATAAGTCTTAAAATTTCAAGCATGGAAAATTTGAGGACAACCGAAAAGTACAGCGTTTAAAGCCAGCGTACAACGACGTATGGCAGTGTTTTTCAGCGTGCTCTCAATGTTATCAAAACTTACCCATAACGTATTCGACGTGTACCAGCGTTTTAGACAAATTTTCCAAAAATCGGCATAAGCTGGCTGAAACGTCAAGGTGTGACTGGGCCTTAAACAGCTCAAAGGCATGTATACTACCTTCTGAATAGTCCTGCCAGCCTCCATAACAATAGTGAAGATTTAATCAGGAAGCACCCATGACATTCATTGCCTCTGTGTGGAGTGCACTATGATGTAAATTTGAAGTGACTCCTCTTTTGGAAACTTCCTGTCACCTCAAGGTGCCTTGCTTGAGCCCTGATTGTATCCAAGAGAATTGGTGCTTGAAACCACAATCACCACAACTACAACTAATCCACATGCCTGACTAAGGGGCATAGTGACCCCTCTTGGGAGGTTGATCTTTTTTGCACTTCGTTCCCTTGGAAGAGGGGGAACGTGACTTGAAACCAAATCACAGATACTTTTAAGGTTTTCAGCAGCTAATGATTCCTGAGCAGCAGTCCCCTGGCATGTCTGCTCGTCATTAAGCCAGAAAAGCCTTCAGTGGCATAGTATGTGTTTGCCTTATGACAGCATAACTAATTTCAACATGTACATTATATAATTGCACACCACCTTGGTAATTTGAATCCTGACCTACCTGCATTTAATTGCTCTCTTCCCTGCCCACTCCTCCCCTTCTTTTGTCTATCCTTTGTATCCTGGATCTTGCTTCTCCAGCTAAGACGATTCGCCCAAGGCAAGTGCAGGGCATAACACCACCACAGGCAGTGGCCGTGCGTGGTGGAGGTGTGGTGGTTTCTCAGCCCATTGCTCTTCGTGGTGGTGGGGGACAACCACGTCAGTAAGTTTTATTTTGTAATTCAAGCTTTCACTGCCTTTATCATCATTCTTGTTTCCATTCACAAGTTGTGCTCTTTGCTCACTCACTTAACTTTAGCAAATAAGATCACCAATTTTGTTGCCCAGTTTACAAATGTTACTTCATTGTTTTGATTCAAAGGTTATAATAATGTAGTCAAGTTTCAGCTCCAATCACTCAAGTCGATGCAGTTTGTGAAATATCTGAAGTTCATTTGTCACCTTGTTGTGTGTCTGCTCTGTCGCAATTTACATTACTGTATCGTGGCTTGTCTTTCCTGTTGGATTTTGCTTTTCTCTGAATGAAAAGGCAAGTTGGATTGGTTGGCATTTATTTATTTATTTATTTGGGCAGAAACACTGAAAGTGGAAAATATCATTTAAACTTCCCCTGTGCATTTACAAGCCCAGATATGACCTTTCAATTGCTGTTAAGAAACACCGAAACCAGATATGGTGTCTCCCTAAAGGCCCGGTCACACCTTGACGTTTTAGCCAGCGATGGCAACGTGTTAAAATGTATGTAAAACGCTGGCTTACGTTGAACTTTTGATGTTTTTTTTTAAAGATTCGGACGTATTCATAGCGACTTGGTCTTATGTGTAATGCATTGGTAACTACACAGAACGTTTCGTTGTGTTATAGATAACTTATACCAACGAATGCTGAACCTGTTGTCGGCCTACACAACCGATGCCCAACGATAGTCTAACTCAGGCATAGCGCGTTGCACGCATCGCCGACGATGTCGTGACGTAGCCTATTAAAAGGCTGACGCACAACGATTCAAATCATAACTGCCATAGAAATGGAAGGGTCAAAATCGCGGTCACACCTTGGCGATCTTGCCAGCGTATGCCGACCTAAGAAAAATGTGTCTAAAACGTTGGGGGCACGTCGAATACGGCATGGGTAAGTTTGGTATACGTGAGTAGAACGCTAAATACGCTATCATACGTCGTAGTAAGTAGAGTACGTCAAGAAATTTTGAACATGTTCAAAATTTTACGACGTACTCGGCGTATGACACACGTTCGCATGCGATGGGGATAAGTTTTACACACGATATGTGGACGCTTACACACGTCCACAAAGGCTACTTATAAGCTACTCATAAGTCGAAACACGTCGCGGTAATGTCTTTTTTACGCGAAACTTATTTCTAACTTATGTTTGACGTGCTTTGAACCAATTCTTTACGTAGTCCCAACACACATCGACGTATGTAGACGTATTCCAATGACGTCTTCCGGTCGACAAAAAAAAAAAAAAATGAATGTGTTTCTCGCTTACAACTGCCATATAAAGACGTGTTCCCAGCGGTTTTGGGAATTGGTATATAAAAATGGTGTTTATAAAAGGGGAACCCAACAGTGTTTTCGAGTTCCTTTTTGAGTCGATGTCCATGTCAGCAGTAACAGTATCAGTATCAGTATCAGTATTAGTATTAGTAGTAGTTTGTTCATGTTGGCAGTAGTAGGTGGGTGTGAGGGGGAGGGTGTGGGTTATGATGGATCGTCCTTGCGTCCGCGTGTCCACGGGTAGGTTCATAGGCTGCCACTCAACGATTTAAATGGCTGCATCTCCACTATTGAAAGTAGACGCTTGCGCTCAACAATTGGATTTTTTTTACACTCAACGACTTTGAAATGGTACCACTCAGCTAGTTTCATTGTTTACAATGAACGATTTAAATTGCTGTCACTCGCCTTTGGTTTTTTTTTTTTTGTTTTTTTGACGCTGGGGTTTGGAAATTTGAAGCGTTTCTTCTGAACGTGTTAAAACGCTCAAACTCGACTATTTTAAATAGACGCTGCCGATAGACAATTGGAATCATAGCCAAGCTCGACATCGAAGTGTGAACATCCTCGTCATGCCGAAGAAAAGTTTGAAGAATGCTGCAAATAAGTGTCCTGGCCGTGGTCGTGGACGCTGACGCAAGGACGATCCATTATACCGACGTCTTTCAGCCTATGAGTAACTTAAAAGTAACGTCTGTCGATGTGTGTCAACGATCGCGTAACGTGCCAACAACACGTTAATCATAGGTTAGAAATAAGTTTCGGGTACGCTAAACATTACCTCGGCGTGTCTCAACTTATGATTAACTTACAAGTAGCATGTGTTGATGTCTGTCAACGATCGCAGACCGTGCCTACAACTTGTGGCCAGCGTAGCGGAACGTCTGAGTCATACGCCGGCATACGTCGTGAAATTTCAAGCATGAAAAAATTTGAGGACAACCGAAAAGTACAACGTTTAAAGCCAACGTACAACGACTTATGGCAACGTACTACGACGTATGCCAGCGTGCTCTTAATGTTATCAAAACTTACCCACAACGTATTCAACGTTTGCCAGCGTTTTAGAAAAAAAATTCAAAAATCGGCATACGTTGGCTAAAACGTCAAGGTGTGACCGGGCCTTAAGGAAACCTCTGGCTCTCATGGAACGTATGTCTGGTACATCTGACTCCTATGTGAATATAGCTGGAACAAGATATCCTTTCTTGAAGAGTTGATAACCACTACTTTGTAGATAATGCCGCATTGCATCGTCGCTCAAATTGCAAACTAAATAAATCACATAAATCACAAACTAAATAAATCAAATAAATCACAAAGCTTGGAATGTTTACAGCAGGCACTCTCGCAAGGTTCATAGTACATTCACTGGAAGCGATGGTTGAGGGTTTGGGTAGCACGTGTTCGTCCACAGTTCTCTGGTACTTGCACCAGTCCACGTCGTTGGTAATCTGCACAACAGGCAGTTACAGGGTCTCGGCCCTGTCGGTGAACTGGGAAAGTTTTCCAACTTTAATTGTGCACAGCTAAATTCCTTTCTTTCAGGTATTTTCAAAGTCCTTTCGAGTTATTTTCGGAGTTGTGCTCCAGTGAGCCATAGTAGCCAACAAAATTGATGATAAATCACGGCATTGAAGAAAGATCTCGAAGACAAATTAGCACAATACATTAGATATGTATTGGGCTAAACATCAATCCTTGCCTCGCATGCCGATATATTTTGCCCCAATCACCATTGTTGCGAAGGGGTTCTGCACTTGTGTGCCAATGCATTGTGGGGTTATCGAGTGATTTCAAAAGTCTGTTTTGATGGGGAAAGGGAAAAGGTGTAACAAATTTTATAAACAGGTGCTGAAGCACCAAAGAAAGGCAAGTTAAATGATAAACAAGTCTCTCTCCTTTTGATGAAGTCAAAATATTTCCTTTAGATTGAGCCGATATCAGTTAACACATAAATTCTATAAAAGCCCAATCATGTCTCTCACCCTATCAGCATAGCATGGGGTACATGTTAGGCTTCCTCGGTGGTGCGTGTTTCTGTTTAACCTGTTGCTGACAACTCGCCAATAAGCAATGAAACAGGTCCTGTGGCTGATGTGTCGCGTTGGGGAACTCATGTATGAGCTACTTGTAAATATCTGCAGCTGTGGAGGAACCCAGGTAGGGTCAGGAACAGTAAAGGGCTTACTTTGTGTAGCTTTTCTTGGTTGCTTTATGTAGCTTTCTTTGACTTGAGCAGGGATCAGTTATAAAGATCCAATGATAATGTTGGGCTGAGTGTTGACTAATTATATAGTCTTGAGTTGCAGCTGGGAACGATTCATTCGGTCATAGCTGATTGGTTGTTCCCTCCATGTTTATGGGTGATGTACATGTGCACACAATTTCAACACATCTAGGCCACAAGTATGTCTCATTGACTGGGTCTTCAACACAAGTCCTCAGCATCGTCCCTTTTCGGCCATTCAACTTCGATATAGTCCACCGAGATAGGCCAGCAGAGGCACACATGCCTCTACGTGCAGCAATCACAGTCAGCGAGAACACAAACCACAACAACAAAACACAAGTTTCACTCCCAGAAGCCACATCGGAAATATATGCTCTCGCAACCAGCCGACCAATTAACTTCACAGTACACCACTCAAAACAAAACACACAAATATACACCAACTGTGTTGATGATGTGGCAGAATCGCTTAGAGGCATCTCTGCTGGAATTTGAGAACGTCTCGCCGAGGTTCAAATCTAGACCCAGCTATAGACTGCCATCTTGATGTCCCTCATGTAGGATGATTCATCAGTGTGTGTGCGCTATCCGATGGATGTTAAGCCAGATGACCCGTCTACTAGCTGTCTTTGGTGGACATTAAAGATTCCACAGTGTCTTTCGCAAAGAGGCGAGTTGTTGTTGCAATCTTGAACAAACTTCAAATTCTAGTCCAAATTATCTTCATTCGTTAGGCTTGGCAAACCGGTTCGTGAAAGACTTGGGCGAAACAAAAATGTCCAGCCACCCCACAAGAAGGTGGTGGGGGGGGGGTGAGGGGGTGAGGAGCAATTGGGACCTTCAATAAGCAGGCTGCCTGTTTTATATGCTTTTAAGAAGAAATTTATTGGTAATGGTAAGAAGCTTTTCCATAATATTTACATATTATTTTCAGTTATTTTGTTTATAATGTAGCAAATGAATAGACTCAAATTCTACATCACCATTTTAGTGCACCGGTGCAAATCCACTATGGCTCATCAATCATCAATTGATCACAGTGACGAAGCAACACATCATACACTTCGTGTTACACTTATCCTGTACTTGATCCTGTTCAATAACCAATCTGGCTGTTCTCTTTTTACAACCTCAGAGTTGGGGAGTTGAAGCTGTGATTGAGGCCTTCAGAGTGCCAGATAGGAGGAAGTATGGAAGAGCAAACCATTTCCAATGAAGATGGTCTCCTATCACCATCCACCGAAATCTGTTTTGTGAATTTTGTTTGTGGTCAGTCAATTCTGAGTTATACCACAAATGCAAATGGAGCTGTGATGAAAGCATGAAATGTTTCAGTCAAGCAAGCATGAAGTAATGACCCCCATTTTTCTTTTGACAAAATTGTATATAATTTGATCGTGCCACTATGTTTCAGTTGCTGGTTATATGCAACACAGGGTCAACAAGGCAGGTTCATATGTGAGCTTCCTCATGTCTTCTATAGGCCATTTTGATGTCACACAGAAGTTCCAACTTGATTCGTTTTGACAGAACAACCTGTTTTTTTTAACAACTCCACGAATGTATTTATCTCTAAATACAGGTCAAGACTTCTTAAATTATGATTTTATTATCATAGATGGCAAAACCTTTCATCATCCATTGATTCAGGGACAATAATTTTCTCACGAAGTTTGCCTCTTCTGTGTTGTTGACATTGCCCTTATGGGTGAAAATGCAGTTTATTAAAACTTGATACTACCTATTCAAAGTAAAAACTGTATACTTGGAGAGTTGCAGAGGGAGAGATGGGGTGTGGTGGGGGGAGGGGTGGGAGAGACAGAGGGTGAGGCAGCGACCACTGGAATTGCACTTGTGTGCTGAAACATAATTATTTTCCTTTTACATATTGAGTTTTTGAAGGCATTCTGCAATCACTGGAAACGTTTTGTTCAAATCCGTCATAGATTTGATGCATTCTTACTGTCTGTCATTTTGTGCAGCATTTGACAATTTCAAGAAGCGCGTTTTCTTAAGTTAGCACAAAGGTAGTGCGCCACCTTTTTGATCCCGTCTGTTTCATCATAGACTACCAAACGGAAACTTTTGAGTTGATGATCATATGCTCACCTTTGCACTGCCTTTGTATTCCATTTGCTGAGTTGCACTGTGCACAGTGCAGGTCGTTTACATGCAGGATTTGGTCACGTCTGTTCATTTAATTTAAGTTGACCTCCTATCTTGCACTGACTGTTTTGATGCAGTTCCTGTGTCTAACGATGAACGTACTGTATTTGTGAACTGTGAGATGACCGATGAGCTCCATTTGTGCTTATCCAAGCTCTTTGCTGTACTTTGCCAAATAAGCTTTGAACTCTCACTCGTGTTGCCATACGTGCAGCCATTACTCCATCAATGTATGTGTACAGCAAGATGATGCAAGAAGTGTGTTTTTGCTTCAATTAGATCCCGGTTCTTTCATATTGATTGTAATGATGTAATTTATGCCAAAACCTGTTTTTTTTTTATTTTGACATTGTCAAAGGCCATGATTTTCATATGGCTTGTATTATTAAATTGTATTGATTAAGCAGGACTGTAACTCGTCTCTTGCAAGTTGGCTCGGGTTGAAGCATCTTTGCACCAATCCTTCTTTGACCTTTTTTTTGCCCTGTCTCGTTTCCATGAAAGTTGGACCTTTTAGTATTTAACTGCACATTACAGATATTACAGGCTCTTAACCACACCATTCACAAGCCTTCAGTCATAACCTGATTTAACAATTCCAGAGCATTTAACCACTCTTCTTGTTTTTGACTGCACTTAATTTCAAATGGCTCATTATTCACCACCAGCCTGTCTCAGCGGTTTCAGTAACTTATCCATTCGAGTAAATTAAATGTTTGCTCAGGTTGCAGTTTTATGTCGTGGCTCTTGCGCATGGTATTGGTGAATTAGCCGGTGGCTATCGAGTCACATGTCCACTTGTATCATGTAGTACCAGAAATCTGCATGAAGAGCATTGCTTAACCGTGCTATGTGTTGAAGC
>NC_140963.1:86970650-86973150 GCF_056783735.1 Eptatretus burgeri | reverse complement strand
GCTTCAAACTCGAACAATCTGCCTGGGCCGTCGAGAGTGGAGGTAAATCCCCCCCTGACAGATGACGAAAGCTTCACCGTTGTTCCTTCAAAAAGGAAACATAAATTGAAGCATCTAAATGATAACAATAGTCAAGATGTGACGGCGAGCTGTGCAAAAAAAGATGGCGCCGGCTGCCGAGAATAATGACTCGTGTTTGGAAGCAACAATAGATGCTCTTTTTAAAACGAAAAATCGATTTGATGTAATTGCTCCAGAGGATGATGACTTTTTTGTCGGTGGGGTTGGTGAACATGAGCAGGAGATTGGTTTTGTGCAGCAGGGAGCACACGTGACCACTCCCATAGTCACAGGCACCTTGGATATTAACACCGAATCCACTGTAACCCCCTCCCTGTAAAGACCAACAGTGAAATGTGTACCGTTTCTAAGTCACCAATTACTCCAAACCTGGGTGAATCAGGGTGTAAAGCTTCAACTAGTGAAACACCAGGTTCATCTCAAGCGGAATATAACGTTCCTTCCATTAGTATTCTTCCTCCTCCCCGTTTTCTTCACCCTCCCACTCCTCCTCCTCCTCCCCCTCCCACTTCTAATCTTCTTCCTCTTCCCACCCCTCCACCTCCCCTACTCCACCTCCCCCACTCCACCTCCCCTACTCCACCTCCCCTACTCCACCTCCCCCCACTCCTCCTCCCCCCACTCCTCCTCCCTCCACTCTTCCTTCCCCGACTCCTCCGACTCCTTCTCCCCCTTTGGAAGCGGAATGTGAGGCTTCCCTTATTAAACCATCAGCTCCATCTTTGGAGCATAACGATAATGTAATGGACACCAATCAGTACTCGGATTATGATTCCGATGGGGACTCATCACTTGCTTCTTGTGGCAGTGCTGAAGCATGGAATGATCCAGTTTCCCAAGATTCGGAGAGTGTTACCAGTGTTCCACCTGCCGATATCATAAAGTTTCTTCATGACACCTTTCGTAAGAAACATGTTAAAATTAAAAACTTTTTCCCCGACTTGTCCGGCTTTATAATCTCTGCGAAGCTTTTGCTCCTCAAAGCCGGACAGCTTGGTGTGACGGAATCACAAGTGTATCGACTCCGGAAATGCATCCTCAAAGCAAAGAATGAGCTGCAGACACAGAGAGACTAAGTTTTTGACACACCCTAACTCTATGTTAGCCTATGGCCTTCTCTATAGCGAGTTTAAATATTAATGGGGGACGCTCCTCCATCCGTAAAGCAGAAGTTAAACAGTTTGTTGAGACCAATCACATTGATGTTTTGCTTTTGCAAGAAACAAGATGCAGCTCCTCTTGTGCAAGTGAATGGCAAAGGACAATGAGGGGAAAATGGTTTTTTAGTAGTCTGGAACACCCAAGGGCTGGGGTGGCTGTTTATATACAACCTTCCTTTTGCAGTCCCAGTGTTGTTTTTAATGAGATTATCAAAGGGTATTTGATTTCACTCACCTTCACACACAATGGCTTTAAACACACCGTACTGAATGTCTACGCACCTAGCGATAGCACGGAGAGACTCGCCTTTTACACACACTTAGAAACTTCTCTTGTACATATTGATTTTGATGGCCTTGTCTGCTTGGGTGGAGATTTTAACTGCACGATGGACCCCACCATTGATCGTAATGGAGAGGAGCCGCACCCAGCAAGCGCAGCGCCTTTGTTGAGAGCCTTGTCCAAGTTTTCCCTGGTTGATGTGTTGAGAATCCGCAATCTTTCTCTCCGCCAATACACGTGGAGTCGGTGTTCAAAAGGCCACGTATCACTTGCAAGATTGGACCGTTTCTACATCAACAGTACCTTTTTAAATGTTGTGAGCAATATGAACATTATTCCGAGCGGCTTCTCAGACCATCACATGGTCGCACTTTGTATTCACCAACCAGTTCGGAATCGTGGTGCTGCCTACTGGACCTTCAACGCAAGCCTCTTGGATGACCAACTGTTTGTCGATGCCTTTGGTGTGTTCTGGAGAGCCTTGCTCCAACGTAAAACTTCCTTCCCCTGCCTTGGAAAATGGTGGGACAACGTCAAAGTGCAAATAAGATCCTTTTGCCAACAATATAGAGCCTACCACACCAAATATGACTCTCTGCCCTTCAATCCTTGCTTGCCAAAGAAATATTATATTTGCAGATCATCCTCTTGGCCTCAAATCATGAAAGAACCAACCTCTTGCTGGCGAAGAAAAAAGCTCTTCTTGCTGGACTTTGTGCAAAGCGAGCCAGAGGAGCGCTGATTCGTCTCCGACTGGAGAATTTGTGCTACCTGGACACATCCTCTAAATTCTTTTTTGGACTGGAAGATCAAACAAAGAGAAGTCAGCAGATAACTTCAGTAAGGACAAAGGAAGGAAGGATAACACACAATCAAAAAGATGTCAGAGCCTCACTCAGACACTACTTTACTGAACTTTATCATGCTCCGAAAATCGACAACAAAATGGTAACAGTGCTGACTTCTTCCTTCCCTA
>NC_140963.1:86937916-86970150 GCF_056783735.1 Eptatretus burgeri | reverse complement strand
CGGGCATGACGAGCTGTGTTAGTGAGTTGTGTATAACTAGTATATTTGACTCGCTCACTATACCTTGACTGGCATAACCCGCGCTCTGCGCGACATGTTGGGGTGGGTGTGTTTGAGAAAGGAACTGATGCAGAGTATCGGTAGTAATTTTACTTTAATGCAGTAAGTGGAATACAATGTTCAAAGTACTTCTTGATACACAATGTTTTTGGTTATAGCATTGTCATTGTGGAACCCTTGTTTTTTAGTTGGTATAATTTGCACCGTAATGTCCGAGAACCGACGTGATCGTGAGAAGGCAACATATAGCTGACCGTGGCTGAACACCGGCTGTGGAAGACATAACCCAACTTTATCAAAGGTTTGGCCTTGCACTTTGTTTATAGTCATGCAGTAGCTGACTCTTACTGGAAACTGTGTTCTTTCAAGAATGAATGGCAAGTTCACATCTGATGGGGCCAGTTTGATTTGTGTTATCAACACATAGGCAGAATTTCACTGTTTCAGAACCATTTTATTTTTCTTTTTTTGTACCATGCACCTCATATGGTCTTTGAGATAATGTAAGCCGAATATCACGTTACTCGAGCGCAGAACAAAGTCGAAGATAGCGCGACACGAAACCACAAACTCGGAAATAATATACAAGATGAAGGGAGGAGGGACAGAGTGCGAGCGGTGCAAGTCCTTTTTGATGTACGAGTTTCCAGTTTGTAGTTTGTATTGTATACGTCTCAGCTCATGGAAGAGTGAGGTTACCGAGGGTAGAAGGCGATGCATTGGCATGAAAGGGTGGGTAGGGACACAAGTCGATGGAGCATGGGGATGAACAAGCAGAAGAGAAGAGGAAAGGGAACATAGCAACTTGTAAATAGGTATGCTGCTCACTCGTGCAAACCCACAATTGACAAGCTCTTGCACCCCCTTATGTGAGTTGAGGGAGGTCTTTGTCCCACAGTAGATTGGAAGAGGCTGCTGTGAGGTGAGTAGGTTAGAGTAAACCTCACATGAATAAAATAACAAACTTGGAAGCATCTGAGAATGCAAAGCATGTCCATTTTGTATTCTGACTTTTTCCGTATGCTAAATGGCACCTTTGACCTTTTAACCAAGTTATTAATTTGTCTTTTCCATATTCTCATTATGAAGCTTTGTTGAAAATTTGATGACAAAAGCTCAAATGGTTAAAAAAAATTTTTTTTTAATTCCAGTCCAGACAGATGTTACACACTCACACACACGTTAAAAATGATGGGTGCTACGACCGAGCCCTTGGGTAGAGGTTACCGCCTATTGCTACGGAGGTCCTGATTGACGTGCTCGGGAGACCAATACGTACCCCGTGTGCGGTCGCACTGTATCGGCAGTCAGATGTGACCGAGCGATGTTGACATCCTCCTGCTGATGCAAATTCACTCCCCCCCCCCCCACCCCAACTCTTCAACACACAGTATCGTATGCAAATCCAAAAATGCAATGCAAAATTCAAAACAGAGGAAATATAGGCAAGTGTTTTACTTGGGATAAAAAACACAGGGTACACAACCAAGCAATGGATCAATCATGTTACTAAAAAAAATATATTATATATATATATATATATATATATAATAAAATATATGTAGTGGTAACAATTAAGAAATTAAAGGACAGACAGGCACCAAGACACTATGGACATGACAATTCAACAGCCCACCAGTTAGCCCTTAGCTAATCCCAAAAGTGGGGGGGGGGGGGAGGAAGAATTCAGGCCTGTTTGAGTTGACGTTCCAGCGGCCTCGCCCCAGCCACAGGCCACAAAGATGACGCCTCACCACCACCCTTCCCTCTCTCTGGGTGTGTTCTCAAACTTCGCCAACGAATGAATTGGAGCAACTCCTGCAACACCTTGAAGCCACACGTTGATCCAGGTCGGCTCAGGTGACATGCAGAAGGAGGAAACGCTTCTGCTCCCTCTCCGATCAACATGCCCCAGTGAGGATCTCCTCTGCTTCAACACAGGCGGCCCTCGGAGGGATCAATCCAATCCTCAGAGGTCTTACAGGCCAGGTATCTCATCACAAGCCAGACCGGGCATCCTGCATTCGTTCCCATCTTTCTCGCCCTCTTCTCAGCCTTGACACCCGTCATGTCCACTCACACTTTCATTTCTTCATCACCACCTCTTTTTTTATTTTATTTTAACTTTTCTCACCCAAAAAAATCCACACTTTTTTTGCACGAGACCACGTGAGAGGCCTCGAAGGGGAAATACAAGACAGAAGGGAAAAGAAGGCTCCACAGCAGAAGGATCAAAACAAAACAAGAAAAAATAAGGAAGAAAGAAACCCATCTTGAGAACTACAGCGACCATGGCAAAACTAATGCAATACACCCCGCGAACATGACAAGGGTTGGAATTACTTTATTTGAAAGATTAAGAGATTGGAATATATGATGTTTCGTAGCAAGAAAAAAAACATGACGTACAAAAGTTACCATTTTCTTTATCTTCTGGGACGTTTCATTTCGATGGTACAGCCTCGTGAGCATGCCAAAGTCTGAAGCCTTGGCCTAGTGTCAGGTGTGTTTATATTTTTATTTATTAGATATCCCATGGATGAACACTCGTTTTACTTTGTGCACATTTCACATCACATGCAGTGAATTTCACCTCCCTACGCTTTGTATTTATTGTTTTGTTTTTTTAAGTTTCTCTACATTGATGCCCGGTTCCAAGTCACCGTCTACAAATCCAATAGACGAGATGTAATTACTCTTATGAAAAATGTTTTTCGAGGTTTTTCTTATCCTGAAAAATAGAGTATAGTGAACACAGTCATGTTAAAATATTGGCCTTTAAAACCCTTCTTCAATCGTCCTTGTGACAGACAAATACACACGGTGTTTTAGAGAGGTAGATTGTCTATTTAATCTCATTGAGAATCTGGAAAGACTTGAAGATTGCTGTTCACTGACACTACCCATCCAACTTGACAGAGCTTGAGCAAATCTGCACCAAAGTATGGGAGAAAATCCCCAAATTCAGACGTACAAAGCTGAGACAGACATACCCAAGAAGAATCGAAGCTGTAATCACTGCCAAAGGCACTTCTACAAAGTATTGACTCAGGGGGTTGAATTCTTCTTGACGCAAAACATTTCACATTTTCATTTTTAATTAACTTGTAAAAATTTCTAAAAACATGTTTTCACTTTGTCATTATGGTGTGTTTTGGGTAGATCAGTAACAAAATATATTTTTTAATTTAATCCATTTTAAATTCAGGCTGCAACACAACAAAATGTGAAAAAGTCAAGGGGTGTAAATACTTTCTGAAGGCACTGTATATGGCGGTCATCCGCTACGCAAACCGCACCTTTGTGAAATTCTGGAGAATGTGGTCCATTTCCATCTAAAATATGTCCTGGCTTACAGTAAGTCCAAATGGCAATCATTAGAAATGGTTCCGGCTCGCCAGAGCATAGATGGTAAGATATCGTTGGAAACGGTTCGGTTCTTCAGCTCAACCGTTTTAAATGGCGTCTCCTGCTGCCCAAACTCCACAACTCTCCAACATCGCTCTCGGTTCTACCTCGTCAGTTCCGGTTCATCATGCATTCATTAATATTCATGTAACATTCATGTAACAATGTTACTACACGAGACTCGCACTCAGGCTTTACAGCTCACAAGCGAGTGCACACACCTTTAGACTATCTTACCAGCCAATAAATCATTCCTAAGCCTGCTGTTGGCTCAGTGGTTCGGGTGGCTGGCTTGGGATCTTAGGGTCCTGAGTTTGAGACCCGTTTTCCACTGAATTAACACCAGGTGGGGTTGACTCAGCCTGTCATCCTTCTGAGGTCGGCGAAATGAGTACCAGTGTACTGGTAGAGGGGCACAGCATCAATGGCATAGTCGTGCGTGAACAAAATGACAACGACCCGGCAACCAAGCTGCCATACGCAAGAAGAAAGAATCATTCCTCGACTGATTTACTCAAAATGGACCTCTGGACAGAAATAATGATTTCACAACATCACGTTTGCTGCAGTAAGTAACACCATCATACAACTATTACCGTCTAAAGGGACTAACGATAATAACAGTACTTGTACAATAAATATGTAATGTCGAAGTTACAAAGCCAAACGGTTGTGTAAACCGATCTAGTTGCTTAGTAGCCTGTCGTGTATACAAGGGAGAAGGTGACGCATGGAACAGCCACAGGTACCACGTTGATTGAGACCACCATGAGCACGAGTTGCTCATAATTGAAATGAACACAGAAGCGTGCCTGACCTCGAATCCGGGCAGCATGTCCACCCATCGCTTGATCCTCCGCAGCTGTGACCGCCGACTGAGATAGGTCTCGTTTGAAATCACGAGATCCGATCCTTTTGGTGGTGAAGCTGCAGGGGGCTTGTTTTGGCTGCCTCGGGCCAGCTTGGAAACCCGAGCAGCCAGGATGTGGAGAAGCTTGCGACTTGCGAGGGAACGGGTTGTGGGTGGTATTGATGTAGCGGCAGCTGAGGTTGCTAACTAGCAAATCTCAATCTGAATTGAAATCGCTAGGGATTGAAAAGTTTGATTTTGGTTCAAAACAACACAATGAGAATTTAGCTTTGTACATTTAGCAGTAAAAGCACCGCCAATCGTGTAAATAGTCTCCAATATCTGGGGACGTTAATGCAGTGCCCCTACAAGCTACAGCAGGAATCTGGAACTTTTCAGGGTGCCATGGCCAGTTCGCCTACTCTTCACGAAGGACATACCGTGGTACCTTTAACATCCACCGACTAATGCCGACAAAACTGGACACTCAGGTTAACGTCCATCCGAAGGATGGCACACACACATAGATCAGATGATTGATGAATTGCCCTGCCTGTGAAACCCCAGGATAGCAGCTTATAGATGGGTCGAAATTCTAACCCAGGTTCGACAGCTCAGAGGTGAGTGTGCTGACCTCGACGCTCGCCTGACAGCCAGATCAACCATTGTTTGGATTAGCCCACTCAACAACCAATCCCCCCCCCCCCCCCACATTGAGTCGACGTGCGATGGAGCTTGTACCAGTGACAAGACTATAACTCGCATTATTTATAGGGGGTGGGATTATGTCTTCAAAGATTTTCCCATGGATGCATAAGTAATAAATAGATGCTCCCTCCTGAGCTGTTTCCATTTATTTATTTATTACTGACGAAATCTAAAGATTTCGTAAGCATATTGATGACTTCAGTCATCTGTTTGTGTGTTTGTTTGTAGGCAAGATAACTTGAGAACGGAAGAAGCTACCAATGTCAAATTACACCACGTGATTCAGGAGGGTGGTGGCTAGCGCTGATTAGATTTTGGTCAAAATCGGTCAAAGGTCAAGGTCACAGTGAGGTCAAACATCCAAAAAAAAGTTATACCTCGAGAACGGAAGACTCTACCAATGTCAAATTACACCACGTGATTCAGGAGGGTGATGGCTCGTGCTGATTAGATTTTGTTCAAAATCGGTCAAAGGTCAAGGTCACAGTGAGGTCAAATATTCGATTTTTGATGGTTTGGTACAGAATCATCGTAGAAACTTCTGGTTTTTGTACCAGTCTATGATTTCGTAAGTACCAGTCTATGACTGCTTGTTTATTAATTTGTAACTGTCTGTTCCTTTGAAATTTAAATCACTTATCAAAGGTTCACACAAAACGTTCACAGTTCATGCTTTGAATGTTCCTGTCAATTAGAAGAAGAATTTTTTTTTTTTCAAAAGAATGCATTAATTTGTTGCAATATAAATTAAACTATTTTCATTAAGATTATGATTAAGATAATAATTAAAGCACCTGTGTTTCATGATCGGGTCACAGTTTTTGGAGTTGAAAAGGCATTTAGGGTTGGTGTAGATTGAGGTGCACGCTTGTTGTGCACATTATAATGGACAACTTGGGCCACCTGATGAAGATCGGGTTATTTTGAGTGGAGTAAAACATCAACAAGATTGTTGTTCACTGGAGGAGCAAAAATAAATTTGAAGTGCAACATGGCAATGATGTGCCAAGTGCCCTGGCTTCCCTTTTAAAGCTCTTCAGGAGCGTGGAACCACTCATTCAACTCAGTGTTGTAAAACCCTTGGAGACTGTGGATGCTTTGTGTATAAATTTCCATTCTGCATCTGGAACATAAGTATTTAAATGCAATTGGTTCCATTCCAGACAGAAATCGACCTTCCAACAGTGAGGTACGAAGCAAGTTCCTCCCCTGTGCCTACCAAGAGGGAAATGCTGAGGAAGCTCCTCCCCTGTCCCTGCCAAGAAGGAGGTGCTAAGCAAACTCCTCCCCTGTCCCTGCCGAGAGGGAGGTGCGAAGGAAGCTCCTCCCCTGTCCCTGCCGAGAGGGAGGGGCGAAGGAAGCTCCTCCCCTGTCCCTGCCGAGAGGGAGGTGCGAAGGAAGCTCCTCCCCTGTCCCTGCCGAGAGGGAGGTGCGAAGGAAGCTCCTCCCCTGTCCCTGCCGAGAGGGAGGTGCGAAGGAAGCTCCTCCCCTGTCCCTGCCGAGAGGGAGGTGCGAAGGAAGCTCCTCCCCTGTCCCTGCCGAGAAGGACAATTGACATATGATGTTTGATCACCCAAAGCACCGATATTTCATGTTTTTACATCAGTTTGATTAAAAATTGGAAGTCTTAATTGTGACGTTGACCTGCCTATGAAAATCATTTGGGCCTGGGGTTTTGAAACGTATAAGGAACGAACAGACTAATATAACCACTCACTCACTCATAATTTTTTGTAGACAGTCAAAGCTCATGGAAAAGCGAGAACACAGAACGGATCAGGAGGCAACATAACAAATGGAACAGCAGAAAGAGAAGGATCTGTTTTTGCAGATGGCAGTTTGGCTGCCGGGTTGCTATAATTTCTTGGAGCACAGCTGTGCCACTGATGCTGTGCCCCTCTACCAGTACACTGGTACTCATTTCACCAACCTCAGAAGGATGACAGGCTGAGTCAACCCCACCTGGTATTTATTCAGCAGCCAACAGGGCTCAAACACAGGACCCTTGGATCCCAAGCCAGCCACCCTAACCACTAAGCCAACACCAGGCGAAAGAGAAGGATGATCTGAGATGCGCACTTTTTTTAGGACATGTGAGCTGATGCCATCCGGTGGAGTTGCAGAGTCAGAGTCATAAACTTCTCCACATTATCAGGAACAAAAGACAGAGTCCAGGAGCAGTTGGGTGCAACAGGGAAGGATGGGTACCGAGCGTGAGGGGTTGGAGACACAATATTTGGAAACAAACACAGAATTGAGGCATTCAGGCTTCTCACAAGCGGAGTCGGCAATGGTGCCATTTGAGGAGAGTGAAAGGATGGACAGGGAGCAAACTTCAGAGACAGACTTTACAAGGTGCCATCAGGTTTTAGAGGAGGGAGACAAGTTTGAAAGTTCAATCTTGAGGTTGGACAGATCACAGATGTTGTTTTCTGGCTCTCCTGAAAGTGGACACACTTGTTTCTCAGTTTCATGCTGGTACGATTCGAGAAGTTTCTGTGTAGAGTGTTGAATGTGAAAATAATGTGAATGTCAAATGTTGCATGTTAACATGCACAGGCGGATGTCTGCATTGAGGACGATGGCAAGAATGAACCCTATTACTGGAAAATCCGGATAGCGATGGCTTTGTCCCGAGCAAGTCGAACGCAAATACAAAGTCCTATGTTAGAAATCATCGAAATACAGATGGGAATCATTATCCCAAATTCCCCAAAAAATCATTATCAACTGAAACACCAGGATGACAGTTTATAGCAAGGATTTACAAAGAACTAAAATCAATCCTGTGTGATCGTGCCAACACCTTCTCCAACTCAAATATATATATATATATATATATATATATATATATATATATATATATATATATATATATATATATATATATATATATATATATATATATATATATATATATATATATATATATATATATATATATATATATATATATATATATATATATATATATATATATATATATATATAGTTGTGGTTCTGGAAACCGCATCCCTCCAACAACAAGAGCAGCCAACATACAGTGATCCCCAGTCAGTTATTTCATTAATGTAAATTCAGATAGTCCCTTCTTGTCCAGTGGGTTGAAAGGGACAGTGCGTTGTGTAAATCTCAAAGCTCGGTCTGATTAAATCTCCGAACCTCATTCCTATTCTTTTTTCTCTATTCCTAAGGTAAATCCAAGCAAGGGGTCCTCGAGTGAGCCAGCAGGCGCTACGCTCGGGACCCATCTGTAACAAGGACAAATGTGTCCACGAGCAGCGTCCTAAAGATTTTGTCGGATAAAAAAAAACAACAAACAACAACAACAAACAACAACAACTTCCGATATTTCGTCACGTGCCTTGATTAAGCCAATAGCGAAACGCGTCATAATGTCTTTACGTATTTACGATATATCGTGTATTTACGAAATAAATAATGTATTTACGACATTACAATACGATAAATGGAATAATCTTTAAATAGTAACGTGAACTTTTCGAAACTTTAAAGCAAATGTCCGAATATATTTAAAAGTTCATGATAGACGCTCTCAAAAGGCACCGTCAATGTGAGGATGTGTACATGTGCTTAGTATTTAAGGAGATCCGGATCTTGTATATACAAGAGCCGAGTCCGAGAGATTAAGGTTCCTGAAGAAGAAGAAGAAGAAGAAGAAGAAGAAGAAGAAGAAGAAGAAGAAGAAGAAGAAGAAGAAGAAGAAGAAGAAGAAGAAGAAGAAGAATAAGAAGAGGAAGAAGAAGAACGCCGAGCTCTCTTTGAGCAGCTTTCGCCACACAAGACGCTGCTAAAAACCACAGCCGCGCTCTTCGCGTAAGAATGCATCCTCACAGAAGACCAAGGGCAGCAGTGGAAACCAGCAATAAACACCAGCGCTGCACGAGTGTGTGCCCCCCAGTGACGACACCCTCTCACCACCATGTTCAGGTGATCAGAGGTATAACCAACACACAAAATGCTTACAACATAGAGTGCACACTGTACGGGGAATGCTCGATGGCGGGTGGACCGCGCGCAATGTGACGTATTACCGTCGGTCTTCGCTCACCATGACGGCCACAAATCTCTCCCGCGGACGGCAGACATCCTCCTGCACCTCCACCTCGATGCAGCTGCGACCAGGCAGAGGCATGCTGTGCGGATGGATCTCTCGGGCCGTGTGGCACACCACGGAGCAGTCAGATTGACCAGTGCCAACCGCGGATCGCCGGGGCATGGCATGGGCCTCGGTGCAAGGCGATTGATATCACGGGGTTCGGGGCGTGACGATTCCGCAGCTTGGAACCATCTTGCAGGAAGTAGAGTGGAGACGCTTCCAGCCATCACGACCAGGCCGCGCAGTGGCCGGGGCCCAACCCAAAGCGCCCGATTCTGGTGACGACATATCATGTTGGGTCATCACCCCGCCCCGCACCACGGGGTCTATAAGAGGGTCTCGGAGGCGCTGGTGTGTCGTTCCTGCCCGTCGTTCCTGCCCGTCGTTCCTGCCCGTCGTTCCTGCCCGTCGTTCCTGCCCATCGTTCCTGTCAGCTCATTCTGTCTGGCTTGGAATCGACAGTCCGCCCTTCTTCACCACCTCCCCCCTTCTCTGCCCACTTGCTTTGGACTCCGTCTCTCTCCACCCATTGGCTTCTGACTCCACCCAAGTCCCTCCCTTCACGCCCAATGGCCGCGTCTCATTCTCTGGACCGAGGCGAGCAGCACAAAGTGCCATGAAGCAAGAGACAACGCGCCATCTGTCAGGGAGGTATCGCCCAATAGAGCATACCCCCAAAACGCACTGGTGGTGCGGTCAGGCAATCGTGCAAGGCATGGAGAGACCGTTAGTCTCATCTCCTCTCCTTTTTCTCTTCATTAACTCCTCTTCATCGGTGTGTGTGTGTGTGTGTGTGTGTGTGTGTGTGTGTGTGTGTGTGTGTGTGTGTGTGTGTGTGTGTGTGTGTGTGTGTGTGTGTGTGTGTGTGTGTGTGTGTGTGTGTGTGTGTGTGTGTGTGTGTGTCCTGGCGTCTGTGTGTCCTGGCGTCTGTCCTCGCTTAAGTTAAGATTGCACAAGAATTATATCGGGATAACTCTGCTCTGTGTCTGCTTTTGTAAGTTGCTTGTATATTGCTGCACCTCTCACATTTCTTCCTCTCTCTGCTTACACATCACAATAAAATCTATATTCACTGTGCCGCATACCTTTCCTCGCCTGCCTGTAGTATATGCTGATGTGTTGTCATTTGGGGAATCATCAAAATTTTGGGTTAATTTTTGCCAACCTAATTTTTCAGTGACTATGGACCATAAATTTATCAAAAATTCAGGTTGGCATTTTTTTGGCCACAATCTTGGATTACTGGCCGCCATCTTGAAATTTGCTATATAAAAACACATTATTGCCCATATCTCGACCAATAATAGTTGGATTTTGATGATGTTGATTTCTAAATATGTATAATTACACACTGGCCACATTGAACTACAACTACTTACCTTAACCATGATGTTGAGTCACCAATTTAAAAATTATATCACTTTTAGTCTGTTGTAAGGGTTGAATTAGCAATTTTTCCTTATATGAAGAAATTTAAAGTGTGAAAACAGTTATTCATCTGAATCAGTTTCTTGATCTGACATGCAGTCCTGTTGGGTATTCATACAGCTCTCTGGATTGGCTTCACACTTGCACAATTCTGTGCACTCTAAATTGTTTTGCTTGCAAGAACAACGAGCATTACACAAACTTTTGCTGCAACCACACCTCACCAATTCTGTAACTGATGCAGTGGCTGGAGGCATTTTGGACAGAATTGGTTTCAGTTCACTGGTAGATTCTCGATACCATCCAAGCTTTGTTGGGTCGAGATGACAGGGCTTTGGAACAAGTACTTCCTGCCACACATGGCACTGTAGATGAGCTTGGCAAATGTGTTCCACCATGTTCTTCCATGTTATTCTTCACTGCGCAAGCTATCTGTGAAACACACTGAAGTGTGTGCTGTTATGACACTCCTGCACCAGCATGGGATACAGCATCAATAATCTTCTTACTCTGTGTGGCATGATAGCAATACAGGGACATGCCCAATGTCAGAGGAGTTTCAGTGCCACTGCGAAACACAGAGGAATCTGATTTGGGTTTGTATGTCACCTGTCTGTTTGATCTGTAAGCTTGCATCATCTGCTGTGATATGTTACTGCATGAATGTCTGATACTTTCAGACCGTACATTTGACTGGGCCATGCCCTGTCCTTGAATTATCCAACCCAACAATATACTTTACTCTTCAGGAACAATAGTTTCACCAGCCAAGGAACCTTTAAATTTCAAGCTATTATTCTGTTCTATTGTTCTCCGTATGATTTTTGTAGAAGTAAACATTGCTTGTACATCTTGTCTATCAGTTTTGTTTGTGGCATTATCTACAGCAGCCTCACAGGCCTTCCTTGAGTAAATTAGTGATTGTTTAGTGCGGTCACATGGGCGTGTGAATTCCACATCATCGATATTCTTTTCAATTTCCTTCAGTGCAGCACGAGTGGTAGTTCTGTGTAAACCATACATCATCATCATATTGTCATAAACTTCTGGTACTTTATCAATGCCTATATATTTACCAGAGCTGAGTTTATCTGCAAGGCAACTGTAAAACTCAATTTCTGCAGCCAAGAAATTTACAGAATCATCTGAATCCTTTTGGTCTTTTTGGTTGCTTGTTGCAACTTGCAACTGGTTGCTTGACCGGGTTGTATTTTTTCCACTGATTTGCCAGGCAGGTATTATGATACATCAAATCTCTAGAAAGTGGGTCCTTTGAATTTATCAGTTCACTGTGGTTCACCTTCCACTCATCATTGTTGCATTTTTGCACAATCACTGCCATTTTTTCACCAACATTTTGATTTTGACATCTGTGAAGAATATCTGTATTTTTACCCTGACAAAAGAAGCACTCGGCTTTATTGAACTTCCTTATTTGGGAACGTGTGCATCGTACTGGTGCAGAAGAAGATTGTGTAGAGCTACAAGATCTAGGGCGACCTCTCTTTCGCTTTAGCTGGGTAGAGTCCTGTGTAGCGAGGGCTGTTTCAAACCGCCTGCAAGATCTTCCAATGTCTGTGACGTTAGTAGTTTCTGCATAGCATGGAGCATGCCACTTCGCATGTTGGTCCTTTCGCTGTTCTGCAGTTATATCACCCAGACGGTTATGAATTCCAAGGAATTCCAGTTCACCTAAATCAGCCCTACGATGGACATAATGCAGAAATTTTTCATATGATGAATATTTTGGGTGTTGTCTCAACAAATCACTGCTATGTTTTTCACATTTAATACACAGTTTATAGTTTGTATTGGTGCGTGGTCTTTTTGTAGGTGGCTCTCCCATCTTTCTTCAGGCCGTTGTAGTTATATACTGAAAAAAGCAGAAACAAATATTTAATTAATAGTAAACATGTGATAATAGGTATTTATGGGAAAATAGTCAAATTAGGTCATGATAACAGCGATGAAATATCAAAAAAGAACATAAAAATTATATCTCTCAGGCCACAGGTACTGAGTGTATACCAGTGTACTGGGCCCGGTGTCTGCCCCGGTTATAGTTAGAATAGGTGTACCATATCCCTGTGTCGTAAGAGGCGACCAGGGTTGCGTCAGGAAGGGCATCCGGCGTAAAACCTGTGCCAAATCATTATGCGGATCATAATGGATGATCCACTGTGGCGACCCCTAACGGCATCAGCTGAAAGAAGAAATATATATATATATATATATATATATATATATATATATATATATTTATATACATACATACATACATATACTGGGCGTAGTGGCATGCGCCTGTAATCCGGCTACTCGGAGGCTTAGGTTGGAGGATCGCTTGAGGACGGGAACTCTGCGCTGGGCCGTGCTATGAGAGGGTGTAGGGCAGCCCGGAATCATGGCGAAACCCAATCCTTATTCCTGTGTCGTAAGAGACGACCAGTGTTGCGTCAGGAAGGGCATCCGGCGTAAAACCTGTGCCAAATCAGTATGCGGATCATAATGGATGATCCGCTGTGGCAACCCCTAACGGGAGCAGCCGAAAGACGAACAACAACAACATTTATGTTGTTATTGTTATGGCCATGGGTACTGAGTGTATTATGAGGGGGTTTAATCCTCGTTTGTCTTCGGAAGAGCCGGACCTGGGGCCACCGCTCAAAATTAACTTCGTGATTTGGTGGGTTGCTTCATAACCACAAACGCCAATCAGTTAACCATGAGTTCCAGTGTCCACCGCAGATCATTCAGGGGTGGGAAGAGAAATCATCTCGCTCACCAAACAAAAGTCATTATGTCAAACAAAAACGTCCTGAAATGAGTGAGCGTGCCTTGTCCGTTGTCAGTGCCCAGCCTTGCCGTGTACCCACGCACGAACAGGCTTGAACGCCAATCGACGTCACCCCCAAGAATCGGGCACGCCAAGAGCAGACCCCGAGCAGAACGAGCACCAACGGCCCAAGCGTCACGCGCCACCAGGAGCCACGACAGACAAACAGCTGTTCGGAGCTGTGAGGCACTGTGAAGTGCTGAGGCACTGTGAGGCGCTGTGAGATGCTGAGGCGCTGTGAGATGCTGTGAAGCGCTGAGGCTGTCACCAACTCACTGGCGCCGTCTGACTGACTGGACTCTGATTGACTGGTTAAGCCGTCTAATTGACACCGACTCACTGACTGGTAAAGCCATCTGACTGAAGCCAACTCACTCACAAACTGACTTGTTGTCGACTGACCCGCCAAGAACAGACCTCTCATCCTCTTTTACAGGTGGCCCATCTGGGCGGGCACAGACTCCAGCAAAATCCACCCCGCCCCATTTGCGAATCGTTACCGTGACAAACCGCACGTCCCGCGATTATTCGTGGCTTACGATACCATGTTTGTGGTGCTGGACGAACGGCAAAAAGCAGCCATTTGTCAGAATTACCGAGTGAAAACGTGAAGTGCTCATAAAACGTCAACAATTATCACCTCAATGTTCAGCCCGATATGAAAAAGAGCCTGTTAGCGTCCATAGAGCTGCTGAACGGTGTGTCAAACATCGATGGAAAAAGGCGGGTGTCGGCGTCGGTGATGGAAACGGGTATCAATGTTGATAGAAAAAGGTGGATGTGGAGCCTCCGCTGGGCTGACGTTATCTCACGTGCATGAATGTGTCTGTCGTAAAGAGAAAAAGGAGCTTTCCATAAAAGAGGGAATCTATTCTTTACCCTTCTCAATGCATCAAAGTTAGAATCCCACCAGACATGGGGATTGGTCTATCCTGGACAGTGGACATGCATTTAGGGAAATAACTATCTGACCTGGATGTTTATATGCCTTCGTCTGATCAGATTCTGAAATCCGTAACAATATATATATATATATATATATATATATATATATATATATATATATATATATATATATATATATATATATATATATATATATATATATATATTGTTACGGTTCTCGGAACCGTATGCATACAACATACAGTTGTCCTGAGTCAGTTATTCCACTAATATACGTGCTGTTAGATCCCTACCTTTTGTCCAGCACAGTGGTTTTCAAAGTATTTTTAGTGGCGACCCAATTTCAGAACCTCTACATCGCGCGACCCAAAAGATTCAAAACCCAATTCATAATATATAAGATAAGATTTCATGACACAAGAACATTTACCCTTTACTTTATTCACCATCGTCATGTTTTCATAGATGAGTAAACGGAGAATAGCCGACAGTATCCAAATGGTACAGTTGAATGTTTCAGAAGTTTAGTCCGAATGACATTTAGATATATCAGTGAGAAGGATGAGCCTGTTTTTCAGAAACCAACTTCTCTATTCGTGGAGAAGTAGATGACAATGCCAGGATCATATCATGCTCCATTTCTAGGCGATTTCTGTGCTTTGTTTTAATCACCACCATGGTGGAGAACGACTGCTCACAAAAGTATGATGAAGGATATGGCATGAGAACCTTAATGGCGCGCCGTGACAGGGTCGGGTACGACGGCAGCATTTTGCACCAGAATGTCAACAACGAATTCGTCCGCGCAAGAGCCTGCACTCCTGAATCCTGCTGGAGCTGTACAAGCTCTTCCTGCGCTGTATCATCTTCATCAGCAATCGAGTCCAGTGGAGCTGTGAAAGGGTCCCGAACCACAGAAAAGGACTGCACATCCAGCTCAGGGAAATAGTGCTCGAACTGTTCAATGAGCGACCGAAGGTGACGTGCTATCTCCCCAGAAAGACTGTCGATCTCAGTATCGTATCATCCTACTGGCAGGTCGTTAGATGCTCCACCAGATGGGGGAAAAGGCTAAAGCGCTTAACAGCTGCTTTGTCTGCCAGTAATTTTAGAGGCACCAGAAATCCGCTCATTTTGTCGTGAAAAATCATGAGGTTGGCGTCTTTGCCTTGGAGGGAGCGGTTGAGGACATTGAGACGTTCAAAGATGTCAACGAGATAGCACAGTTCTGACAGCCAAGAGTCTGACTCAAGCAACGCTACCCATGCCGTTTTCCCTTGTATGCGTAGGAACTCCTTCAGTTCATCTTTGAGCTCGTAAACGCGCAGAAGAAGGTTTCCTCGAGATAACCATCTGACTTGAGTGTAGAATAGTAAATTCTTATGGTCGGCGTCCATCTCCTGGCAGAATAGCCTGAATAATCTAGTGTTGAGGGTGCTCGATTTGATGTGTTTCACCATTTTTATGACTTCTGAGAGCACGCTCTGCAAGGTTTCTGGCAAAGTACGAGAGGCGAGCGCTTCTCGGTGAATCATGCAGTGTACCATGGAGGTCTGAGGAGCCACCTCAAGCAATTTAGCCTTGAATCCAGAACGCACTCCTAACATTGCTGGCGCGCCGTCTGTTGTAGAACCGAGCAACTTTCCGAAGTCCAGATCATGGTCATGATAAAACTGCTCTACTTTCCCAAAAATGTCTTTGCCTTTGGTGGTGGCCTCCAATGGTTTGATGAGCAGAGGCTCATCGACAAAGTTATCAGCCTTGATGAAGCGGACCCAGATGATGAGTTGTGCGTACGATGCGATATCAGTGGACTCGTCCAACTGTATGGCGTGCCACGGCGATTCCTTGATCTTCTGTACGACCTGAGCCGTTATCTCCAGACTCATATCTTCAATTCTGCGTTGGATGGTGTTGTCAGAGAGGGGTATAACTGCCAGTTTCTTCGCCGCTTCCTCCCCAACAATCAGAGATACCATGTCCTTTGCACATGGCAGCACGAGTTCTTCCACCATGGAGTGAGGCTTTTTAGTCTTGGCAACATGGAGCGACACTCGATACGAGGCCTCTAATGGCCGATAATTGGTCTGATGGCATGTACCCTCTCTGTCAAGACGCGTATTCTTGAGTGCAAGAAGTTTCCTCTCAAAGAACGCTCTCTCCTTACCCTGATAAGGCGCATGTTTTGTAGTCAAATGCCTCTGCAACTTATTTTGTTTCATAGACTCCGTAGAAAGCACTTCGAAACAAATCACACACTGAGGTCTCTGTGCCCCACTTTTATCCACCACGTGGTAAAATCCAAGGTCCAGAAATTTATCCTGGTAAGAACGTTCTCGAGATTTGCTGGTGGCCGGTGCTGCCATCACAAATAAGGTCTCGAGTCGTACGTGGAGACGTGAATAGACGTTAATGATAGAGTCAGAGTCTGAGTCTGAGAGGCCGTGGATCAAACCACTAATTTCCCACCAAAATGAACCGCCCTTCAGCGAGCCCGCTCATTGGCTGGATCCCATTCCAAGCGTCATGTTGCGCCGGTTCCCATACTTTGAATGAACCGTTTATATTACATCCCGTAAAAGGGAACACCGATCGAAAATAGACAATTTTTTTTTGCTGCAAGTGTACGCCCACGACCCCACGAAATTTGCTCGGCGACCCCACTTGGGGTCGCGCCCCCAGGTTTGAACAACCAAGGTCTAGCAAGACAGCAGGGAGTGCATTGCGATGGGCTATAGTTAGGTTATTAGATCATTATTCATTCCCTTTTATTTCATTCCCTCCTTTTATTTTCTGAGGTGAAATCGTCTCACTTGCTACCCTCGTTTCGCTGGCCACAGCGTACCACCGCTGTATCCGGAGTCTCGTTTTCTGAGGAAAAATCCCGACGTTCTCAATGGAAGCCGCATCGGCATCCACCTTCCCAAACCCAGACACGAGCGGCGTGGGCGGGCCAAACTGGGGTCTGGCCGAAACCCCGCCCAGAAAGGCGGACCCCATAAAGGCCCAGTCCAATCGTGATGCTCGGATCGGACGATGACGTCGGTTTCGCCATGGCTCCTCCCCGAGCTCCGTGATCGATAAAATACGGAGCAATCCTCAGAGTTGGGACGGAGTTGGGGTAGATGGAAAGGAGGAAGTCGGTCAGAGTTGTTGGATGAGAAGGTTGTTGTTGTTGTTGTTGTTGTTGTTGTGGGAGGTCGTTGGAAGGAGAAGTGCGAAGGGGAATTGAAGTTGTTGCGAAGGTGTTCCGGCTGCTTTGCTCTGCTTACTTCTCACCTCGACGGCCAGCCTACTGGTCCCCACCGACACGACCTCGACCAAACCTCTTGTCTGGTCCTGCGACTGCTCAACGCTCGCCATTTTGGACTCCGCTTTCCTCCCTCCACTCAAACTCCTGCTGCAGACACGATTGCCACACGTGTGGCTGTGGACCGAATTGCACAGCTTTTGTCTGGTGCCGCACCACGGAGCATCCCTTCCCTTGAAACTCTCAGATACCAAAAACTGACCTCAACTCCCTCTCTCCCTGGCTGCAAAAGTCCTTTGCCTTTCATTGGGTTTATTTTGTCTGAGTGTGTTGGTACATGTCCGTTGGATAAGCCTGTTTGAGATCTTCATTGTTGTGATTGTTATTGCTTTTATTAATCTCGCGTCAAGTCTGCACTGTCTGCTTTTGTAAGTTGCTTGTATAATTGTCGCACCCCACACCTCTCTCATCTTTCCCTGCATTACATCCCCAATAAACCTTTTGTTGTGCCACATGCTTTTCCTCGCTTATTGTAAATATATAATAACTAGCATATACCCGTGCTCCGCACGGAGTTGAATGGGCGGCAAAAGGTGGATGAGGCATAATAGTTGATGTTATGGGAAGCTGGGGAGGTTGTCATTGGGGATGTGATGCACGATGGTTACCTGTCCTTAGTTTTCTAAAGGACCTCCCTGTAGATGACATTTTGGGTGAGTGTCTTGTTGCTGAATAGTCCTTGTGAGGAATTATTTTCCACTTTGATAGATATATCGGAGTAACCTCTTGCACGTGAAAATGCAACATATAGTTGGCCAAGGGAGAACACAGGGACTGGGAGGTGTATTCCGAGTTTCTCAAATGTTTGGCCCTGGGATTTGTTTATGGTCATTGAGTATGCGAGTCTGACTGGAAATTGTATCCTCTGCAGTGTGACTGGAAGATTGGCGTCTGATGGGGCAAGTTTAACTCGCGGGATGAGGACTGTTTGCGTGACGTGGCCTCCTGTGAGGATTTCGGCATCTAGTACGTGCTCATGGAGGTGTCTAATGTATAGTCTTGTGCCATTGCACAGTCCTTTGGTAATGTCTAGGTTGTGTAATAGCATGATTATTGCACCTGGTTTTTTAATGAGGCGATGCGGTGGCATGCCGGTTGGGGTGATAGAGTGAAGGAATTCCATGGGAGTAGTTGTTGGCTTCATTTTCATCATGTGAGATGGCCTTGTCTGCACTGGTGTAGGTTTTTGGCAGACCTGGGAGTTTTTTTATGACTTTGTCATTCAGCGTCAATGTTGTCTCATTGAGTGGTGTTAGAATCACAGTGTTGGACAGTGCCTGAGGATCGGTTACATTTGTGAACACAGCATCCACTATGTTGTCTTGTTCGGTGACGATGTTGCACTGGGGTAGGAATTCGATGGATGATGGTGGTGCATTGGTCAGCTGACTGTGGAGTTCGCCGTTGCCTAATTGTAGGAGACATTGTGTGTAGTGTTGTTAATTTTCATGAATCCTCATATATTTTTTTTGTCAGCTTCACAATCTTGAAATGTGGCCATTGTGCGGAACGTTTGAGGAAGTTTTCAATAATGACAGTTTGTGATTATTTTGGGACAACAGGTAACACTTGGCGAAAGTCTCCTCCCATGAGGAATACTTTTCCTCCGAATGGGGCATTTATGCCAGTGATGTCTTGTACCATTCTGTCTATTGCTGGGACCATGGAGGCTTCATCAACAATGAAGAGAGAGACTGGTCGGAGGTAATGGGCATGCTTTGATACTGGAGAAATGTTGCAGGTGCTGGTGTCTAGGACTGGCACAGGAAGTTTGAAAAGATTGTGGACAGTTCTTCCTCCAGAGAGAAGTGTGGCGGCAATTCCTGTCCATGCAGATGATGCAAGTTGGATGGATTTACTCCGGCAACAGGTGATGAGTGTGTTATACACTGTTGTTTTGCCACTCCCGCCTGCACCATCTAAGAAGTAACATCGACTGGATGGTGTATGGTGTCGAGAAAGTGAATCCAGATCTTGTAGCACTTGGTCAACTAAGGTGCGTTGGTCTTCGTTGAGGCACATTAACTGGGTTTGGGCTTTTTCACTTTCTGCTGCAATATCGATGTCTTCTGAGGGGAGATGTTCAATATCAAGTGGGTTAACATCTGGTAGTCCTAATGCTGATAAACTTGTACCATTTTGTTGCAGAGACCTGTTGATGTCTTTCAGGGCTAATTGTGTCGCTGTGTGGGTGGAATATTGGCGATGGGTGTAATCTTCAATCATGGCATTCTGGTGTTTTTCCCAAAGTTGCTGGGGGTTGGTTGGATCACAATATATACAAATGGTGGTGAAAAGGGATCGCAGCTGTTGCGGCATTTGGAGGAGAGTTGATTCAGAGAGAGCTTTATCCTGTTCGGTGTCGTCAATCAGGAGGTGTCTACATATACATGCTTCTTTGAATGTGTCTGAGACTTGGCCGTCAACTGTTCGCAGGTCTTCAAATGAGGTTGGGCCAGGCACGTGGAGCAGGAGGAGACTGAGACAGTATCGTTCCATGTCTTTGGGGCTGATGGAATACATGCGGCTTATCGTGGTTTCAGCGCCTCGTTGTCTTGGTCGCCATTCTTGTGTGGATTTATTGAAGACTTAGTGGTTTGGCAATTGATGATAGCAGAGGTCAGTGGGTTGCTGTATGTTGAGTTTGAAGAATGCTGTTTGCATTGTGTCCTTGTTGGTGGAGGCTTCTGCTGCAGCAATGTGGTTTCCTGGGGTGAAGTTAACTGGTTGCTGGCTGGGTAGATGGAGGGCGAGCCTGATGATGGCATGAGATTGGTGGTGCATTTTGTATTCAGCCATTCTCCAATAAGCCTCCGGTGCGCTGATGTATCTGGCATTAATAAAGGTGGCAACTTCGTCTTGATGGAGCTGATTAGTTTCTGTGACCTGGATGTTGGCGCAGTCGTGGCCTTTGTAAACATACTTAAATAAGTATTTTATACTCTTGATTGTAGTGCAGGCCTCGAGGTTGATATGGGCTTGGTATTTCTGGGATAAGTAAGTGTTGTACGGTACAATCCATCGGTTGTCTACTTGGTGCTGGCCGATGGTGATTGTGCGACCGTTATCTGACCTCTTATACAGTGGGTAGCCATCAGTTGCCAGTGCAGTTGTTTTCCGGAACTCTTTCGGATAGTCCTTTGTGCATTTGTCATCTAGCATACATGGTGCGTGTTTATTGAGGAGTCCACATGGACCGTGAACCATGGTTGTCTTGATGACTTGGAACAACTTGGGATGTTGTGTTGGATCAGGTATTTCTGCTGATATAATGCTGTCGATGTCAGCTGGCTCTCAATTTGCTATTGTCTGCCAAAATGATGAGTAGATGACAATGTGGGAGACCACGTTTTTGGAACTCTATCACAGAGATATTGGCGACCGGTTTGCCGAGTACATGTTTTTTTTTTTCTTATGTCCATCATGAGTTCATGTAGGTGCTGTTGAAACACTCTGGCAATAATGTCTGGTCGATGTTACGCTTGTTGGCCAGGGAGGAGGGCTTTTTGCACATCTTGGCATTTGGGATTGCATGTAAAAGTGAGGAATAAGTCTGGTTTTCCGAATTTAGCAACAATGGCCATGGCATCCTGGTAGTTTTGTTGCATAGCGCGTGGTGAACCCTGAAAGGAAGATGGGAGTACAACAATTTTTCAGGGTTGGAGATTTCGCGTTTATGTGGTCCATGAGTCCTTGATAAAGTTCAACACGTAGGTCATTCTGTTTTGTTCGTATATACTGCAATCTGCCGGCTTCGACATGAATATATGCGTCAACCACATACTGTTGGAAAAGCTTTCCACCGTAGAAAATTGGGGAGAACGATTCTCGAACTGACAGGCGATGGGCATAATACTGCAGGCAAGTAATGTTGTGTCTTTTTTTTTCTGACCTGTGCTGTTCATCATGTTGCATGTTGTGCTGCCAACCTAATTCTCCAAATGGGTAGAAGATGGGGTAAACCATGGGGTCGATGTTCGACAACAGGTAACAAATATGCTTGGGTGGTTGACCTTTGGGATGCACAACAATATCTCTGCTATGTGGAGGTGCGCCATCTGGTGATGAAAAGACAACTGCTCTCTCATCTTGCCTTGGATCATTATATCGCCGCTGGTCACCACCTCTCAAGATGTGCATTGTTGCACCATGTTGTGGTGTTCCATTCTGATCAGCTTCGACTTGTTGCATTTGTTTGTATGCTGCTGCATACGGGTTGGTTCGTTGTAGGACATTTTGAAGGAGTGACATGATATCTGGAAGACATTGTTGATTGGCAGGTTGTTGCATCCTGGCCTGTAGAGCTTGGCTTGCTTCTAAAATGTAGTCGGATATAGCATGGTGTGGTGCCTTGAGGAGGGTGAAGTGAGCCCTGAAGTGAAGAGGAGGGCGACGATAGCTTGAGGAGGGACGTGATTAGTGTGGTACACTTGGCCATGTTGTCTGAATGCATATGGGCCACGGCCTGGTGGGGACACAATGTTGGTGCCAAATGATGTGAATGCCATGGAACTATTATAGCTGCAGATGTTGGCTCTAAAGTTTTGAACTTGTGGTGTATCTGTTATGAAAAGGTCTCTTAGTTTAGTTGGGTATGGTGGCAATTTAACTTTGCCTTTGTGGCAACAATTGTGGTTTTCCTTTTGAAACAGAAGTGCATTACAGAATGAACCTTTCGTTGTCAATGTTCCAATGCAGAATGGATCGACCTGCAGTGGGAATCGTCGGGCAAGGAACTGCACCATGTGTGCTGCAGCATGTCCTGTGCTGGAATTTGGTTGAACATTTTGCTGGGGTACTTGTCCTGATGTATCATCAGCATTCTGCGACAGATGATGGGTCGTGTATGTTGCACGGGCTGCCAACCTGCTTTCCCGCTCTTCCTCCGTTTCTTGGTGTTGCTGATCATGTATCCTTTGTAGATTGGCTCTTTGTTGTGAAGGGGGCCTTGCCCCTGTGATGGTCCTTCGACGTCTCGGCATGGTGCATCAATGCTGTAGGGGGAGGAACAGACAGTGTCAAGAGATGGGGGTGGGTATTGTGTTGGTGGACCATTTGCTACCAGCAGAATTCATAGTCGGGTAATTTGATTTGTGATGGGGAAAGAAGTCTGCTGGTAAGAATATGTGACCCACCACAGCAAATTCAGTCGTGTGGTGCACATCATCAATTTGTATAAAAAGAAAGGGGTAGAAATTGTCTTTGCCGATTGGCTTGGCAATGAGGAGGTATATTATTGTGAGATGGCATCTGAAAAGTGAATTATATGTACATTACATTTCGTAAAAAATGGGGTAGAAATTGTAGTCGCCAAGGTCTTAAACTCTCCAATTAACTGTCTTTGGTAGAAATGTTTGTTATTATAGGTAAAACAGGTGTTTCATTGAGTTTTAGTTTGTGGTGTCTGGGATAAGGGGTAAAATTTCCCAAATGAGTGGTTTTGTAACTGTGTTCAGACTGGCAGTATAATGTACGATGTCGTGTTTATTTCAGTGCTTCTTCATGCTTTAGAGATTCTTGGAATAGAATAAGCAGGTGAAAGTGAACTCTTGCTCTGTGTATAGTTTGGCTGGAGTGGATGGAACCTTACCTTGAACTTAGGTGTGAATCATTTTTTTTTTTTTGTATACCTTGTCGAGGCTCGAGAGAGAGCTAACACACAATGCACAGCAAGGGGGGCGGGAGTGGGAAGGACAAAACAGTGGGGAACATGCTGGTCCACTCCAGTCGAGTTGAGTTGTACTATACTGTATTTTTCAAAGCAAGGAAAGTAGGCCTACTTTGAAGATGCATGGCTCGATCCATGCAAAATACACATGGCACCATAATGCTTAGATCCTCACGGTTGTTTGGTGTTGACATGACATAATACATATGATGTAGGCCTAGCCCAAGACTGAACAGGAGCAGTGGAGGGTGACCGAGAATCAGAATGCAAATTTCAATGAACGGCACTTTTTGGCGCACATCCGACGATCGAACACCGCTTGGATGCTTAAATTTGAAGATCACACACGCAAGACACAACACAGGTAATGATGGCGGTTGATATTGACATTTTGATGTAAAGAACGGCAGTTGTTTGGGTGCATCCGACAATCGAACACCTCTTTAATTTGAACAGTTAACACACACACATTCAAGGTACAGAATCTATTGTCGGACACAGCGCTTTCGAAGAACAAAGAAAAGAAGATAATCCGGCCCATTAAGGGATGACCTCATACCCGTTCTCTGGTTCCCCCTACCTTCAGATTATAGCCTTTGATGTTATCTGAACGTAGGCCTATTGCAACTTATTACCTTCGCATTCTGCGAAAGGTTATGTTTTGGTCGGCGTATATTTATTTATTTATTTATTTATTTGTAATCTTGTGATTCGTATAACTCAAAAAGTATTAAACCGAATTGCATGAAATTTGGTGGGATGATTGGTTATTAGCCAGGAAGCATTCGATTAGATTTTGGGATCGTTCGGGTCAAAGGTCAAGGTCACGAAAAGGTCAAAATCGTCTTTTTACGATAACACGGTCAATTTTTATTCAATTTGCATGCAACTAACGCCAAAATGTTCAGAATTCAACGCCTCATCTTGTGATATGCAATATGACACAATGACGCCCATACTCTTGTTACCGGTTAGGGGTCAAAGGTCGGGGGGTCACGACCTTGAAAAATATACGGTTTTTGTCATAACGCGGTCAATTCTTGTCCGCTTTACATGAACCCAGCACCAAAATGTTCAGAATTTAATGCCCAATCTTGTGACACAATGACGTCATAACACATGTCACCGGTTGGGGTAAAATGTCAGGGGGGGAGGGGTCACGCCCTTGAAAAATATGCGGTTTTCGGCATAACTCAGTCAATTCTTATTCGATTTGCATGAAACCAGCATCAAACGAGATTACCTTCTCTTGTTGAAACGTTGTATTCACCGAGCTTGCGAGTGAAGACTCGCCAAAACGACGTGAGTTGATTGTTGTTTAGTCCGTAGCCCCCGAAAGTCGGGGGGGGTCATGACATTATAGATATGTGGTTTGTGTCATAAGACCATTCATATGAAACCAGTTCCCCACACTCATACCAAGAACAAAAAAAGTAGTGGCAGCGAAGGTATGCGCTCTATGAGTGCCCGTTCTAGTTTTCGGGTGTTTTTAATATGTACGTTGGATTTCAGACACAAATTGACAGTCAAAGAGGGTGTGCTCAGTATGGAAAGTACGTTGGATTTCAGACACAAATTGACAGTCTGAGAGGGCGTGCTTAGTCCGGGAAGGCGCCAATCGGGGTACATCATGTTGGCAGAGCTGGCACTCATCGTACCCCTCCTTCCATGCTGATTTTTAAAACATGACAGCCATTGGTAATGTTCTGAGCCATACTATTTATTATCAGTTGTGTTTATGTTCAGTGTTTAATGCAATGAGTACTCCCTTACTCTAGTTCATATTTCTTGGATACATGGCAGCACTTACCAGACAGCAGTTCAGTGATGACGACCGAACAGGAATAAATGCGGCCGTCGATGGGTTGACGTTGTCATCCAATTCCAGCTTCGAAATTTAGCGCATTGTCTTCGTCACATTAAGAAGCCCCAGTATATGGAAAATGAGCACATTCCTCTCGGCGGTGACGGTCTGTCGACGACAGACGTATTGACGTCAGCGAATAACCGATGATGTCATGACTCAATTACGCCTCTCAGCGGTGACGTCACACGTCGCCATGCAAACGAATGTAAAAATTAGGAAATCGCCCAAAATTCCCAAACATGTCCGTCTGGCGCGATCTCACATCGCCCATGCTGTTCATTAGACCACAGAGCACCCGCTTGCTGAAAATGGCGACAATCCGTCCGGCAGTTTTGGAGGAGATACGTCAAATTACGCGCAGACGTTAACAGAAATAATATAGATTGTTTCATTTTTTTGTGTCAAATTCACCTTCTGAGGTAGTCAGCATGTGCAGAAGAGGGTTTTACATTGCAGACGCTGTTTTCTCGGAGTGGCATTACGCCTCTCAGCGGTGACGGTCTGTCGACGATAGACGTAATGATGTCATGACGGAATTACGCCTCTCAGCGGTGATGTCACACGTCGCCATGCAAACGATCGTAAAACTTAGAAAATTTCCCAAAATTCCCAAACCTGTCTGTCTGGCGCGATCTCACATAGCCCATGCTGTTCATTAGACGACAGAGCACCCGCTTGCCGAAAATGGCGACAATCCGTCCGACAGTTTTGGAGGAGAGACGTCAAATTACATGCAGACATTAACAGAAATAATATATAGATTGTAGAAATATTCCCAGCTCGCCTTTGTCTTTTCCTCCATTGGTCCAGCATGGTTCGGATCTAAGTTTAGCCGGGTTTTTATTCGCAACAATCCGTTCCTTCTAGCCGGTATGTCCTTGGCAGTGCCGCTTGGCTGCATCCGATCCAGAAAGGTGATCTGTAGTTGGTAGAGTGATCCAGTTTGGACAAGGAGTAACGAGGGCGTGGTTCCCCGGTGGTTAATTAGGTAACCTGATTCTAGACAGGAGGACCCAAGGTCACACGGTTGAGTTATTGGTGTCCACAGTCGTTTAAGCGACGCACCGCGTCACGGAATTATCCGTGAGCGACGGCCGAGAATTCTGGGGAGTCTGGTGGGAATCGATGTAGTTTCCCCCACCTACGTCCCCAGTGGTCGTCTCACCCGACCCCGCCAGCCCACAACAATATATATATATATATATATATATATATATATATATATATATATATATATATATATATATATATATATATATATATATATATATATATATATATATATACACTGACGACTGTCACTACTCATGGCTCTGCTCTGTTATTAGTCCAGTAGAATTACACTATAACCTGAAACAAATTGCAATCGTTTTTTTTTTATTGCTGGATCGTGTTCAGGGGGTCACTCTGAATGTCCCAATATAAAATAGGACAAAATAGGACCACCGGAAGTGCCCTAATTTGCATAAATTCAAAATGGCCGCCATTGAGCACTGGGGGGGGGGGGGCTGATATCTCCTAAACGGTGCATTTTAGACCCGATAAATGTATTATTAGCAGATAGGAAAGTGACCCCAAGGAATCCAAATATGTCGTCAAAATTTGTGTATGACGTCATATATGTCAGAAATGACGTCATTGATGAAGTCATTGATATAATTTATGTTAAATTTATGTTTTCCTCAATGTTTTTGTAGGAAGTACATGTATGACGTTCTTTGGAAATATCCTAGTCTGAAATGTGTTCCATGAGCTATGCCTTGAACATTAACAAATTCAAATTCAAATGTATACCTCCACAGAGTCTGTCCTATACATGTCCTGGCTTCTTCACATGATGAGGTTTTACTTTGTCTGAATCAATATCGGTGGCAACATCCCCCTTATTTGTGCATGATGTCCCTTTGCATCCCGTGCATGATGGTGAACACTCTAAGCCATTTTCCAATAGCTGCAACATAGGGTGTCACAATCACCCTTTCATTGGCACCGGATTATTTTCAACAGATATTCCGGTGCAGGAAGCAAGTCCATCTTGCTTGGTTGCATTCGACCATCTGACAAATGCCACCCCCAATCCATTGGATTCAGTTCTTCTTTCCCCATCCAAACCTGGGCTTGATAGTAAACCCTCTGTGAGTGATATCTTGCTGCGTTGGATGTTGCAGGTAGCGTCTGTACTTGGACACCGCGAGCACTGCTAGCCACCTTTTCCGAGAACTTCCTGGCTCTCAGATCATTCAGACTTTCTTCCATCTTTCCACCACATAGAAAGACAAGAGCGCTCTCTCCTGCTTTATCTATGTCCTCTACCCCCAACCCTTCTTGAGCCAACTTTAGAATTTGCGACTTAAACTCATGATGATTTTGGAATTTCTTCACGGGCGCTCCTTTCCCTATCCCAAATATCCTGGATGTTGTGTCGCATCCAGCAATGGCATGGATCACTGGCAAGAGACTACACAATTCTTTCCCCAACTGCTTCTTGAGGCAAACAATGTCCCAGACTCTCCTCTTCACCTCCTTCTCCCCACACTTGCGTTCTGACCTGAAGACGAGTCCTTTGCAATCATCACCGCAATAGAAACTCAACAGTGCAAGAATATCTGTATCTTCTATTAGTTGCGTACAAGCAGACGTTGAACACCTTACAGCCGTTTTCACAATCAAGACATCAGCATCACCATGTACGCTTCGGGTCTTGATGCTATTTTTACCCATCTTCTGTAACGGAGTGGTATTTTCTTCCCTGTTCTGAAGTTTACACTACAAACTATGTGGTAAATGGCATCTGCCACGTGAAGGTCAATGCAAGATGCCAAACGTACCCGAACTTTCTCTGCCCAAGGATCGTTTGAGGGCCTTTGGTCACATGCTTTAAAGATAGACCTCTGGAAGTCCCGCGTTCGAACAAGGTAAGAATCATCAGAGTTGGTGTCTGCTGACATCCCACAAAGGAAGCAGTGTTCCAAAAAGTTAAATATGGGTTCAATAGAACGGTGACTTGGCGGCTCTGGCTCCTCCCGAAACTTTCGTTTTCACGAAAACTGTATAGATTTCTTGTTGCAAGGGTCTAGTCTGCATTCAGAGTGGAACTTCTGCCCCACCATCACGTTGATGGCAACTCCTCTTGATTTTGCAGCTTCCCTTACACTATGGGCACCCTTCTCTGTCAAAGTAAACGTTTGTCGGCCATCATCAAGCTGTTTCTCGCACATGGCACACTTTGTGTCATCCATGGTGTAGATGTCGCCCTGTGGATGAGAAATTAGTTTTTAGGATATTGTCAAAGCTATGCTAAATTCCACGAAAATCAGTCAAGTACTTTACCTAATGCTATGCGCGTACATACGACGTCTAATACCCCACACAAACAATCTGAACCAAACACCATATACACAGTACACTCTTCAGAACTCACAACACAAAGCATGCAAAATGAAATCAGTCATGCCCACAGTGTAAAAATAGCCGCATAAATCTGATGTATTGTACAGATACACTCATGATCACCTGAACAAAGAGTCACCTGGCCGTTGAGTCCATTTACCTTAGGTGAAATGTGCTGGTGTAGGTTACCCTGATGTGGGGGGTGGGGGGAGGGGGTTTGTTGTGTTGCATAGTTTATTTGTCAATCCTGATGTATACTATATGATAAGGGAAAATAAACTCTTTTGAATTTGTTTGACACCTATGACGTCATTTCTGACATATATGACATCATATACAAATTTTAACGACATATTTGGATTCCATGGGGTCACTTTCCTATCTGCTAATAATACATTTATGGGGTCTAAAACGCACTGTTTAGGAGATATCAGCCCTCCAAGTGCTCAATGGTGGCCATTTTGAATTTATGCAAATTAGGGCACTTCCGGTGGTCCTATTTTGTCCTATTTTATATTGAGACATTCAGAGTGACCCCCTGAACAAGATCCAGCAATAAAAAATACTATTGCAATTTGTTTCAGGTTCAGCCATTCTGGGGCTAAATCTACTGGAATATATAAGTAAATGTCGACTTACAATTAGAAACCCTCCCTATTAGTGTTGCCTAGCAAACAATTATAATGTAAACAAGAGTTCTATTTTGTAACTTTTGACATTAAAAATTACTACACAAGTACCTCAAAACTGTTAAATTAAGAGCTCATTCTGATCTTAATTTAGCTGATTTATTTAGCTGCTTGCACAATGCACTTCCTCAAATAAGTAAAGCTTGTATTTATTATGTCTGCACGTAGGATGCACCTGAGCATCTACTTACAGTCTGCAAGCATGCCCCACTACTAAATCCACTGCATTGTGATTCTGATCCTCCAGACTTTGTCACAGAGCGTCCGTGCTTCCAATGCAGTTTCATGGCAAGGGTTATACTGGGTGGTTTGCCATTGCCTTCCCAGCAGTGATTGGGGCAGGAATTTGTAATTTGGCCAAGGTGCCGACGATAGCTCGACTACTTTCCACGAAGGAGACCGTGGGGATCTTTAACGTCCGGCAACTAATTCCGGAAGATGGGGTCCCCGTTTAACATCGACTCGAGGGATGGCACACACATTGATGAATCACCCTCCCACAGCTAGGTCGGGATTGAAACCCAGGCTAAAGAGCTTAGAGTTGAGTATGCAATGCATACCTCCTACCAGCCAATTATATTTATTGTTAAAAAAATTTCTACAGGGGGCGGGGGGTTAGAGGATTTTGATGTACCGTACTCTTTACAGAGCATTGGTGCTGCCGAAGCAGTTGCTTGGCAAAGGTAACACTGCACTGGGTGGTTTGCCTTCTCTCTATGTTTCCTTGTACATCATTTCCTTGCATGCACAATCGGTTGCTTCCTCGCGAGTTCATGCGGATTGCCAGAGCACCCCCCCCCCACCACCTCCTGTGTCACCGTGGGACAATAAGTCAACATCACTTCGACTGCGATACCCCTAAGAAGTTTCTTATCTCGAGGATTCCGCAGCTTGTCAAAGAACTCCGACTAAAGGTTCAACAAGCAGCTTTTTAGCTTCATTAGACTTCAGGCAGCGAGATTGGGTCTCTCCGAGCAAGCATTGTGCAATTGAATTGAACAGCACTCAAATTGGAAGGCTTTCCGAGGGGGGGGGTGGGTTCCATTGTCACCGCACTCAACCACCACTGAGTGCATAAGGAACGTGAGATGATCCTTGGCACGTGTTCTTTTCCAGGAGGAAAGCCGTGGCCCATGGGTGCACTCAAAAAACGTCTCGGCTGTCCCAGCCAGCCATTCGGCTGATTAGTCTGAAATTCCTGGACTGCGGTTAAGGTCTTTTACCCCCCCCCCCCCCACACACACACACACACACACACATATTGAGACACTTCTACCTCCGCTTTCTCTCTTTTAAAGCTTTCAATTTTTTTTTTTTATGAGGTCAATTTACTGTAAATCTCATGAACGAACTTGTACATCAATCGTATGAAGGACACGGATATTGGGGAGCTGTCAGTGTTGTTTAACATTAATTCCAGGGGCATTGGCAGACGATGGACAAATGCATCCCTTTTTTATTTTATACATAGTCTTGGCTCGTGGAAGAGCTAGGACACAAAACAGACCAGGACACGACATAGACAAAGGGAACAGCAGGAGAAAGGGGAAACGCCAACAGCAGGGTGGAAGGAGAAGGTAGATGGAGACGGACAAACAAGGGATGCAGGTAACGATGAGGGGTAGAGGAGAACGTAAGGGGTGGACAGGATGTACAGAGACATGACAAAAGTAAATAGACACAATGATTTTAAAAGAATTTATTTTTTGAACATTTGAAGTATATTTGATCCATTTTAATACATACACTAATATTTTGTAGACTTGCCATTTGCAGATTTCAACGCTTTTACTCGTTCAGGCATCGAACGGACAAGTTGTGAAAGTTTCTCTTGTGGGATTTCTGCCCAGGCTTCACACAGAAGGTTGAATAATTTTGCCCGTGATATTGGTTTCCTGGACTTTTTCCGCACAGCTCGATCCAAGGTGGTCCAAAGGTGTACAATGGGATTCATGTCAGGAGACTGACTTGGCCATGGAAGTGGCTCGATCCCATTTCTGTCCTGCCGTTCTTTGGTTGTTTTTGCAGTGTGGCATGGAGCTCCATCTTCCATGAACAGTGTTGTTTTTGACCATCTGATCAGTGGAGAAGATGGGGAGAAGTCCATCCTCAAGGATAGAAATGTGCATCGTAGAATTGATGTTGCCAACACACTCCACAAGCTCTGACCGACCAGCACTCCAGATTGCTCCCCACAACATCACTGAAAAACCACCGTGTTTGACAGTTGGCTGCAATCGGTTTAAAGATAACTTTTGACGGGGAAGTCTCCGGACCCATACACGTCCACTGTCACAAAATTGAGTAAATTGGGACTCATCTGAAAAAATGAGTTTGCCAAAACTCCAAGTGTCTGTTGGCCATCTCGTCAGCCCACTTCTTTCTCCTTTGAATGTTGGCTGGTCGAAGAAGAGGTTTTCTCCTCACTGCTCTCCCATAGTAGCCCAGTTGATGAAGGTACCGCACAGCAGTTCTTGAGCTAACTTGGACTTCCTCTGCAACATCTGCTGCCTAACAACGGGAAATTTTCTCAATGGACCGCTTGACAGCTCAAGACACCTTTTTGAAAGCACAGGTCGACCAGAACGGGAAGCTGTGGATTCCTTGCCTTCGCTGGTGAATTGCACAATCACCCGATTGACCGTAGAAAGCGGAATGCCAAGGTTCTGAGCTATCTGACGCTGGCTGACTCCACCCTCCGATTTGCAAACAATTCGTCCTCTTTGAAAATCGCAAAGGTCGTGTACTCCCTGGGTTCAAGGCATAGTTAATTGTCACACACGACCCAGGAACTCGTTTCTGCAAATAAATCGTTGAATATTGGTACAAATCATTGAGTAAAACTTCCTTCACACAGATGAAATGAATAAATTTAAGGTGTTTATTTACTTCTGTCATGTCTCTGGAAATAGGATTCTAACCCGAGTTCCCTACATCATGAATAGGGGATTCACATGCGAACAGTAACAGGTTAATCCGATTGTATTATGTACT
>NC_140963.1:86705416-86932916 GCF_056783735.1 Eptatretus burgeri | reverse complement strand
GGACCAGGTAAACGGTGGGAGGGTGGGAAGACCTTTTGCAAGGTCGGTTTCACTTTCTGTTCGGGATTCTCTCCGAACCGGCGCTCGTCTAACCCTACAAAGTAACTTGGTATTTTCATTGTGCAATGTCGTCATAACCTCGCTCCGCATTCCCCTTGATTCCTTCATTTGGTGTCAAATCGTGGATCTTCCCACCGTGCCGGATTAATCCTCGGCTGGCCCTAAAACACATTTTGAAATTTTACAGAATGACCTGAAAATTTTAAATTAGATCCCGGGCTCATGGAGATGGACCCCAGACAAAAGATGAACTGATTCAAGAACAAAATATTTAATAAAAAAAAAGAAAAATATTTAATGTGAAAATAATTTTTGGCTCAAATTTTTGGCTGGACCTTAGGCACATGCCTTGTCTGCCTAATGGTTAATCCAGCACTGGTCTACACACCCTGACGTCCACACACCAACAGCTACAGGCTAAGAATCCGATGTGTAATGTGATTGGGGTTTCGTGGGAAAGGAGACTCTCGGGAGATGTCTGCGTCCCCGTGTCCTTCCAACACACCGTGGACATGTACACCCCATGTATGATGTTTGATGGCGTGGGATGAAGGAGCAGTTTAAGAAGGATAACACCTGGAAAAAATTTTTACACGCGTATTCCATGTTCGAACCTCTACCTTTTCCAGCTCGATAGAAGAATGCAATCACGATGAGACGCACAAAGAGCCCAATGGGACGCCGTGGCGGTTTAGAGACCAGAGCAGGTCCGAGTAAATGAGGAAAGGTCTGCGCTCTACCTGTCTACCATCATCCAATTTAACAGCAGGACATGCAGCTGCTTTGTTACCATAATCCGTCGATCCGAGTCTTTCCTTGTAAAATCACAGATACTCACGGTATTCAAGACTTCTGTCTGTATCAAAATGCAGTACTGCTCTCTGCTATGGGCTGGTGCTCCAGCATCACGTGTCGTACTTACACCTTGATTCTGTGCAACCTTAACCCTTCAAAACTTGTCTCTCTCTCAAAACTCACGGAAGTTTACTGCATTGATTTTTTTTTTAACATCGACATTACGCGTGAGACGGACGTCCGGCTCACCTCCCTTGCAATGGACGGCATACTTCAAATGCAGTGCCCCCTCTGCTGTCACCTCTCCAGAGCGACGGAATCGATTCTTCTGGGAATCGAACCCAGGACAAAGTCTCCTGAAATGTTGCACTTTTCTTGTCTGAGTTGCCTGGAGTTGCTTGTGGACAACCAGGGGAAACCTTACGTGAAATGCTTCACAATACACCGGTCTCGATGTACTCGGGTTAGTTCATTTGTCCGGTCGATGCCTCCTAAACGCTTGATCTTGAGTAGAAACTGAAAGATTGCCCTCCTCTTTGGTGTGAGCAAAGGATGAGCTGATTGAATTTGTGCACGATCAAAGGTCCCAGTTTCGAATCCGTCGTTTTTCAGCAATACCTCGATATTGACAACAACGAGGGTGGTGATATTTTGGCAACTGCTCCTGGCTGACGTTTTGGTCCAATCCTATAATTGTTTGTGCGATGTTCCCACATTCGAGTGCACTGGAAGTGTGTGTGGCCCGAGCACTCTCAGGAGGAGGAAGGTAAGAATTTCCACACCTATCTCTTCAGTGGAACCTCTGACCAGGATTGTTGAAGGATTCCGATTTGAGAACGCAAGCGAAGTCACACCGGTCGTGTCTATTGTGATATTTCATTTGCAGTTTTCCTCGAGTCGTTTATTTGCCCCTTCCCTTCCCTCTCCCAATTCCACCCCGCCTTCTTTCCTTCGGTGCAGACAAAATAGCGTGACAATAAATGCCATCATACTTCGTCCCTATCCTTGCAGACATTTCTAAAACGTTGCGTGATGGATATGATGCCCATCTGATATCCCATATTCAATGGCTCTTCAGGTCCAACGAGCAAGATTGGTGGCTCTAAGAAAACACCATTCCTCCTGGGCACCGATGGATTGAACACATCATGACATTTCATTATGAATTAGCAGCAACTGCAAAGCTTCAAGGACTGGCCAAAGCCCCCTCCCTCCTCTCCTCGAGGATCGACCTCAACCCACCCTCTCTTCCAAGCCTTGCAGAACCTATAACATTGATTCTGTGAGTAACAAAGCCATTGTTTTCATTTCACTCAGTCGAAAAACAGCAGCTAGGTCACTCAGAGATATTTGCAGAAAAGCCTTCTGATCCCAATCTGTGCATACGCATCACGTGACTTGCGTCATTTTTCGGAGCCTGGGCCGTGCGACTGAAGCAGTGTCCGCTGTAGGTCAGGGCAGGAATTTGAGGGTTTTTTTTTCAGGGCCCGGTGATAACCCCACTACACTTCAATTAAAGACATCGTGCAGTCATTAACGTCTACCAACCGAAAGTTATCAGACGGGGTTCTCAGCTTAACGTCCCTCCGAGGGATCTGTGTCTCTTTCTTTGATGCAATGCCCTGAGTGAGAATGAATCCGACAGGTTCTAGTCAGGTCTGGAATTGAACCGACTGGGCAGCTCAAATGTAAGTATGTTACCTCTGCACCATCCCATCAGAAGACCACCACGTGTTATTCATATATGTTTGTTCTACAAATCATCTTCATTTTGCTCATAACAAGGTTCACAATTGTAAACAATAATCATCTTTGTTTCAGGAATTCACATCACAACTTGTTATGACCTTTCAAATCTCTTGCTGGGATGAACTGGGGTTCATTGACAGTTCACGGTTTTCTGTTTGTGAACAATCTGTGGATTCAACCAGTGTGTCATTCTTTAACAGTTGGAGTTTCTGTTGTGAATGCTTTGAACATGTGGGTGGTGAAAGAAGTTGTGTGGTCAAGTCTTGACAAGGTATCTGCATATTCCATGACGAAATAAATTCCTGCTTTAAAACTGATATCAAATGGAAATCCTCTTCCTTATTTGTTGTTTTGTAATTATTCTATATGTGCCACTAGATTTTAGAATTTTTTACTCTTAAACTTAAACATTACTCTTAAAGACCAAAGAGGAACTTGTATGTACATCACATGTGGGACAATGGCATTAACTGATATCATTGTTCCTTTTACATGAATTACAAGTGCAGTAGACAATGGGTTAACGCAGTTGGGATATACAGCATGTCCACAAATTACGTTTCCAAATTTAAACCTTAATAATAAAATGATGAAATGGGATACAACGACGTGGTTTGCTGCTTGTGAAAGAACATTTCTCAAAGTTTTATTATCAAGATTTGTCAAGATCTTTATCCGAATACGAATGCACTTGTGGGGACTGTGCTTGAACGACTCACAAATGTGTTCAACGTCCTCACCACATGTGCTTGGCCAGACTACCCCCTTCCTCTACAGGATACTACCAGTCCCCATAAATCTTTTCTGGCACTCACGAATCGGTTTTCTCAATGGTGGCTGCCTTCCTTAGGTTATCCTGAAGCTTTCTTGAACATATGTAGTGGATTTGTCTCTAAACCAGGCAACACGGTACACATTTTTTGTGGGGGCACCATTTGCAGTGAATGTGGTGTCATGTGCTACAACAGACACCTGGGAACTTAAAAAAAAATAATCAATAAAACTTTGACAAATGTCCATTTCGCATTGTTGTATCCCATTTCATTTTAGCTCATCTACGATGAAGTCGAGAATAGTTGTTAAAGCTATAACGATGTCCAGTCAGTCCTCCCTTCCTTCCTCCTGGATATGGGTCCATGAACTGGTTTTGTTTTTTTCTCCACTCCTCCGAGGTGGCGCAAATGATCGATTTGAAATTTAGCGTCTGATTCATGACGTCGATGTGCAAAAACTAATGGATACCTTTTTTTTTTTAGTTTCTCTCCAGGTGCTGAAATGATTAGATAATTAACTCAAAATGTAATCTATATTTGTATGCCCATCACATATATCACATGCCTGTGATTCCATCATTGATGTTTCCTCCTTGTTTAATTTTAACCTCTCAATTCAATCTCTTAGTTTTAATTTGATCTTAAACATTATCTAATTCAGTCTCTTCAGTAAGTTTTAACCTTTTAATGTCATTAATGCATTCTTGCTTTGAAGAACAGTAAATAAAGGGGTAGGGGAGGACAGAGAGTTTGGGTGGGCAAAGAGTGCACAGTCCTTTTAGTTGTTTTTAGTCCTTTTGGGACCCTTGAGAACACCAAGACCTCTTTGGAATCCGAAGACACCTGAGAACCTTTGGAACATTTTTATCACCTAATGCAGCCCAACTCTGATCAGCCTCCATCAGGTCCTACTTGGGACAATTCATTTTTATTGCAGTTTGAATTTGCAACGGTGATTTGCGGACACCTTGTACATATGGGATCACTCTGCTTCTGAGAGCTGGCCGTTCTTTAAATGGAGTCCTAAAGCCGATTATACTTTCTGCAAATTTGTTGTGGATGCTGAAGTCCCCAAGTATGTTTAAAAAAAATAAAAAAATAAAAATTTATATATATATATATATATATATAATAAAGAGCAGCCCATTATGTGCTGGCACCCCGACGAAATTATTTGGGGCTCGCTGGAAATTTTCACCTTGTTTGCTGAGATGTATTGAATATGTACATGCCAAGAGCATTATGGGCCAAACAACCTTTACTTATGCCTTCTTCAGACAAACCATGTGATTATTAAAGACCATTCTTCAGACATATATATATATATATATATATATATATATATATATATATATATATATATATTTCTTCTTCTTCTTTCGGCTGCTCCCGTTAGGGGTCGCCACAGCGGATCATCCGTATGATCCGCATAGTGATTTGGCACATGTTTTACGCCGGATGCCCTTCCTGACGCAACCCTGGTCGCCTCTTATGACACAGGGATATGGTACACCTATTTTAACCGGGATATACACCGGCCCAGTATACTGGTACTCATTTCGCCGACCTCGGAAAGATGACAGGCTGAGTCAACCCCCGAGTGTATTAATTCAGTGGCACAACGGGGCTTGAACTCAGGACCTTTTGGATCCCAAGCCGCTGCCCTAACCACTGCGCCAACACCAGGCTCTGGTGTGTGTATGTATGTATGTATATATATATATATATATATATATATATATATATATATATATATATAATTTTTATTTTTTTAAGATAAATGTACTTTTGTGGGGTCGATGGAGGAACTTCATAGTAAAGGTAGGATTGTTTAGGGAGGAGACATCTCGATGTAATTTACGTAAGGAAACCTGTCAGCTTAAGATTGTGACATGTTACCACATGCTGTGTTAACTTGGTAGGGTTTAAGGCGAATTACTCCCAGTATGTGATTGCCACCTGTGACCTTTTCTTATGTTTTTGCATTTACAAAGCTAACTATAAAAAGGGCCCACATTCTTATAACAACAACAACAACAACGACAGAGCCAAATATTTCCGAGCAGGCAGAAACCCTGCTTTCCCGGTTTTGTTCCAGCAAGTTACGCCCCCAAAGCTTATGATTGGTCGGTGTGACATGAGAGAGCGGGCATGATCAAAGAGCAGATAGTTGGTGTGAAGTACACAGTTGAGATGAAGGGTCTCATGCTCTGGCTTCTCTTTGACATGGTGAAGAAGGCTGCGCGATTCTCGTGTTCATCCTGGGGCGAAGTTGTTCACATGCTGGAACAGGACGTTGGTCGTTGTCTGTTTGGCTGAATCGCAAAGTTTGTACACTTTATGTGAGAGAGAAGAAGAGAGTTGGGCAAGGTACGCAGTTGAGACAGAGGTCTCGTTTTTGCTCTCCTCTCGGCATGACGATATAGCAATGTGTTTCTCATTGTTCATACTGTGTGAATTTCTCACATGCTGGAACAGGATGCTGTCCGTTGTCTGATTGGCTGAATCGCGAAGTTTATATGGAGAGAAAGGAAGAAGAAGAAGAAGAGCCTGTATCTCAGCAATAACTCTGCGTTATCCCTTTCGACCATCGAGGAAGAAGGTGGGCCATTGTTGTGAGCGGACCCGGTGTTAAGAGAGGAAAGGTGTGAGAAGAGACTATGACGGTTCCTGGCATTTGAGGCCATCCACGCGAGTTACCTCGCATACGTTTCCCATGCAGAGAGCAACTTTGCGCCATTTTGGGTGCGGTTTCCCACACAGCGACTGCGAAGCTCATTCGCCAGACTCCTAATACATCATCTCTGGATGCACAGCTATGTGCCAGAATAAAAGGAAGATTTTCTTTATCTTGCCAAAACGAAGTTTTTGCAAGATATTTGAGTCGGCTTGTATGTTTTTTACTTACGAAATCTAAAGATTTTGTCAGTATATTGATGCCTTCCGTTTCTGTTTGTTTGTTTGTTTGTTTGTTTGTAGGCACGATAACTCGAGAACGGAAGAACCTACCAATGTCAAATTACACCACGTGATTCAGGAGGGTGATGGCTCGTGCTGATTAGATTTTGGTCAAAATCGGTCAAAGGTCAAGGTCACAGTGAGGTCAAACATGCAAAAAATGATAACTCGAGAACGGAAGAAGCTACCAATGTCAAATTACACCACGTGATTCAGGAGGGTGATGGCTAGCACTGATTAGATTTTGGTCAAAATCGGTCAAAGGTCAAGGTCACAGTGAGGTCAAACATTCGATTTTTGATGGTTTGGTACAGAATCATCGTAGAAACTTCTGGTTTGCGTCGCTACCTTCTCGAGAGACAGCTTTTATTAGACAGGGTCAGAGGTCAAGTCGACGATTTCGTAAGTACCAGTCTATGACTGCTTGTTTTTTTTTGTTTGTCTGTAATCACGTATAAAAAATTCTGCAGAGCACAGTTATCATTGGAAATTTTTGTAACTTTGCGTATCAGAGGCCTATAGAGGTCCCTTTCAGCGCATAAAATTTTGAACGTCAAGGTCGAAGGTCAAGGTCACTTTGTCGCAAATCAGGGGAGTCAACGAAACCCTTATTTTTTGAGTAATTTTAATCGAATCGTCTCCAAACTTTATGGGAATGTAGTATATGGTCTGGCGCTCAGCTGATTAATTTTTGGTGGTGATTGGCCTTGACGTTCATGGTTAGCACCTAAGGTCAAACATATTTGACCCCAAGGTCAAATTTTCAAGTTTTCGGAACCATATGGTGTAGTACCTCAAATTGAACACCTCGATGAGTGCTTTCTAGATATCTCAAGCTTGAGACATTATGACGTCATTTGGTGACGTTATGAATAAACGCATATTTTTCATGGTTACTCTGTAGAACGATTCTCATCGGAATCTCTCGAAGGCAGATATTCCTCAAGGAGTCGCTCCTGGTGGATAGCAGCTCTGTTCACCTCAGTGTGACCTTAAAGAAGTCACACGTGGTCACCTTTTGGCAAGATACGGGTCACCCTATGGGTGACATTGGTTTATTTATTTTTCCCCTTGTCTGTGTTTGAACCATATTGAGGCTTCAGTTTACTTCTTGTTTCATTTCCTCATGCTTTTATTTATTTATTTTTTATCACCCTTTGATTTGTTTATATTATAAATATTTTATTTATGTTCATTAAACCTTCATTTGTAAGATATGTTGTGTTTGTCTATTCATTGTGGGTTCGAGTATAAACCCTTGTGCTTCCGTCCTGGTGAACGCCTCTAGTACGTGCTTCGCCACTTCCATCCCACGCGCGACATAATCCCAAAGGATCTTGGCTGTTCGCCTCCAAGGGAAACGGTTCAGCTATCCGTCCAGGTCAGTGTGAACCGCACATCTACGACAACTGGGTCAAGGGTGGGACATTAACTTAACCGGCATGGACACAACTATATATATATATATATATATATATATATATATATATATATATATATATATATATATATATAATATATATATACACGACATGTACTACATGGCCAAAAGTATGCAGACACCCCTTCTAATTAGTGGATTCAGCTCGTGGCACCGTCGTAGGATGCCACCTTTCCAATAAGTCAGTTCATCAAATTTCTGCCCTGCATGAGCTGTCCCGATCGACTGTAAGTGCTGTTATTTTGAAGTGGAAACGTCGAGGAGCAACAACAGTTCAGCCAGAAAGTGGTGCACCACAAAAGCTCACAGAGGAGGACTGCCGAGTGCTGAAGAACATAGTGCAGAAAATCGTTTGTCTTTGGTTGCAACACACTACCGAGTTCCAAACTGACTGGAAGCAACATCAGTACAAGCACTGTGTGCCAAGAGCTTCAGGTAATGGGTTTCCATGGCCCAGCAGCCACACACAAGCCCAATATCACCATGAGCAATGCCAAGTGTCGGCTGGAGTGGTGTAAAGCTCACTGCCATTGGTCTCTGGAGCAGTGAAAATGCGTTCTCTGGAGTGATGATTCGCGCTTCACCATCTGGCAGTCTGAAGGATGAATCTGGGTTTGGCGGATGCCAGGAGAACACGACCTACCCAAATGCATAGTGCCAACTGCAAAGTTTGGTGGAGTAGGAATAATGGTCTGGGGCTATTTTTCATGGTTTGGGCTAGGCCCCTTAGTTCCAGTGTCGGGAAATGTTTACGCTGCAGCATACAATGACATTCCACATGATTCTGTGTTTCCAACTTTACGGCAACAGTTTGGGGAATTCCCTTTCCTGTTTCAGCATGACAATGCCCCCATGCACAAAGCGAGGTCCATACAGAAATGGTTTGGTGAGATCGGTGTGGAATAACTTGACTGGCCTGCACAGAACCCTGACCTCAACCCTATCGAACACCTTTGGGATGAATTGGGGCGCCGACTGCGAGCCAGACTGAATTGCCCAGCATCAGTGCCCGACCTCACGAATGCTCTTGAGGCTGGATGGAAGCAAATCCCTGCAGCAATGTTCCAACATCTAGTGGCAATCCTTCCCAGAAGAGTGGAGGCTGTTATAGCAGTAAAGCGGGGAGGAGGGGGGGGGGACAACTCCATATTAATGCCCACGATTTTGGAATGAGATGTTGGATGAGCAGGTGTCCACACACTTTTATCCACGTAGTGTGTGTGTGTGTGTGTGTGTGTGTGTGTGTGTGTGTGTGTGTGTGTGTGTGTGTGTGTGTGTGTGTGTGTGTGTGTGTGTGTATATATATATATATATATATATATATATATATATATATATATATATATATATATATATATATATATATATATATATAAAAAGGGTGTCCCAAAAGTCACCTCGGGATTTAGAAATTAAATGACATTTCTGTTTTTTAATAATTTTTTTTTCTTTTCTTTTCACAATTTAGATTAACATTTGTAAATTACCCATGGAAAAATTCACAACTGAACAAAGAACCAAAATCGTGGAATTTTATTTTAAATTTCATCGATCAATTATTCTCACCCAAAGAACATGGACACCGAATAATTTCGCGAAATTCAGATATTTCTTGGCCATCACATTCTCCTGATTTGACGCCTCCCGATTATTTTATTTGGGGTCATTAACTAAAGGAGCGTATGTATATACATTAATAAGCCCCATACAATTCAGCAGCTCAAGGACAACATCTGTGCAGAAATTCGAGGGCTGCAGCCAGAGCTATTGTCCGCTGTTATGGAAAATGCTGTCGAAAGAGCTGCATCATTTTTCTTAAATAAAGCAAATTTATCTCCATTTTGTAAATTTTCTTTTGGTGTAAAAATAATCATAAATTATTTTAAAAACAAATGTTATTTAATATCTGAATCCCTAGGTGACTTTTGGGACACCCTGTATTGTAATATATGTGTATGTGTGTATATTGTGGTGGCCACGCGGTCTTTACGTCGCCCGGGACGAAAAAATCTCCACATCTACTGGGTTTATTTGATGCGAATCAGCGCATTCAATCGCAACGACTTAGGTGGAAAGCCGACAAGATGGCCGAGTGAAGCCTGTTGGTGATCCACAGTGGAGGAACTTAAGTGGGGACCCAGTCTGCCTGTCTCATGGATTAATAATCCAATCCTCTGAGCTCTTGGGTTCCTGTTTCCAATCACCACACAAGTTCTCATCAAAATGGGGATTTATGACAGGGAGGAAAAGGGTAAGAAGAACACTGTCCCACTGTGGCAATCACAGACAGTAACAATGAATAAATTAAGCCAACATACTCTGGAACAATGACTGCTTCACCAATATCCTTAACCATTCATTTAGGAAACTTAAGACTGAGAATGGAGATGACAAGACCAAATATAAATCTGAAGGAATTTGCACGATTCTCATTGTGACACACTTCTGGTCACGTGATCGGAATGACCGGCAAGTTAACATCCCTGCCCTGGCCTAATGGTGTAACCCAAATTTGGTAGCATTCTGACTGATGGATCAGGAGAAGAAGATTTTGGAAGGAATTTGTGGGCCCACCATTTTGAAATACTTCCGGCCAGGTGATCGGAATGGCCTGTGAAATTTAACATCCCTTCCCGGGCTTAATGTTGTAATGTAATCCAAATTTGGTAACATTCTGACTGGTGGGTCTAGAGAAGAAGAATTTTGAAGGAATTTACTAAGTCGGCCATTTTGACCTACTTAGTCATGTGACCAGAACAAGCTTTCCAATTCCTGTTACCAGTCCGGTGAGGAAGGTTGCTGCAAAATTTCAACCAGATCGGCCCAGCGGTTTGGCCGGAGAAGTCAAAAAAGGAGATGGATGGATGGTGCGTGATGACAATACCTTATCGGGAATGTAAATTCCAGATTAGCTAAAAACCTGTGGGACTAGTTTTATTTTATTTTTTTATTATTATTATCATTTATTTATTTATTCATTCATTCATTCATTCATTCTAAGCATTTGCTTGGCACGTTTTATCACCAACGGCAATATACCACTTTCCCCACCATGTACGATGAAATAATTATTCTTATCGATCCACAGTTCTACCCCCTTGTACCAGATCCATAACAATACGGGTGACCCTCGTATAATGCATGTTCTGAAGAGGCGTTTTAACCACAACAACAACCGCGCTGCGTCATCCTGTGTGTGTCGTTCACTCACAGTGGCTGAAACTATGGCTACAAAACATCTAACAAGTGGCATTGGAGATGATGATCAAGTGAAGAAGTGACGAAGGTCTCATTCATTGGAGGTGAAATTGAAACTTTTAGATTGGTTTGATGGAGGTGAGCGCAGCATTGATATTCAAGGAGATGGGACTTCGTGATTCCACAGTAAGAATCATTCGTGATAATCATGTTAAAATCCATAAAAGCGCTCGGACAACAACGAATGTCAGTGTTATCAGAACTGCCACATCTCGGCCCGATGTTCTTGAGAAACTGGAGAAGATGCTGACCACGTGGATAGAGCATCAGAACCAGCAGAATATGCCTTTGTCTGGAATGGTCATTCAAGAGAAGGCGAGGAGTTGGTTTGGCGATCTGCCCAAAGATACCAGTGTTCTGGTTCCTTGTTTGGATGATTTGCCTTTAGCTCGATTGGGCAAAAAAAACGTGTGGTGTCAACTGAATGTGGGACCGTCGGTCCATCCGTCACATTATGCCACTACTCTCAGAAACTGGCTGGATGAAACTATACATTTGAGGTGGATAGGACACCGTGAACCCCCCCCCCCCCCCCCCAAGTAGTCCAGGTCCTGAAATCTGTGGTTTATATCCCGAAACCAAGCAGCATAGCAGAGCTGAAGGAAAACTTACAGAAGGATTGTGCTGACATCAGTCTTTCCTTCTTAAGAAACGTTCAGAGAAACACATGCCCAAGAATTATTGTGCATGTGAGTTAATGGGAATCAATTTAAACATTTAATAAATTAAGAGTAAAATGTGTAAGTTTTTCTTGTGGGTGTGCAGACTTCTGAAACACCCTGTATATTATACATGAAAACGCTCACTTCACCTTCTCCCTTTTCATCACCCATCATTCTTGGTAATAGTGCACCGGAGAGCTCAAACCAGATTTTCCAGTACCAAGTGGGGGTTGGCCAGAGGAAGCGACCATGTTATAAACTGTAATTACCCAGTCTTGCCAAATGACTCTGGAACATTACAGGTTGCTGTGATTTTTTTTTTTTTTGTCTCCTCATTGGCTGTAGGGAGGAACATTGCTGGATTACTTGTCGATATATTTTAATGTTCCATCCATCAATTGAGACTTGACTGCAGCTAAACAAAGCAGATGATATGGACTCGTGCATCTTGTGAATTTGTGTGTTTAGATTTGCCAAGTGCAGACTTTGTCATGCCCTTTGTAACTAGGATGGCAAAGGAGTTGCCATTGGACCAATGGTCTTTGTCCTTGACCGCTATTAAATATTTGACAGTGTATAATCAAATCCATAAAATTACCAAGGATCTTGTACACCGCAGGAGGACATTTGGCCCATCATGCTTGTACCAGGGTGTCACAATAACAGGTTAACCACTTCAAAACTTTATAAACCAAAACATTGAGTCATAAAAGAAAAAAAATTAACTCAGAAAATGACAAATAAATCATGGAGACATGAAACTCATTGTGCGTTAATGCGCTTATAGTTGAGGTGTTCGATATTAGCACCCACACGCACACAACATGCATTCACATGAGTTGCGAAGTTTTCAATGACGTTTCTGCAAGTTTTAATGATTACGATCTGTATATAAGCCTCAACTGCTGCCTTCAGATCAGGTTCAGATTTGGGGTGTTCCTTGTTATCCTTACAAGCTCCCTAGAGGAAGAAAAAAAAATCCAGCGGATTGAGGTCGTGGCTGTGTGGAGACCATTCATTTTCCACTCGCAAACTGAGAACTCATCCGAATTTTTGAATCAGGCAATTGTTTCATTGGCTGTATGCGGGGTCGCACCGTCTTGCATGAACCACAGTCGCCGGTGGGCTGCAGAGCTCATCGATTGCTTCAAGTCTTCGTAAAATGCGTTGACAATCGATCGGTATCGTTCTTGATTGATGGTAACCGTTCTTCCGTTTTCATCTTCAAACCAATACAGCCAAAACACACAAAAGCAGCGACTTTCTAACCCTTAAGCGACTTCTCTTCAACCTCATCTGGACGTTGACTTCCCCAGAAAATGTTGTTGTGTGAATCGACACCACCATTGACGTGAAAGTGTGTCTCTTCACTGAAGCACACATCGCGAATCCAGTTTGGGTTTGCCTCCATCTTCTGCTGCAACATCTCACACATAGTGACTCTTTCTTCTCTATCCACATCGGTCAATTTGTGGGCTGTTGGGATGTTGTAAGGAAAGATGTTTAAATTTTGTTTCATTATTCTTCTGACACTGCTGGGAGTGAGACCCAGTTCAGCCGATCTTTGTCGATGCGATTTCTTCGGACTTTGCATGACTGACTCACGAACTCGTTCCATGTTTCCTTCACACCGTACACTTCTTGGGGACCGGGCCTTCCCTTGTTAATATTGAGAATCGTCCCTTCACTTTTAAACTTTTTCACAAGTTTCCAAATGGCTGGCTTCCTTGGCTTGTTTCTGGGATGCTCTCCATGTTCAGTGCAGAACCTCGTTCGGACGGAAGCAATTGATTTGGTCTCAAAATACCACTTGACAATGTTTACTCTTTGCTCCGTAGAAAACGTCATTTTTTCCCCCGTTGAATACTTTGGTTATGCTTGATTGACTTCTCCGAAGATCATTGATCACTCCTGCCAAACAAAACAAAAACTAAGGTAATGACTAAAAGTACAAAGGTCATTTAAAGTGGTTAACCTTTTATTGACGCAGCCTGTATATGGTCCGCACACCATGAACTTAATCTATCAAGTCAGTTATCTTCTATGTACTGGCCTCATTCTTACTATTAATTGAATGTCTACATCCCTTTATAAGGATCTTTCAAACATTTTAAACTTTCAAGCTCAGGGATGTTCGCAAGGGTACAAGCACACAATGACTTCTTTTTGTAGAGATACCATGGGATTTTTGACTTGCGTAACCTAAATGCAGAAGGACAGCCGGCTTAATACCCCCATCCAAATGATAGCATGCTCCTGATTAATAACGAGCAAGCTGCCAACTGAGTACCACCTCTAAACTAAAATCAGGGGAAGATTATAAAAGTGTTAGCTCGATTAATGTCCAAATAGAGATGCGATTGTGAAAAGTTTGACATTGGAGACGGCAACATCTGCTGATGTGGTAAAATTGATGATATCAGATGATGATGATGATGGTCTATTTTAAACAATGATTGTTATTATGTTTTACGCAATTGGGAACAGCTCAGCCTTGCTCATGTAATGAGCCAGGTGGCAAGTTGTGAGGGTTCATACCAAACTTCTTGCTCTCGAAAGCAATTTGCCATGCTTGACGAGATGGAAAATTTCCTTTTTACAGCAAAAGCAAATTGGGCGTCAAGGTTGGAGTGGACATTTCCTTCCCGAGCCCATGTCCTTTGAGAATGCAACACTGATTAGATTCAGTTCCTTCGACAGCACAAGGCTATTGAGAGAATAAAAAGCTATTTATTACTAATCTCCATGTCTAAAGCATTGTCGGCATCAAGAAGATGTCCTATTCACGGATTGGCACTTGATTGTGACAAAAGAGCCTCTGTTAATAGCATCTGACAGATGTTTGTACCAATTTTTTTTGAATTAGGACCGAAGCTTTGATTAATTATTATTTACACAGTTTGTTTCAGGGAACGACAGGATGAAACATTTATTTATTTTTGTTATTTCTTGTTCTTAATTTAATTTGCTGTAAAGTCAAATGGTTGACTCTAAACTATAGAGGCTTTGCATTTTGAATTGTTTTGTTTTCTTCCTGCTGATAACATATGTAAAGACTGAATCTTTCAATGCTTGACTTGAACACTGCTCTCGAGAGGTTGTTACCCTGTGCACACGAAGCGAAAAGAGGTGTTAAGCAATTGGTTCATGTCCATCTGTCCACCTGTCATCAGTTTATGATCGAGGAACAAGTTATTTAAATTGAATGTTGTGTTTTGAACACGAATCGAAACGTGAATAGAAAGGCGTTTGCCATTTTGCCGTACTTTGGCTCTTCTGGCTCTGCCGAGAGGAGAGAGCTCATATTTTTACTCTGCCTGCCTGGCCGTTAAACAAAATTGAGAATCATTCCAAACAGCAAACTTACTGTTTTTTAAGGATGTTATAAAGGACACAAACAGTAGGCACGAATAACTAATTTAACGTGTTAAATAGATAGGGTGATGTAGTAGACACTGGATAAAACGGTGGTGCAATCCAGAATTAATTAATTTATACTTTCTTCCAAAATATTATACAAAATACTTCCAAGAACCATGCAATAGTATATCAATATATAGCATGAGAGGGTGTGTTGTGTGAGAAGGTGCAGTGTCGGGGTGAACAAGAGGCTGTCGATGTGGCTATTGACTCTGCATTCGATGGTGATCAATAAAGCCTCCTTCTCCTAAACTGTGACTCAACATCTGATTACAGTGTATTAGGGTGACGTATAAGACTGCTTCAGTTGTGCTAAACTGCTGGATTTTTTTTTTAACCTAATTTTAAAAAAAAATCACTATTCCATTAAAATTTAATGACAGAGTGGCCACAAAGTTCCTATGCATAGTTAGAATTTCGTTTGAATATATCTGTATACTTCCCTCCATTCTCCGCACAAATTTGAATTTTTCTCCATTTTCTTCTGGACATCTTCCATGTTGAGCGTTGGAGGTCATAAAAGCAGCCCCTGACGGCTGTTTTGAGGTCTTCAACTGCCGGGATGCCAGACTGTATCAAAAGCACGAGATCTGTCCAGAGAGACAGCCCTGACCTCATTCTGACATTGAGGGCCTCCATCCATTGTTGGGAGAGTAGAAGCGCATGTCCATGGTGGAGTGACCTGGTTTGAAACCAGATGGTGATCTGAGATGAGGTTGTAGAAAATGAAGGTTTTCATATCAACTGCGATGATGGATTCCATGACCTTGCTGATGATTGGAAGTAAGCTGATATGTTTGTAGTTCAGGGGATCAGTTTCTGTACCTTTTTTTTTTATGCAATGCAGTGATTTTGGAATTTTATGTAAATCTGTCTCTTTCTAAATGTCTGTCTCTACCTCTTGTTTATGTCTCTATTTACCTCTGCCATCGAAGGTGGATGGAGGTTATGTTTTCATGTCTGTCTTTGCTTGTTTGTTTGTGAACAAAATATCTCAAAAAAGTTGTGGATATATTCAGATGAAATTTGGTGGAGAGCTTGGGTAGGTGACATGGACAAAATGATTAGACTTTGGTGAAGATCTGGATCCGGATCTGAGAATGTTTTTTAAGTGATTCTTCACCATCGAGTGACAGGGCCAAAACGATATATAGTATGATATCTAAAAAAGTTGTGGATGGATACGGACAAAACTTGGTGGGCAGATTTGTTATGGAACACAAAATGCTTGATTCGATTTTGGCTGAAGATCTTGATCCGGATCCGAGAATTTTTTAAAAGTGATTCTTCATCATTGAGTGATTGATGAAAAACGAAATATAACCTATATCTCAAAAAGTTATGGACGGATCCAGACGAAACTTGGTGGACATATCAGGTGTGTGACAAGAACAGATTGATTTTATTTTGGTGAAGATCCGGATTTGAGAATTTTTTTTTTAAATCTTTAAAGTGATTCCTCATATCATTGAAAGATGTGGCAAAAAATGATAAATAGCACAATATTTCAAAGGGTTGTGGACGAGCTATGACAAATTACGGTGGATGAGTTGGGTAGGTGACAAGAACAAGATAATTTCATTTTGTTTCAGATCCGGATCCAGATCAGGACTTTTAGTTGGATATAAAACGTGAATTGTTTAGCCTGGTGGAGGTATGCAATCTTCCAAGTGCCTTTCTCGTTGTATCTGGAGCAATTTTGTTTAGCAAAATTACCTCTCCACTCTTATCAGTGGAATGGGAAATGCGTAGCGTTTGTGTAGTACATTTAAACCCTCTTTATAATTATTGTTATTATAAATTCTCTCTCTCTCTCTCTCTCTCTCTCTCTCTCTCTCTCTCTCTCTCTCTCTCTCTCTCTCTCTCTCTCTCTCTCTCTCTCTCTCTCTCTCTCTCTCTCTCTCTCTCTCTCTCTCTCTCTCTCTCTCTCTCTCTCTCTCTCTCTCTCTCTCTCTCTCTCTCTCTCTCTCTCTCTCTCTCTCTCTCTCTCTCTCTCTCTCTCTCTCTCTCTCTCTCTCTCTCTCTCTCTCTCTCTCTCTCTCTCTCTCTCTCTCTCTCTCTCTCTCTCTCTCTCTCTCTCTCTCTCTCTCTCTCTCTCTCTCTCTCTCTCTCTCTCTCTCTCTCTCTCTCTCTCTCTCTCTCTCTCTCTCTCTCTCTCTCTCTCTCTCTCTCTCTCTCTCTCTCATCCAGACACGCTTTGCAACAAACATTACAACTCGTTGCAAATCCAATAAAGCAGCATAGACTGGGATTGCAAATCTCTTGAACAATCAAGAAACAGAATAGCGAAGCGCCAGCAGATGTGTGGGCCTCTAGCAGCGCTCGGCATTGTTGCCGCAGAACCATGGGCTCAGCCAGTGAGCGTTGCATGTTGACAAGAACGTACCAGTGAGGAGGAGGCACCTACAAAGCTCAAGCCGTGCTCGAGAGGTGGGCCCCAGAAGCACACCTCCCTCGAGAACTTCATAAGCCCGGGAATTGAAGGGTTCGGCTCGTGTGCATCTGAGCAAAATCAGTCAAGGCTGAACCTGCGAGAATGAGCCTCTGCGAGAGCGAACGAGATGGTGCCACGATGCAGAGACCGACGAGACGCAGAGTTTCCCTGGATGCACCAGCCAACACACTGACTCGCACTCTATATCTCCAGCTATCCCTACTTCTAACTTGTTCACTTGGATTTGACAATTATACCCTCATCCTATTCAGGGCTGGACTACTTACTGACTCACATTCACGATTTCCTCTGTCACACTATGAACGTTCACCCACACTTCTCCCCCCCACTGCATACCACCTCCCTTCTTCTTTCCCTCCCATCCCTTTTTCATGTTTGGACCAACGTAAGCCCGCAGGCTTGCATTGGGTGAGCGAGGGGTTAGCAACAATCCCGCCTCCTCCTCCTCTCTGTCGATCACCCTTCCTTATCTCGTTTCCCAGAGTGTATGAGATGCTTACTTGTGCAGAAACTTGCTTAGATGACTGACTGGGAGGGCTGATGTGCTTTGGGGGTAAGATCTCTCTTGTGAACTGTTTGCCTGTAAATACATGTCCTTTTGATCTTTATAAACTGTTTCCAAACTGCTCCATCGGCTTTTCTCCACTGTTTAGACCATAGTGTGTAGTAGTGACAGGGAGATCTGTCCCGCCATCCCGTTATAGTTAGTCATTGACTAATGTCCCAATTATGGGAGCGCTCAGTGATTTTGATTGACAACAGTGGGCCGTTGAGAGCATGGTTCCCCATCTGGGAGGTTTAATTTGCAGGAAAGGTAAAGCAGAGTTACACTGGACCCTGCCTGAATGAAGTCTTAGACGGCGTCTATAGTTGCCTCGCAACCCATTGTGCCACCGAGTTATCTCCGATTTGTCGGCTTCAAGTGTACCGGCTGGGAAGTGGGTCTGATTATTCCGCTCATGACTTCCAAACCTGTAATAATATATATTGTGAAGACGCTCAGCCACAATCAATGGCTGACTGTGAATCAATGCAAGGTGCTATCATTCTACCTAATATATGCGGTGCTCTGACCCCTGCTCTGTACTTTTTGTGAATGTGCTCTTGGTGTCCCAGCTGTGCTATGTAGCACTCGTGACAATTCCATGTTTGTAATGTTTCCAGGCTTGACATGGCACACGTTTGTCCTCCATGTTGAGGTGTGATGAAAAACTGGGGGTGTTTGAAATTACACTCGGACGGGAGATAGAAAAGGAGACCGACATGAGGATAATGGTGACAGGGAATCTAACTAAACATCCGATTCTGGCTGTTTCTAATTCAGCTTTACAAACACTTGCGCCGACACTCATAAGGATATAACGACTGAATAATTATCCCCTGTCATTTTTGTAACACTATAATGTCTGCTTGGTGGTGGCTTTGGACCTTCAGCACACGGAGATTTAGTGGGGCTTATGAAGGGGCATTCCTCTCCCACAAATGGGATTCCTTTATTGTTGTTTTTTTTTTTTTCTACAATTAAGATTTTGAAAACACATGACACGAGAGAGTTGATAAAACACCTTACTTTGCACAGTCTTGAAAAAAAGAACATTGGAATGGTCCTTTCAACTCTTGCTTTGCATTTACAAGCACAATCTATATTTCCGCCGAGCTGCCATTTGGTCTGAATCTTGATGTTCCCCATTGCTGAAAGCACGAGTGGCACATCGGATCGGTCGAAATAGCATATTTTGTTCAAGTACTGCAAAACAAAGGGGTTTTTTTGGAAGTACCAACAAGGTGATTTGTGTTCTACAGTTTTCAAATACATAATTCCATTGAAATAAAATGAAGGTTTTGAAGGTTGCAGTAAAAAGGAAAAGAAATTTTTTTTTCAGAAGTTTACTTGTAGCGAATAGATGGGATCATTAGCATTGAAGATTTTGGAAAGTCACCAAAGTAGAGAAATTGGGATTACCTTGTAAAAGTTTGTGACGTTGTCAAGTTACTTTCAAGGCTTGACTTACCATTTTGGCGGCACAATGATGGAAAGTAAGCTCAATTGAAAGGGAGATTTCTTGAATTTTGTGATTTCTTCTCAAAATATGATGACATGTTCAAGAAACAGCAAGTTAGTTATTTTGTTTGTACAAGCCCTGAATTTCAAAACGAAGTGCTACAGATCTGTGCAGATTTAGTTTGCAAAGAAATTGTACAGTCAGTGAATAAGACTGGGGTTTTTTTTTTTTTTTTTTTTTTTGCTACAACAGCAGATGAGGCCACATAATTTAAGACAGAGCAGCTTGCAGTTTGTTTCAGATACACAGAAGACCTTGATCAGAGAAAAGTTCCTGTCTTTGTTAATTGCTTGTCATCCAAAAATGCGGACGGCTATAACGAAAGCTTTGGAGATAACTGGATAGCAGAATGTGGCGATAGTTGCCAAATCTTTTGATGGTGCTACGGTTTTGTCAGGACACGTAACTGCGGTTCAACAGCGAATGAAAGATGGCCATCTGTTTGCGATTTGTGTGTACCTTTCATGGCACACAAACTCAACCTCATCCTTATGGAGCGCTGTAAAGCGAGTCGTCGTGCTGTGGGCTAAATGTAGTTGAGAAATTGTATTTGGTGTGGTGGTTGCAGAGCCAACCAATCATCGCATGTTTAAACGGCAAGCAGACAGCTTTGGGTCAAAAGCAAAAAATAAATTGTCCAAATTGCGCACGTCGCTGGAGAGGTGTTTGTGGTGTCTCTGAGATCCAAGTGAACAAAGCAAAAGGTGGTGGTCAGTGGAAGAAAACAGCCTTTTATCTTATGGCTGGAGTTTCATCCGTTGCCCACTTGATTATCTTTCAGAATATTTTGAAAGTTATTCATGTCGCTAACAAAGGAGTTCAAAGCATCAACGGTACTTCTGTCGTGGAGAAAGTGAAAGTGTACTTTGAAAAACTCAGAAATGTGGAAATAAATTGCAGAACTCTGTGAAGACCGTGACATTGCATTACGAGAAGAAGATGCACGTAACTCACCAAAATTAAAAAGAGCAGTGAAAATCTCGGCATTCAACAACTTTTGGTCAAAGAGAATCATGTAGAAGAGGCAACAAATGCACATGAAACATCCATGACTGCAACTGAACCTTGAAAATAAAAGGTGGCACCAGCAGTTGTGCATTCCTGTTTTGGATGCCACAACTGCAAAGTTAGAGAGATTATTCTTCAAAGAACCAATGGAAATTGCTGAAGCCTGTGACTCAGTGGTAAGATGTGACAAAAATGGCATTCATCCACATGTACTCTTGCAGAAGTATGCAGACCCACTCAAAATGAAACTGCCTCAGCAGCCTTTATGGGCTTGGTGGCATGAGGAGGATCATCCATCCATATGCGTAAAAGTTTGCTCACCTGATCAAAATCAAGTTATTTAGACTTTTGTAAAACTTTAAAGAGATGGTTGTTTACAGCTGTAGCATCGGCCTGGTGTTGGCTCAGTGGTTAGGGTGGCGGCTTGGGATCCTCGGGTCCTGAGTTCAAGCCCCGTCGGCCGCTGAATTAATACACCAGGGGGTTGACTCAGCCTGTCATCCTTCCGAGGTCAGTGAAATGAATACCAGTTCCAGTGTGTGTACTGGTAGAGGGGCACTGCATCAGCGACACAGTTGCGCTTCAAGAAATGATAGCTACCCCGGCAGCTAAGCTGCCATACGACCACGACCACCAGCAGTAGTGAAAATGAACTTGGGAGTGAGTGCAACATGGAAATGATGTGCCAAATGACCTTATTTTATTTTTAATTTTTTTAAGGACTTACAGCACTGTGTAACCACTCATTACACTCAGTGTAGTCCCCTGGAGATTGTGGACCATTTGTATATTGATTTCCATTCTGCATATGGAATATCTGGGAAGACAACAGAAACCTACCCAACATAATGCTTTTGCCAAGAAACTGTTCTTTGGCAGGACCAGACCCGCCTTTGGGTGGAATATAAATACTGTATGTACATGAATGCTGCAATTGGTTTGATTCTCGACAAAGCTCCCTCGCTAACACAATGATTCTCGACAAAGCTCAAAAAAAAATGATTGTGCCAAACATTATGAAAGTATTGTTTTGTCAGGTTTTTGAAACGTCAGTAAATCATTATACCTGGTGTTGGCTTTAATGGTTAGGGTGGTGGGCTTGGGATCCTAGGATCCTGAGTTCAAATCCCACTTGGCTGTTGAATTAATACCAGGTGGGGTTGACTGCCTGTCATCCTTCTGAGGTTGGCAAAATGAGTGCCAGCTTGCTGGTATCCTGTGTCGGAGTGGTGACCCGTCCAGGATTGTGCCCAATAGCCAAGGAGACTGCTTAGGCAGCACCAACGCTCTGCACAGAGTGTTCCCCATGGATGGATGGATTAAAACATTATTGAATGACATTATTTTTATAACATCTTAAAACTTTTTTAATATCAATGTCAAAATGTTTTATAAACTTTTTAAGCATGCAATGGTTTTTGTTTTTGTGTTGTTTTTAAACACTACAAAATAATGTTTTCATAATATTTGGTTACAATCTTTTTCAAATGTTTTGCGTTCGCTGGGATCGAACTTTGAACAAGTTCTGCCCCTGTCTCCGCCGAGAGGGGATCCTCAATGTACGATGCGATGCTCAATCACCATGAGAGTCGTTATTTCATGTTTTTACGTCAATGTGATGAAGAATTGAAAGTTTTTTTTTTGTTGTTGTGATGACCTTCTGCATGTTAAAATAACGCCGCACAGCAAATTTTGGGGGAGATTGGCTTCAGGGTTTGAAAACGTCAACAAACAAACACACTCGCACTGTTTACAAGATGGAGAGAGGAGTGGGCTTTAAAAATAGCAAATTGATTTTCATGTAAGGTATCATCGGTTATGGAGGACGATTCCTTAATGGAAATATTTTACAAAGAGTAGTGAGATTTTTGAATAACAATTTATTGTGGATTAGTTACTGGAATAACAGCATGCAGATAAGGAGAGAGTAAAACAGAGCTTGGAGAAGGGTTTTCATTTCCTTATTTTGTGAAACAATTGAGGGAATAAAGTTGTGGAAGTAAGAATCGATCCCACTGATGTTCTCAGCAACAGTTGAGCCCACCACCTTGAAGAAGCAAGTGAATATGATGCTCTTCACCAACAGTCAGTCATCGTAACCAGTGTGTGGGTTATTTCTGAATTGCCCTCTTTCACTTTTTTGGTAAATTTTCACCTGAATGAATTTCAGCAAATGAGGTAGCAAATTAAATTTTCTACTTTACTCTAAATGCCAGGTCTGAGGCATCGAGCTTGAACACACCATCAATGAGCAATTCAATCAGATAAAACTCACCATCAATCAAAGGAGAAGACAAATATTTAACTGTTAAATATTTGGAATTTGGAAGATGTAGACGGCTGGAAAGAATCGGCTGAAAGTTTGATTCGTCACACTTCCGCACTCATCACCATCTGTTGACCGAGGTCTCGCCTGTCATTTCTCACTTTTATTGTTTAAAACAGCACTTAGCACTTCTGAAACGTGGAAAGGTGTCAGGCCCAGAAAACATATATGCCGAGCAGCTGATCCATGCTGGTCCTCATGTCACGGTGCTTGGCAACAGCAAAGGTCCCTCAACTATGCAAGAGAGCCAATGTTGTCGCTATTTTGAAGCCACACAAGCCGAGCAATGACCCGAAGAGTGACTGCACTATCACTCTCTTATCGGTTCCATTAAAAAATTAAAAAAAAATAGTCAGTACAGCAGACCACTTGGTGCAGTGCCACAGATACCACCTTGATGGAGGATTGAATTCACTGCAGTAGCTCACTGCACAGGCCCAGGAGTGGTTCACCAGCTAGTCCGCTCAACTCGAACCAAATGAAGAAGAAGACACACGTACGGTACTCACACATAAATCACAAACGCCAGCTGAACATGAAAAAACATAACCTGTTATCCTACAAGATTGTTTATAGTTCCATTCTGAATTTTGAAATGCTTAAGAAAATGTCTCGTATTGTTGGGGTGCCATGTTGTCTCGGGGTGGGGTGTGTCGTAGCACAGGCTGCTTCTTCGTTCGTATGCAGCACAAAGCTGCAGAGTGGCATCATTGGCTGAGAGTGCAGCTGTGCCACTGATGCAATGCCATCTGATGGTTAGGGCAGTAATTTGGAATTTGTTCAGAGTGCCGGAACGAGCTCACCTACTCTTTGTAAAGGACCCTTTAACGTCCACCAATGAATGCTGAGACGGGAATCCCGTTTAACTTCCATCCGAGGGATGGCACGCACATTGATGAAACATCAAGATGACAGTTTATAGCTGGGCCAGGATTCGAACCTAGGCTAGACAGCTAGGCGAGAGGTGAGTGTACGTACCTCGTAGGCAATCCTGTCAGCCCATGGCACAGGTTGAATGGGCATGATAACTGCCTTTTGGTGCATCTGCTTTTCCTTCGATCGGTCCAAGCTTGATTGAACTATTCTATTGGCGACTAATTAAACTGCACAAGTGTACATGCTACCTATCCCTGTGTCGTAAGAGGCGACCAGGGTTGCGTCAGGAAGGGCATCCGGCGTAAAACCTGTGCCAAATCACTATGCGGATCATACGGATGATCCGCTGTGGCGACCCCGAATGGGAGCAGCCGAAAGAAGAAGAAGAAGAAGAAGAAGAAGTGTACATGCTACCAATGTAGTTGTAAAAACAATGTGCGATTGCTTGTAGTACAGTATAGTCAAGTCTGAAAATGCACGACGACGCAAAATGGCTCAACTACTCTTCGTCCCTTGATTCTGACACGGTGGTCCGTGCTTCCATGCCCGCTCCTCTACCGGATGAGCCACGGGCAAGGCCTTCAATAACAGCCATTACGCACCATTCCACAGGAAAGGGAAGATTTTGAAACCACAATTAGACTATCTCAACCAATTAAGAGCTGAAGCAGATGCTTGAAACCGTCGTTTCCACCCATATTTAACTCTTCACAATGGATAAATTGACCAACAAAAAGTGGTTGTATTATATTCAGTATGTATGCAGGGAAGTGGAGAGGGCAAAATTGATAAAAGGAGGATGAATGGAGAAAGACAAAGGAGGTGTGGGAGTGGGGTGGGGTAATGTGGGAGAAGAAAAAAAAATGCTTGGGAAACAGGGGTAAGGGAATGGAAGAAGCACATGTAGTGTTTGGAGGGGCACCGGGGGTTGTGGGGGGGGGGGTGGTTGGGGGAGGATGGGTTAGGTCCACGATATTTGCACACTGCACAGGCCCAGGAGTGGTGGGCTTTGAACTCAGGATCCTAGGATCCCAAGCCCACCACCCTAACCATAACTCATAAATATCTGTCCCCAGACATGTTGTGCAACTGGGGATTTCCCATTGGTTGGTTAAAAGTCTGATTTCTTCACCGCCAACCAAGTTTGTACTCCGACCGATTGCAGCCATTGTGTTATTTCACGCTCCTACTCTTTGTAGGAGTACCCGTGTGCAAAATCACTGCAATGATCTTTCATGTAAACCTCACCAATCGCTTCACACGCGACGCATTCATCTCCGAAGCATTTGCTTTTGCTCAGCTCAACCACAACCTTTACAACCTATCCTTTCACAGCAAAGCTTAGTAAATGTTGTGGAACGTTTGCGTCCATTTCCTTCCACTCACAAGTGCTCATGGGTCTGGTTTGATGGAACGCCTCGTCGCATTGAAAGTAAAACTCTCTCTTTAATTCTATTTCTATTTGATTCACCATTCGACACAAGAGGTTACTCCATAAGGGCCAGCTTCAACACAACCAGACATAGCAGAATCACATGATTATTTTTATTTGACTCTCACTTTCAGAATAATCTCCAAGGAAACCAACAGACAGGTAACTTCCCTCATTCATCTGACACTTCAATCCGACTCTTCCATCCAAGTTTTCAACCACATGGTGCGCCACCATCTCTACTCATGATCTTTTTTCTATTCGATGAAGGACGAAGGCCATTAGGCCCATCAAAGCCTACACTATAAGCCTGGTGGTGGCTGGCTTAGGATCTTAGGGTCCTGAGCTTGAGCCCTATTGGCTGCTGAATTGACACCAGGTGGGGTTGACTCAGCCTGTCATCCTTCTGAGGTTGGTGAAATGAGTACTAGTGAACTGGTAGAGGGGCACAGCATCAGCAGCACAACCACACTTCCAAGAAATGATATCTACCTGGCAGCCAAGCTGCCATATGCAAGAACAGAACAGTCTGCACTATTATTCCCAGCCTATGGTTCTTTGTCCATGTTCTATCCTTTTAAATGTTGATCGTCAAGCAAGGAAGTAGCACATACCATTTTTAAAGTCTTTGGTATGAAGTGGGGTTTGTACCACTGACCTCCCAGACTCAGAGCAGATGCTCCATACTATCCATTGCACCACCGAGTCTGGTAGAGAAGCCACATAAATGGTACATTGTTTATTTCCTTGCTTGTTACATCCACCTGTTGTCACGCTATCAGTACATTGCCCTCATTGCCCTTCATCTCCTTGCTCGTCCATGAGCAATGATCTTGGATTATTTATTTATTTATTTTTTAAAGGAAAATTTGATTCCTCTTGTGTCTCACGCAGTGCCGGTTAATAGTAGCAATTTTATTCAAAATGCAAGAAACAGATATGAGCGATTGCCAACATTGGATGTCTGATTGTGGAATTTGGTGTCGACCGACCATATGCACAACAGGGTTGATGCGACTGTGAGACTGCAGATGTTTCTACGGGCGCCAGACAGATTGTTAACATGCCATTCTTGGAGCTCCCTCGTAAAATCAGACATAAAATGACAGTGACAGGTTGCCTTTCATCACAACCTCACTGTCACCACACCCGAGACCAGAAAATAGCAAGACACACGCAAGGATGTGGCCTGGCAGTGTGAGTATCAGAAGCGAATGAGCTAGGTGCGTGACGATGGTGTATGCCTCCGTCGGACGCACTCCATCTTTAAAGAAGCTATGTCAACTCGGAAATCGTCTTGTGTTTCAGCAGGAAAAGGAATGCCCCCCCTCGGAAAAATGCTTATTTCACTGGACGTACCTGTTCGGGTTGGTTAATTAACCCACTCACACTTAGGGGTTTCAACCCGAGAAGATTTGGCTGATTCAGTGTATTGCTTGTTTATAAATATTCTGACGACGAAGAATAAAAAAAAATACCGCCCCATGGGTCCTGGTCAGTTCCGACTTCATTGATATTGGATTTATTCATTAACATTCATTGTTTTTATTCTGGCCCTAATGAACTTCATACTCATTAAGACTCATTATCTTTGCTCCTGGACAAAAATTCAGAAAAAATGCTCAGACAAGCCGGAGACATTGTTCCATAGAACCATTATACCAAACCAGAAGCAAAAACTACGAATAGTCGACGAGTTTTAGGACTTTGAAGATTAATTGATTAGACTAATTAACTAAGTAAATTGGCGACAAATCTGAAATTTTATTGGGGGAGGTTATGTGGCATCTCCCCAAGTATCATCCCTCCGAATTTCAAGTCATTCCGACCACAGGTTACAGAATAATGATCGAAAGATTGATTACGGACAGACGGACGGACATGAACCCCCATTTTATAAGTCACTTCCTTCGGAACGGACTAAAATATATATATTTTCACCTCTTCTGTCCACTCGACTCCGTCATCTTTACTCATGTCCCACGTGTCTATGTGGTGAAAGCTGGGTCTGAACAAAAAAATTACCCACAACTCAGATTACTTTCTCTAAACTGTTTCATTAACCTTGTGCCAAGTCTGTCCTGTGTTCCCATGTGAATGAATAAGATTAGGTAGAGCCGTGTCTGTCCTGTGTTCCCATGTGAATGAATAAGATTAGATGGAGCCGTGTCTGTCCCGTGTTCCCATGTGAATTTCAATGATTAGATAGAGCTGTGTCTGTCCCGTGTTCCCATGTGAATGAATAAGATTAGGTAGAGCCGTGTCTGTCCTGTGTTCCCATGTGAATGAATAAGATTAGGTAGAGCCGTGTCTGTCCCGTGTTCCCATGTGAATGAATAAGATTAGATAGAGCCGTGTCTGTCCTGTGTTCCCATGTGAATGAATAAGATTAGATAGAGCCGTGTCTGTCCCGTGTTCCCATGGGAATGAATAAGATTAGATAGAGCCGTGTCTGTCCCGTGTTCCCATGGGAATGAATAAGATAAGATGGAGCCGTGTCTGTCCCGTGTTCCCATGTGAATTAATATGATTAGATAGAGCTGTGTCTGTCCCGTGTTCCCATGTAAATGAATAAGATTAGATAGAGCCGTGTCTGTCCCGTGTTCCCATGTGAATTAATATGATTAGATAGAGCTGTGTCTGTCCCGTGTTCCCATGTGAATTAATATGATTAGATAGAGCCGTGTCTGTCCCGTGTTCCCATGTGAATTAATATGATTAGAGAGAGCTGTGTCTGTCCTGTGTTCCCATGGGAATGAATAAGATTAGATAGAGCCGTGTCTGTCCCGTGTTCCCATGTGAATTTCAATGATTAGATAGAGCTGTGTCTGTCCCGTGTCTCCATGTGAATGAATAAGATTAGATAGAGCTGTGTCTGTCCCGTGTCTCCATGTGAATGAATAAGATTAGATAGAGCTGTGTCTGTCCCGTGTCTCCATGTGAATGAATAAGATTAGATAGAGCTGTGTCTGTCCCGTGTCTCCATGTGAATGAATAAGATTAGATAGAGCTGTGTCTGTCCCGTGTTCCCATGTGAATTAATATGATTAGATAGAGCCGTGTCTGTCCCGTGTTCCCATGTGAATTAATATGATTAGATAGAGCTGTGTCTGTCCCGTGTTCCCATGTGAATGAATAAGATTAGATAGAGCTGTGTCTGTCCCGTGTTCCCATGTGAATTAATATGATTAGATAGAGTCGTGTCTGTCCCGTGTTCCCATGGGAATGAATAAGATTAGGTAGAGCTGTGTCTGTCCCATGTCTCCATGTGAATGAATAAGATTAGATAGAGCTGTGTCTGTCCCGTGTCTCCATGTGAATTAATAAGATTAGATAGAGCTGTGTCTGTCCCGTGTCTCCATGTGAATTAATAAGATTAGATAGAGCTGTGTCTGTCCCGTGTCTCCATGTGAATGAATAAGATTAGATAGAGCTGTGTCTGTCCCGTGTTCCCATGTGAATTAATATGATTAGATAGAGCCGTGTCTGTCCCGTGTTCCCATGGGAATGAATAAGATTAGATAGAGCCGTGTCTGTCTCGTGTTCCCATGTGAATTAATATGATTATATAGAGCCGTGTCTGTCCCGTGTTCCCATGTGAATGAATAAGATTAGATAGAGCTGTGTCTGTCCCGTGTTCCCATGTGAATTACTATGATTAGATAGAGCTGTGTCTGTCCCGTGTTCCCATGGGAATGAATAAGATTAGATAGAGCTGTGTCTGTCCCGTGTCTCCATGTAAATGAATAAGATTAGATAGAGCTGTGTCTGTCCCGTGTTCCCATGTGAATTAATATGATTAGATAGAGCCGTGTCTGTCCCGTGTTCCCATGGGAATGAATAAGATTAGATAGAGCCGTGTCTGTCTCGTGTTCCCATGTGAATTAATATGATTATATAGAGCCGTGTCTGTCCCGTGTTCCCATGTGAATGAATAAGATTAGATAGAGCTGTGTCTGTCCCGTGTTCCCATGTGAATTAATATGATTAGATAGAGCTGTGTCTGTCCCGTGTTCCCATGGGAATGAATAAGATTAGATAGAGCCGTGTCTGTCCCGTGTTCCCATGTGAATGAATAAGATTGGATCGAGCTGTGTCTGTCCCGTGTTCCCATGTGAATTAATATGATTAGATAGAGCCGTGTCTGTCCCGTGTTCCCATGGGAATGAATAAGATTAGATAGAGCCGTGTCTGTCCCGTGTTCCCATGTGAATTAATATGATTATATAGAGCCGTGTCTGTCCCGTGTTCCCATGTGAATGAATAAGATTAGATAGAGCTGTGTCTGTCCCTTGTTCCCATGTGAATTAATATGATTAGATAGAGCTGTGTCTGTCCCGTGTTCCCATGGGAATGAATAAGATTAGATAGAGCCGTGTCTGTCCCGTGTTCCCATGTGAATGAATAAGATTGGATAGAGCTGTGTCTGTCCCGTGTTCCCATGTGAATTAATATGATTAGATAGAGCCGTGTCTGTCCGGTGTTCCCATGGGAATGAATAAGATTCGATAGAGCCGTGTCTGTCCCGTGTTCCCATGGGAATGAATAAGATTAGATAGAGCCGTGACTGTCCCTTGTTCCCATGGGAATGAATAAGATAAGATGGAGCCGTGTCTGTCCCGTGTTCCCACGTGAATTAATATGATTATATAGAGCCGTGTCTGTCCCGTGTCTCCATGTGAATTAATATGATTAGATAGAGCTGTGTCTGTCCTGTGTTCCCATGTAAATGAATAAGATTAGATAGAGCTGTGTCTGTCCTGTGTTCCCATGTGAATTGATAAGATTGGATAGAGCCGTGTCTGTCCTGTGTTCCCATGGGAATGAATAAGATTAGATAGAGCTGTGTCTGTCCTGTGTTCCCATGTGAATTAATATGATTTGAGAGAGCTGTGTCTGTCCCGTGTTCCCATGTGAATGAGTAAGATTATATAGAGCTGTGTCTGTCCCGTGTTCCCATGGGAATGAATGAGATTAGATAGAGCCGTGTCTGTCCCATGTTCCCATGTGAATGAGTAAGATTATATAGAGCCCTGTCTGTCACGTGTTCCCATGGGAATGAATAAGATTAGATAGAGCCGTGTCGGTCCCGTGTTCCCATGTGAATTACTATGATTAGATAGAGCTGTGTCTGTCCCGTGTTCCCATGTGAATTACTATGATTAGATAGAGCCGTGTCTGTCCCGTGTCTCCATGTGAATGAATAAGATTAGATAGAGCCGTGTCTGTCCTGTGTTCCCATGGGAATGAATAAGATTAGATAGAGCCGTGTCTGTCCTGTGTTCCCATGTGAATTACTATGATTAGATAGAGCTGTGTCTGTCCCGTGTTCCCATGTGAATTACTATGATTAGATAGAGCCGTGTCTGTCCCGTGTCTGCATGTGAATGAATAAGATTAGATAGAGCCGTGTCTGTCCTGTGTTCCCATGGGAATGAATAAGATTAGATAGAGCCGTGTCTGTCCCATGTTCCCATGTGAATTACTATGATTAGATAGAGCTGTGTCTGTCCTGTGTCTCCATGTGAATGAAAAGGATTAGATAGAGCCGTGTCTGTCCCGTGTTCCCATGTGAATTACTATGATTAGATAGAGCTGTCTCTCTCCTGTGTCTCCATGTGAATGAATAAGATTAGATAGAGCCGTGTCTGTCCCGTGTTCCCATGTGAATTAATATGATTAGATAGAGCTGTGTCTATCCTGTGTTCCCATGGGAATGAATGAGATTAGATAGAGCCGTGTCTGTCCCGTGTTCCCATGTGAATGAGTAAGATTATATAGAGCCCTGTCTGTCCCGTGTTCCCATGGGAATGAATAAGATTAGATAGAGCCGTGTCTGTCCCGTGTTCCCATGTGAATTACTATGATTAGATAGAGCTGTGTCTGTCCCGTGTTCCCATGTGAATTACTATGATTAGATAGAGCCGTGTCTGTCCCGTGTCTCCATGTGAATGAATAAGATTAGATAGAGCCGTGTCTGTCCTGTGTTCCCATGGGAATGAATAAGATTAGATAGAGCCGTGTCTGTCCCGTGTTCCCATGTGAATTACTATGATTAGATAGAGCTGTGTCTGTCCCGTGTTCCCATGTGAATTACTATGATTAGATAGAGCCGTGTCTGTCCCGTGTCTCCATGTGAATGAATAAGATTAGATAGAGCCGTGTCTGTCCTGTGTTCCCATGGGAATGAATAAGATTAGATAGAGCCGTGTCTGTCCTGTGTTCCCATGGGAATGAATAAGATTAGATAGAGCCGTGTCTGTCCCGTGTTCCCATGTGAATTACTATGATTAGATAGAGCTGTGTCTGTCCTGTGTCTCCATGTGAATGAATAAGATTAGATGGAGCCGTGTCTGTCCCGTGTTCCCATGTGAATTACTATGATTAGATAGAGCTGTGTCTGTCCCGTGTCTCCATGTGAATGAATAAGATTAGATAGAGCCGTGTCTGTCCTGTGTTCCCATGGGAATGAATAAGATTAGATAGAGCCGTATCTGTCCCGTGTTCCCATGTGAATTACTATGATTAGATAGAGCTGTGTCTGTCCCGTGTTCCCATGTGAATTTCAATGATTAGATAGAGCTGTGTCTGTCCCGTGTCTCCATGTGAATGAATAAGATTAGATAGAGCTGTGTCTGTCCCGTGTCTCCATGTGAATGAATAAGATTAGATAGAGCTGTGTCTGTCCCGTGTCTCCATGTGAATTAATAAGATTAGATAGAGCTGTGTCTGTCCCGTGTCTCCATGTGAATGAATAAGATTAGATAGAGCTGTGTCTGTCCCGTGTTCCCATGTGAATTAATATGATTAGATAGAGCCGTGTCTGTCCCGTGTTCCCATGTGAATTAATATGATTAGATAGAGCTGTGTCTGTCCCGTGTTCCCATGTGAATGAATAAGATTAGATAGAGCTGTGTCTGTCCCGTGTTCCCATGTGAATTAATATGATTAGATAGAGTCGTGTCTGTCCCGTGTTCCCATGGGAATGAATAAGATTAGGTAGAGCTGTGTCTGTCCCATGTCTCCATGTGAATGAATAAGATTAGATAGAGCTGTGTCTGTCCCGTGTCTCCATGTGAATTAATAAGATTAGATAGAGCTGTGTCTGTCCCGTGTCTCCATGTGAATTAATAAGATTAGATAGAGCTGTGTCTGTCCCGTGTCTCCATGTGAATGAATAAGATTAGATAGAGCTGTGTCTGTCCCGTGTTCCCATGTGAATTAATATGATTAGATAGAGCCGTGTCTGTCCCGTGTTCCCATGGGAATGAATAAGATTAGATAGAGCCGTGTCTGTCTCGTGTTCCCATGTGAATTAATATGATTATATAGAGCCGTGTCTGTCCCGTGTTCCCATGTGAATGAATAAGATTAGATAGAGCCGTGTCTGTCCCGTGTTCCCATGTGAATTACTATGATTAGATAGAGCTGTGTCTGTCCTGTGTCTCCATGTGAATGAATAAGATTAGATGGAGCCGTGTCTGTCCCGTGTTCCCATGTGAATTACTATGATTAGATAGAGCTGTGTCTGTCCCGTGTCTCCATGTGAATGAATAAGATTAGATAGAGCCGTGTCTGTCCTGTGTTCCCATGGGAATGAATAAGATTAGATAGAGCCGTATCTGTCCCGTGTTCCCATGTGAATTACTATGATTAGATAGAGCTGTGTCTGTCCCGTGTTCCCATGTGAATGAATAAGATTAGATGGAGCCGTGTCTGTCCCGTGTTCCCATGTGAATTACTATGATTAGATAGAGCTGTGTCTGTCCTGTGTCTCCATGTGAATGAATAAGATTAGATAGAACCGTGTCTGTCCCGTGTTCCCATGTGAATTAATATGATTAGATAGAGCTGTGTCTGTCCCGTGTTCCCATGTGAATGAATAAGAATAGTTTGTGATTAATTTGTGGTTTGAATAATTTTGAAGAATTTTGAGATGACCTGGGTGAAGATGGTGACGATGGTGGTGATTGTGTTAATGATTGTGACAGAGGTTGAATCCGAGAGGGTACAAGATGCGGCTGAGCTGTTTGACTGCTCGATGTTGAGGGCTCACTGACATTATCCTTTGAATGTTCTTTCCTTTCCTTCAGCATTGACTCCCAAAAGGAGTGTGAAGAGATGCTTCGCTGCTTCCTTGAAAACTTTTTTCATTTCTCGGTTGGCCGGAGCAATTTGAATCAATTCGTCCTTGTCACACAGTCACACCCCCAACATGTCCACTAAGTTTCATCCGAATCCGTCTGCAACTTTTTGAGATATCGTGCTGGATATCGTTTTTGGACCTATCTCTCAATTGTGAAGAATCATGTAAAATTATTCTAGCAGTAGGATCTGGATCTGGATCTTTACCAACATCTAATCAGTTCGTCCTTGTCACTCACCGAACCTGTGCACAAAATTTCATCTGGAAACGTCCACAACTTTTTAAGATATCCTGCGCACAAACAAACAGACAGAAAGCGGTGAAAACATAACCTCCTTCACCTTCGTTGGCGGAGATAAAAATGGTATAATTTTTTTTTGTATACATTGTCGAGGCTCATATGAGAGCGAACACACAATGCACAGCAAGGGGGGCATGAGACAAGAGGGGCAGGAGAGGGAAGGACAAAACAGTGGGGAACAGAGACATTAGGAGATTTGTGGGAGGGAGAGGGATGGGGTGGGGAACATGGGGAATACAAGATGGACATTACAGGGACTTTCAGGAAGGAAAGCAGGGAATTTGAAGGAGGTGGGCTTGGGGTGGATTAACGGGGGCAGAAAAGATTGAGGTTTTGGATTGGGGATGATAAGAGGTGGTGGTGAACAGCTGTTTTGAAGGCCTGGAGGGAAGAATGGGATTGATCAGAGTGAGGGAGTTTGTTCCAAAGGTTGGGAAAAAGAAGAATGAAACGGTGGAGGTGAGCAGTGATTCGTGATTTTGGTAGTTTTACCAGAAGGGGGTTGTTGGCGATCTTGAGCACCCTGCGAAAATATGGTGGGGACAAATCGCAGGCGGGGGGGGGGGTGAGACCGGAGAGGAGAAGGTAAAAGACGGAAAGACCACCAACCTGCCTGTGGTGAGAGAATGAGAGGCCCAAAGACTCAGCCTCATCGCGGGAGATACCAATGATCCGAAATGCCTTGGTTTCCACAGCGTGAAGCCGAGAAAGGTGAGAGGCAGGAGCACCAGCCCAAAGCGGAGAGCAGTACTCCATCAGGCTGCAGACGAAAGCTTTGTATGTGGTCAGGAGCTCAGGTGGGCCAAGGAAGGACTTCGCACGACGGAGGATTCCCAGTCGGTGACTGGCTTTGGAGGCGAGGTTTGAAATGTGCCTTTCCCAGGAAAGATCATGGCAGACAGTGAGACACAGAAGCTTGAATGAAAGGACTTCTTTCAGAGGATTGTTGAGAAAGTGGAATGGGGGGGTTTTCTAAACGGTCCTTTCGGAGAGACATAGTGAGAGTATGAGATTTGTCAGGATTGAAAGACATGTTCTACGTGTTGGCCAGTTTGTGATTTTATCCAGATCTACAGAGATTGAAGTAGCTGCTGCTTGCTGGTCTGAGAGAGATAAAGAGAGAAAGAGGATTTTCCAGAGAGTCGGAGAGATCATTGATGGAAACCAGAAAAAGAACAGGGCCCAGAACGCTGGCTTTATGAACTCCTACCTGGAAAGGCAGAGGGGATGAGAAAACTCCATTTCGAGCCACATGTTGACTGTGACAGGAGAGGAAGACTGCGAGCCATGAGTGGAGATGGCCTTGGATATCATAGGAAGAGAGTTTGGTGAGTAGGGCAGGGTGCCAGACCGTGTCAAAAGCACGTGATATGTCCAGGGATACGGCTCGGATTTCCTGTCCGGCATTGAGGACCTCCATCCATTGTTGGGAGAGCAGAAGCAGCATATCCAGGGTAGAGTGACCTGGTCTGAAACCAAATTGATGATCAGAAATCAAGCCATTGGAGAAGAGGAAGGATTTAATGTCTGAAGCGATGATGGATTCCATAACCTTGCTGATGATTGGCAGAAGGCTGATTGGTCTGTAGTTGCAGGGATCTGTTTTTGCAACATTCTTATGCAGGGCGGTGATGTTTGCCGATTTCCAAGCAGATGGCAGATGACGTTGAGCAAATGAGAAGGTGAATAGAATGGAGAGAGCGTGAGCGTGAGCAAGAGCAGAGGAGCAGTTTTTAGGACACGTGGGCTGATGCCATCTGGACCGGTTGCAGAATCTGAGTCGAGGTTTGACAGAAGAAAAGGACACAGAGTCTAGGGACAGTTGGGTGCGACTGGGTGAGGTGGGTAGAGAAAGTGATGGGTTTTGGACACAATATTTCGATGCAAACACCGAGTTTAGGCATTCAGCCTTTTTATGTGCGGTATCAGCAGTGTGGCCATTTGAGGTAAGGGAGGGGATGGAGGGGGAACATACACCAGAAACAGATTTGATTAGACGCCACCAGGATTTGGAGGAGGGAGAGAGGTTTGAGAGTTCAAACTTGAGATAAGAAAGATGTTGTTTTCTGGCTCTCCTGAGGGTAGATACACACTTGTTTCGAGCTTTATGGAAGGAACTGAGATTACTGTCAGTTGGGTTTGCTTTCCATGAGGCAAAGGCAAGTTGTTTCAGGGCAACTGCCTCGCCACAAGCTTCAGTGAACCAATGGCGGGAGGAAGGGTAGGACAACTGAAGATGAGAGGGGATAAATCTGTGTATGAGAGAGAGCAAGTTTCTTTGAAAGAATTCCCAGGATGAGTTGATGTTGGAGAAAGTAGCGATAGGAGACCAGTCTAGAAGTTTGAGGGCTGCTTGGAGACCCTGCCGGTCGGCTTGAGTGAAATGCCAGACTCTGGCGTTGAGGTGGTTCGTTTATCACAGCCAGAGAAATGTCTACTTTGACAAGGACGTGGTCAGAAGAACCGATTGGAGTGGAGGAAGAACAGCATTTCTGGGAAATTTGTCAAAATCAGATCCAGAAGAGATGGAGTACCATTGGTTGAGATCTGGAGTGGGTAGTTGAGTGATTGAGTCAGTCCCAATGAGTCGCACAAGTCTTTTGCTGAGGTGCCATGACAGGTGAGAGAGGTACCCACACCTAGCCAACTGGCATGATGACATTTGAAGTCGCCACAAATGAGGAAGAGAGAGTTCGGATGAGAGGATAGAAGTTGGTCCATGTTTTCGGATAGTGAGATGTAGATGGAGTCATCACTGTAAGGTGGACGGTACAGTACACATATAAACATGAGGTGGGAGTGGAGGGAAGCCGTAGCCAGAGATATTCCTGGAGGTGTGGGGGAGTGAGGGCAGTGCATGGAGAGCGAGGAATAGAGTCTTTCATGAAGAGAGCAACTCCTCCACCAGGACGAGGCTCAGGTCTGTCATAACAGAAGACAGAGTAAAGCGTGAGTCACATTTGCTCTACGGCTAGGATACGGTGGCCGTACCCCCCCCCCCCCCCGAATTGACAGAACTTGCGGCGGCCGCAGAGTTTCTGAGGTGGCCTCAGGGTGGCCCAATGCCGTATGGCTAACTTTTACAGGCCGTTGGGGTCGCCGTGGAATTATAGCGCGGAGTTATAACTTTTTTCATTTCTCAGTTGGCCGGAGCAATTCGACAAGCTGTAGCCATGACGTAGATGTGTTCCACGTCGACTGTACGTTGGGCGTACGGTGGGCTTGCGTTATTCATGCAGCTGCCGTAAGCTGTTATCAATGAACAATGAATTTTGCCAACCCCCAGAAAATTACGGCTTTCGCACTATTTCCACGGTTGCCGTAGGGTAGTCCTAAGGCGTCCCTGTGTCCAACGTACAGTGGCCTTGCGGTCTGTGTGACTACCCGCGGGCAACGCAGGGTCGACGCACGGTTCCCCTACACTCCCCATGCGTCCGACGCACGGCCTCCGTGGCAGTCTGCGTCGACCGTGCGCTACCGCCAGAGATCGGAGTTTAGGTGTTTGCCACCAGTGTTGGGCACAAAAGCGATAATCCGATAACAGATAATTATCGGTTTACTTTTTTTATCGGACCAGTTAACTTCCGATAACTCGATTTTTTAGTCCCATAGTGTCTGTTAATTTTTTTGTCTGATAACATTTTTATCGTTTCCGGGTCGCATTTCGCCGAACTAATTAATTATCAATGAGGAGAAAAATGTACATGATTATAGATTACTTGTTTTACAAGATAATGCTGAATGAGGCCGCCGCGTGAAGAAAATGGAAGAAGAGGAATAATAAGAAGAAGAAGAGGAAGAGAAGAAGAGGAAGAAGAAGAAGAAGATTTGCTATGACTACTTCCTCAGCCATGCGGCTGTTCGGCTCTGCAGGTACTGGGTTCGGTCAAGGTTGGTAAACCCGAAAAATAAAAACATGTATGATCTTGGAAATACTGCGGCCGCCCTATAATTGCTCGTGGCCGTAGATTAGACCCTCCGGCCGCCGTGGCAAATGTGACTGAAGCATAACCAGGGAGAGATATGAGGAAGTCAGACGTCTTGAAGGAGGAAAGTTTCTGTTTGGCAGATTATGTCTTGTTTGTCAGTAGCAGCCTGTATGGAAAGATCTGTCAGGTTTGAGCGAAGGTCCCGGATATTTGAGGTCCACACTGTTAATGAAGAGGGAGGGAGGGGGCTTTGGGTGCAGGGGAAGGTAGGACAGGGGAGGGAGGAGGAGGGTAGGACAGGGGAGGGAGGAGGAGGGTAGGACAGGGGAGGGAGGAGGAGGGTAGGACAGGGGAGGGAGGAGGAGGGTAGGACAGGGGAGGGAGGAGGAGGGTAGGACAGGGGAGGGAGGAGGAGGGTAGGACAGGGGAGGGAGGAGGAGGGTAGGACAGGGGAGGGAGGAGGAGGGTAGGACAGGGGAGGGAGGAGGAGGGTAGGACAGGGGAGGGAGGAGGAGGGTAGGAGAGGGGAGGGAGGAGGAGGGTAGGACAGGGGAGGGTAGGGAGGAGGAGGGTAGGACAGGGGAGGGTAGGGAGGGGGAGTAGGACAGGGGAGGGAGGGGAGAGGGGGGAGGGTAGGACAGGGGAGGGGGAGGGTAGGACTGGGGAGGGGGAGGGTAGGACAGGGGAGGGAGGGGGGGAGGGTAGGACAGGGGAGGGTAGGGCAGAGTGGGGAGGGTAGGAGGGGGAGGAGGAGGGTATGACAGGGGAGGGTAGGACAAGGGAGGAGGAGGCGGAGGGTCGGACAAGGGAGGAGGAGGGAGGGTATGACAAGGGAGGAGGGGGAGGGTAGGACAAGGGAGGAGGAGGGGAGGGTAGGACAAGGGAGGAGGAGGGAGGGTAGGACAAGGGAGGAGGAGGGGGAGGGTAGGACAAGGGAGGAGGAGGGGGAGGGTAGGACAAGGGAGGAGGAGGGGAGGGTAGGACAAGGGAGGAGGAGGGGGAGGGTAGGACAAGGGAGGAGGAGGGGAGGGTAGGACAAGGGAGGAGGAGGGATGGTAGGACAAGGGAGGAGGAGGAGGAGGAGGAGGAGGAGGGAGGGTAGGACAAGGGAGGAGGAGGAGGGTAGGACAAGGGAGGAGGAGGAGGGGAAGGTAGGACAAGGGAGGAGGAGGGGGATGGTAGGACAAGGGAGGAGGAGGAGGAGGGGAGGGTAGGACAAGGGAGGAGGAGGAGGGTAGGACAGGGGAGGGAGGAGGAGGGTAGGACAGGGGAGGGAGGAGGAGGGTAGGACAGGGGAGGGTAGGGAGGAGGAGGGTAGGACAGGGGAGGGTAGGGAGGAGGAGGGTAGGACAGGGGAGGGTAGGGAGGGGGAGTAGGACAGGGGAGGGGAGAGGGGGAGGGTAGGACAGGGAGGGGGAGGGTAGGACTGGGGAGGGGAGGGTAGGACAGGGGAGGGGAGGGTAGGACAGGGGAGGGTAGGGCAGGGTGGGGGAGGGTAGGGAGGGGGAGGGAGGGTATGACAGGGGAGGGTAGGACAAGGGAGGAGGAGGCGGAGTGTCGGACAAGGGAGGAGGAGGGGGAGGGTATGACAGGGGAGGGGAGGGTAGGACAAGGGAGGAGGAGGAGGAGGAGGAGGAGGAGGGAGGGTAGGACAAGGGAGGAGGAGGGGGATGGTAGGACAAGGGAGGAGGAGGAGGAGGAGGGGGAGGGTAGGACAAGGGAGGAGGGGGAGGGTAGGACAAGGGAGGAGGAGGAGGGGAGGGTAGGACAAGGGAGGAGGAGGAGGGGGAGGGTAGGACAAGGGAGGAGGAGGAGGGGAGGGTAGGACAAGGGAGGAGGAGGAGGGGGAAGGTAGGACAAGGGAGGAGGAGGAGGAGGAGGGGAGGGTAGGACAAGGGAGGAGGAGGAGGAGGGGGAGGGTAGGACAAGGGAGGAGGAGGAGGAGGGGAGGGTAGGACAAGGGAGGAGGAGGAGGGGGAGGGAGGAGGAGGGGAGGGTAGGACAAGGGAGGAGGGGGAGGGTAGGACAAGGGAGGAGGAGGAGGGAGGGTAGGACAAGGGAGGAGGGACGGAGGTAAGGAGAGTTGTTGAAAGAGTGTGGGGGATTGCAGAAGAGATAGGGGATATGGCCGGATGAGGAGGAGAAAAGGCTCTGTGGTGCTGGGTTGAGGTACGGTGGGGAGTAATTAGAGGGGCAGAAGGCAGTTGAGGATTTGAGGTGGAGTGAAGAGATTGAGGAGAGAGGGCAGGGGAAGGAGACAGCTTTGTGAAGGAGATGGGGGAGGGGGGAAACTTTGAGAGGCGTGAGTGAGGGGTGAATGGTGGAAGAAGTGTGCGTGGGGATAATTGAGAGAGAAAGATGAGGGGGGAGTTTTTGAGAAGGGTGAGAGGGAAGCTTGGAGGGGGAAGAGTGTGATGGTTGCTTTGAGAGGGAGGGGTGAGAGGGGTGAGTTGTCATTGAAGTTGGGGAAAAAAATGACGATTGAAGGAAAGCGAACGTGCAAAGCAAACTGGGTTTTTTTTTTTTTAATGTTTAGTTCAGAAATGTAACTTAAGACATTTTACTTGCGTGCACTATTCCAAAAACGCACAAACGGAACACGTTTAAAAGCTGAGCTTTCGGTATAGCATGGTTCTTGGAAGTACTGTGAAGGTGGTTTGTGTTCTACAGTATTTAAGTATATAATTTAAGTTAATGCTTAAAGGTGTAAATATAAGTATCTTCCGGGTTTACCACCATTTTACCCAGTGTCTATTGCATCACCCTATCTAACATGTTACATTTGTTTTTCATGCCTACTGTTTGTGTCCTTTATAACATCCTTAAAAACAGTAAGTGTCCTGTTTGGAATGATTTTCAATTTTGTTTGACTGCCAGGCAGACAGAAGAAAAAAATATCTCACTCCTCTCTGCACATGTGCGGTCACGACAAATTCAGAGCCAAAATATGGTAAAACGGCGAACTTCACGTCTGATTCAAGTTCCAATGTGTGTTCAAATATAACATTCAATTTAAATGAGTTGTTCCTCAATCATAAACTGATAAGACGGATGGAAAGACGGACATGAACCAATTGCTTAACCCTGCTTTTCACTTCGCATGTGCGGGGTAATAAGATGAAATGAACGATGATCCTGCCGTAGTAACAAACAAAATTAATCAGAATTTTCAGATGGAAAGAACAGGAGTTTGTAGCAAGCGGCTTGATTCCTGCTCGCCAAGTGGCTTGCTTGATTTAAAGCACTCAAGCAAGCACTAATGCAACAGAGTGCTCAGAACCACAAAACAGCATGGCTGTCTCCATGTCAGCAATGTTATCATGGTACTCCAGCAAATGCTGTCCAGGCGTTGTTTTCAGCGAACTCGATCCTCTTGTGACAACATCTTCCCCAAACTACTTGTTTGTGTGTGCAGCAGCTACATTCATTGATTGTGTTTGCAGCAGGGTATTATGAATTGGAAAAGAAAGATAAACAAGGAGCTGATACTCTGTGTCCCCTGCCTTTTGGGTAGTACGAGGAATAGATCTGCAGTACGAAAGCCAAGTCTTTGTTTTTTGAAATAGGGCGTACGCACCAGGTTACCAAGATGGTTGCCATGGCAACATAATTCAGCAAATCAGAGCAATCATCGAATCAGGTTGAGATAATGTCATGAGGAATAGATGAAATGTAAAAAGTTAAATGTTCAACGGTTTTTGAAATATCACGTACACAAAAGTACATTGACAGATGATCTGTCAGGTGGTCAGTCGGTCGGATGGAGCTCATTTTAATGTCCCCCATCTCCGACTTTGTTGGAGGAGTGGGGGATAAGAAAGATAGCAAGGGGAGCACACCACCAAGCTTATGTGGCAAACCCTTGTTATATGCTGTAGATGCATTCCTGGGAAAACCATGGATCTCAAATGTCATGTACTATTAGACCATTTTAACATAGAAGATATTGGAATAGATTCCTCCACGATGAACGTCTTTATTTTATAATGTCATTTTTACATAATATAATGACTATATTTTCATGGATGGATGTTATATTGTTGTGAATCTGGAAGTCATGAGCACACAACATACAGGTCCTTTAGATCAGTTATATTGGTAAGTACATGTTGCCAGTTAGGGTCCCGACCCGAGTCTAATGGGTAATTAAATGTTCCTGCACTGTGGAGTTATTTTAATAGTCAGGTTTTCTTTTCGTTTATTTTTACACCACCGACATCACCGCCGACGACACCGCATCACCCTCACCTTCACATCGCTTCCTTCACCTCGCTCTGGCTGACGTCGGGTGGGCGGAGCCCCTGCAGAAACATGTTGCTCAACTTCCCCGACTGTGAGAGGGGCGGTCCTTTGGAAGAAGGCGGAGTTCGGGGAGGAGCCACGGGGCGGCCCTCGACCAATCGGCGTGCAGCGGGTGGGGTGACCATCTCTCAGCCAATCAGACTTCCCCGACTGTGTGAGAGGGTGGTCCTTTGGAAGAAGGCAGAGTTCGGGGAGGAGCCGCGAAGCAGCCCTCGACCAATCGGCGTGCAGCGGGTGGGTGACCGCCACTCAGCCAATCCGGGCCCGCGACAGGAGGAAAGGGGCCACGTGACGTCACCACGCCCCCGGGCCAATCGAGGGGCTTGCCGCCCATTTTGGCCAGTGAGAGAGACGAAGAGCGACTTTGCGCGCCAAAACCAACCAGTGAGAGAGGGAGGGTCACGAGGAGGCCCCCCCTCCGAAGCGGGGGGTATAATTATAGGCGCGGTCTGCACGTTCGCGCGAGTTGGTTCTGGGTCTGGCGCGGCGTGCGCGTTGTTCTCCGTTGGTTCTCGAAAGTGTCTGCGCACGGAGGGTCTTCTCCCGCCAGCCTTCGTCTGCTGACTTCGCTCGCTTGGGTCATCCGGATCGTGCTGGGGGTCCAGTTCGGCCCGAGGACCTCGTCCTTGAAGACCGCACGAGGCGGGCAGGTCCAAGATAGGCCAATAAAGACCACCTGGTCCGACCATTTTTGGGTGTGTGTGTGTTTGTGGCGCCAGTCAGTAAGTAGTGAATTGTATAAGTGCTTTCTCGCCGTCTATCATTGCCTTGCTTTATTCGGTTTAATTCTGTTCTTACGTGCTTCCCTAATTCCCCCCATTATTGTTGTATAAATAAACCCCATTTGTTAAATGTTTTCAGCTCGTTCGTGTCAATTCCTTCATTTACTGAGCATGTCACGTGCTGGGGAAAATGAGCAAGGCCACTGCCATGGCCGTTGTAACGAGACAATCGGAACCGACGGTTCTCGGCGATTAAACCTCTCGGAATCGCACACAGAACGAGCGCGCTAAGTGGCTCGTTTCCGTACGAGTTCCATCGAGGGTGTGAAGACTCGATAGATCACCACGTGGTCTTTAGGTATTTTGAAGATTTGGCAAATAACCCTGTACCACGTGGTGGAAATATTGAGCCTTCACGGTCCAAAACAAAGGACCCGTCGACTCCGGACCAATCTGGGGCAACGATCTGAATTCCGGGCGATCGGTCGAGCCGACTCTACTGCTCCATCTGGTGGTCGAGCTCGTCGACCGACGTCCCGGCCCCGCAACAATATAACATAAAAATACAACAATTACATGAAATAAATGTAAAATTCAAAGTAATTATGTTTTTATTGAATAACACCTTTATTTTATGAATAAAATAACAAAAGAAAGCACTTCTCACAATTGAAGTCATTGACACATGACAAAAAAGAGCTAGTTTCTTCAAAACCAGGTGCGTCCGCTCTGAGGCCTTCTTCTGATACACAGTCCTGTAGCACTGGTGGGGTGGTGGGAAGAGATTACTGTTTGTGAACCGTGAGATCCACCAGCAGCTGGATCTGGATCATCAGGTTCTTCTTCCTGAGATTGCCTTGGCTGCAGCTGTGGTTCCTTATTTGCTCTCTTTGTGAAAGAGACAAAGGCATCAAAAGGGACTTGTCTCTCCTTATTTCTGGTGAGAATCTGTTGGTAGCTGGTGATTCCATAACTTTAAAGATGGTGCCTAACAGCACACATCCTTTCCCAGTCATCATCATTCTGCTCCAACAGGTACAGGGCTTCATTATTTTTCCCAAGAGCCTCTTTCAACACACTGGTGGTGAGAATCTTGTTTGGTGGGTCCTCTCCTTCTGTTTCCTTCACCTCCAATGCCACATGTCTCCAGATCCTGCAGCTCGTCATTAGTCAGTTGCTCATAATGAGAAGCCAGAACTTCCTCCACATCCTCAGCAGGAAGAACGAAAAAAAAAATTTATATTAAAAAAAAAATCAATATCTCTTATTCCACGTAATAACGAAATTGAATACATACTCAAGGACTGTGTCCTATGAGCCTAGTGTGGCTTAGTGGTTAAGGCAGTGGCTTGGGATCCCTGGGGTCCTGAGTTCGAGCCCCACTGGCCGCTGAGTTAGCATCAGGGGGGTTGATTCATCCTGTCATCCTGCCGAAGGTTAGTGAAATGAGCACCAGTGTACTGGTAATTATCCCTGCAGGGTCGAAGGCGACTAAAGGGTTGGCGTCAGGAAGGGTATCCGGCCGTAAAAACATTGCCACAAGAAAGGGTACCATGATTGGAGCCCGCAAAAAGCTGACCCCCTGCTCAGGGATAAAGGCTTTCAAATGGTGTGATGATGACTCAAGGACTGTGTCCAACAAGGGATTGCTGTATATGGACCTGCCAATGCATATTTTGGGGAGGAGGATGGAGGGGTTTTGCATGTTTGTAGATTTTAAAGACTTATGATGAAAAGTAGGCGTAAAAATCAAAATATGAACTGCACATTTCAATATCGTCCTCTGTGATGGCAAAATTGAAGATATAGCCTCCAATCATTTTGAATTGGACTCCAAGCGGCCATTTTTTGCTAACATCTGGAGGTGTTCTGTTTGCAAGCAACGTGCTTACTGCTCGGCAAGCAACTCCCATAATTGCTTGCTCCGCTTGCCAAGTGGCTAGGCAAGCATTTAATAAGGAACAGCTGGCTTGGCAAGCGATATCAAGCCACTTGCTAATGCGAGACACCCCAGGAAACTAGATGTAAGATGTAGTGTTCGACTGTCTTGGTTATTTACATTGGAAGAGTGTTACATTGGACTGTGTTGGTTATCTGTGAAAGAGCAGATGCATTTTTACATTTATTAACCACTGTTCCCTCTGATACAGCCATTTTGGGCCTACCTTTTCTAAACGCTCGTTTGTATACCAGGGAAACTTGTGACTGAGTGGTGTTGAAGAAAAAAGGAGGAAGTGGCTGGGGTGGGGAGAGTGGAAATGCCCCTTGGCACCCCTGCCCTTAGGGCCCTGACGGTTGTCCTGACACTCATTCGCTTCCTGCCATCTCATCCTCGGGATTTCACAGTTGAAGACCTTGCTCACCTGTATCCCTCAAGTGAGTTCCTGTATCCATGTATTGGTGATTTTTTTTTTTAATCAAACGAACAACATCTTTGTTTCTGTCTATCTGACCGATCACTGTTGTAGAATACTTCATCTCAGAGTATTGCAACAGTAGACCTTTGGGTAGTACCAATAAAATACCCTGCCAATAAATTAAGTAAAACTGCAAATATGGAATAGTATGTTCTGTAAATGTTGTTGTTGACAATCTTCATCTTGAATGATAATACATTAATCTGGGAATGAATAGCCAAAACGTGCTTTTTTCTGAAAGTGGGTGCTGTCTGTAGCATTTCTTAGTTAAACAGGAGTCTGTCGTCTTGGCAACAGTAAGGTCAATTGCAGCACACTTTGGCCAGATAATTAGAGAGCAGGAGTTTGGAATGTGCACAGATTACTGGCACACAGTGACCTATTTTTTGTGGGATCTTTAACATCTACAACCAAATCGTATAGCGGATACGACAGCTTTATTGACAACCCTCCGAAGGATGGCACACTTGATGAAGCAACGCCCTGCTTGCAAAGCACCAGAATGATATTTCTTCGTCGGCTCGGGTATCAAACATCTCAAAAGTGAGTATGCTAACTCTGAGCTAGCATTCCACCCGAGGTGGGGGATCTGATCTTTTATGTATTTTTACTTCTCATTGTGTGCTGGCAAGATAGCCCAGAGGTATATGTACTCAACTCTGAGCTGTGGAACCTAGGTTTGAATCGCAACCCAGCTCTAAACTGTCATCTTGATATTTTGGGTGCAGGGTGAGGCATGAATGTGTGCACCATCCCTCGGATTGACATTAAACTATGCGTCCTGTCTGCTGGGATCAATGGTGTCCTCCGTGAAGAGTCGGCGAACCATCACCGATGCCCTGACCAAATTCCAAATTCCTGCTGCACGTGCGTTCTTGTCTGTCTGATTCCCCTTCACTACACTTTCTATATGTTTCTCCTTCACCATCTGTTGTCCTTCTACTCATTTGTATTGGCTGAACAATGTGGAGATGACTACCCCCTCTGTCCCCCCTACAAACTGGCACAAAACTGTTGAGGAAGAATAATATCCAACCAATTAGTTTATGATCAGCAATCTTCCATTTATCAAGGTGTCATCAACAATTCCATCCAGCAACATCTGAATGCAAATTAATTGCTCTCAGATGCTCAGTTCAGGTTCCCCTAGAATCCTCACATTCTGGATATTTTCACAATCCCAATAGAAAAATGGATAAAAGACCTAAATTGTAGTGGGGGTGTTTTTTTTTTTCTACCCTCAACTTCAAGGCAGAATTCACTCAAGTTGGCATTAAGGAGCCCTTGCAAAGCAGGTAGCTATTAGGCAAGTAAAACCAAAGGTCAACTGGATTCAAAGGGATACCTTTCCAAGGGCTGCGATCGTACCTGACTCATATGAAAACGATTGTGGCTGTTTGCAGGCAATCATCACTGGACATAGTTGCAGGCATTCCTCGGGGCGGTGTGTGTGTTTGTTGAGATCATCATCAGTTGTTTAATGAAAGACCTTCCATCAATCATAAGGTCAGGTGTGGGAGATTAACAATTATCATATGTTAACCACTTGTATGAGTTGTGCAAAAACAGTTTGAATTTTGCTAAGAACCTTCTGGTTTAGCTCAAGTGACAAATTTTCAAATGACTGTAATGTATGTGATGGAGTTCACATTTAACTTTCATCTCCCAGACTGAGTGATCTCATTGGTTTGTGCTGTTTGATAAAATCTGAGCATTGACATAAAAGTGATAGCAAAGCACGAGGGGGAGTTCCAAAAGATTTTGGAACGAGATACTCCCAACAGTCCAAGACACACCAACTTAAAGACAAATGACATGAATAGTCCCATGTCAGCCAGATGGTTTATTTGGGAAATGTCTTTGGATTTTGTGATTTTTATGACAATAAATAGCACAAGTCTGAAGACGACGATTGTTCACGAGCGGTATTTGACGATGTAGATTGTTTCAGAAGTCAACGATGAGACAATGTGATAATGTTTGACCAAGTTATCAAAATGATCAACATGATGTGGTACGAGTGACAGGTTATTAGCTGCAAAATGTCGAAAACCCGGTTTCGTTCAACAACTTTAAAAATTTGAACTTTGCATAACCTTTAAAGGTCACAAAACAATGTTGTGGACATTAAAATAAGGAAACAGGATACGTACTATAGCTTATTGGAGTTAGTTCGTCGAAGAAGGTCGAAAACCCGGTTCGATTCCCACAACTTTGAAAATTTGACCTTTGTGAACTTTAAAGGTCAAAGGTCAAGGATTATGACCTTTGGTGCAAAACTTCCTCTGGAACATTCCAGGAACAATATAACGTCATGTAGGCTATATGGCATTTCGCACTCCTCGGATTATCCATACTTTGATGAAATCAGCGTAAAAACAAACTTGAAGGGGGCGCTACGGGCAAGGTGTTCGAGATAGAGCAAAATGGTTTCAAGACATTAGGTGGGGAACCAAGACATTCAAGACATTCAAGACAAGACATCCTAGCTCTCAAAGTTTGGGCGGTCGTATGATTTTTATGTCAAAATTCAAAATTTTATAAGTTCGTGACCTTGTGACCTTGACGTTGGGACGAAAATGAAAAATTGAGCTCCGTGGGGCTATGCAGGTGCCATTGGGCTAACCAAATACCGAAACCCCTGCCAGATTCGTCACAAACCCCTCGGAGAAGATGGATTATTATGTCAAAATTCGAAATTTTCTAAGTTCGTGACCTAGTGACCTTGACCTTGGGACGAAAATGAAAAATCGAGCTCCGTGGGGCTATGCAGGTGCCATTGGGATAACCAAATACCGAAACCCTGCCAGATTCGACAAACCACCCGGAGAAGATAATTTTTTACGTCAAAATTCGCAATTTTCTAAGTTTGTGACCTTGTGATGAAAAATTGACCTCCGTGGGACTATGCAGGTGCCATTGGGTTAACCAAATACCAAAACCTCTGCCAGATTCGACAAACTCCCTTGGAGAAGATGCAAATTGAAATCTGCTACTCCCTAAAAACACACGTTTTTTAGGCGAAGCTCCGCCCATAATGGGCGCACCACGCCCATTCTCAGGAAAACACAACTAGATCATGATATAAACCTCCCACCAAAATTTTATCAGGATCGGATCAAAACCCACGGAGCTATGCTCAGGACAGACAGACAGATAGACACAACAATAACGAATATAGTGGTCACTTATTTTTTTTCATGAACCAATATTCTAATATATGAAGCTCTTTCTAACAACTGACTCACTCACTGACTGATATTAACGTTCGGTACCTTACAAGTGACGTAGAAAGCTGAAATTTTGCTTGCCAATAGATATCGGAGCCGATACACCGGAAAAATCACAATCGTCAGAAACATCTGTAAATGAAAACAAATATATAAATTAAAATAAGTAAATGGAAAAAATGCAGGTTTGCGACCCAAGACAAGGGGAAGCACAGTAATTTTGCATGCCGATGGACATCGAAGCTGATACACCGGTAAAAATCACAGAACTGTTGGAAAGCATCCCTAAATGAAAATATAAATAGATGAAAAATCCCATCCATGTGAGCGACCCGAGGCAATGGGGAAGCGCCTCGTTATTGCTTCCAATGTGTAAGCATACCCCGCTAGTATTCTAAGAAGCTGTACAGTGAATAGGCTGAACTGTACTACATAAATCCCACGATGTGCATGAACAGTTTTGAGATCAAGAGAAACTTCATGGATTCAGCAAACACCTTTCCATGCAAAGAACACCATGATGGTATACAAGGGAGATTGTGATCAATGGACAATTTAATCACTGATTTGGTCAAATCGGATACCCAGACCACTCCCAATAACTCTTAACAATGGAGAACAATCTGGTGGAACAGGTTGAATCCCAGTCATTCATGACAATTACATTTTATAAACAATTCAATATTTCACACATTTTGACTGAATTTTAGTCGTCCTCCAAGATTGGCGGGTGACCAGAATTCAGTCATGTTGATTGATCACATAACTAACTCGCTTTCATCAACTGTTTCAATGCTGTCTGGGTTGGATAAACATCACCAAACACTCCAAATGGTAACAGGTCACTAAGGCCTAAGTCACATTTGCCACGGCGACGGTGGGGTCTCCAAAATCTACGGCCACTAGCAATTATGGGGTGGCCGCAGTATTTCCACGGTCACACAATGTAGCAGTCACGTTTTTATTTTTCGAGGAGCCGCACGGCGTATTTAGAAATTGTGGAGACCGAAAACGTGGGGTTGCCAGTACGGTCTTTGATTTGATGTCGCACGGTGACCTTAGGGCGTCCCTGCGGCGACCATAGAATTTTCAAGGCAGACACAAGGTGCTCGCAAGGCGACCGTGTGGCCAGACGGACGGTAACGAATGGGTTAAAAAAATTATTATTTTTTTTTAACCAGTTTTTTTTTTCGGCTTGTCGAATTGCTATGGCGAATGAAGAAATGAAAAAAGTTATAACTCCGCGTTATAATTCCACGGCGACCCCTACGGCCTGTAAAAGATAGCCAAACGGCGTAGGGCCACCCTGAGGCCACCGTAGAAACCCTGCGGCCACCGCACGTTTCTGTCAATTCAGAGGGCCTACAGCCGCCGTATCCTCACCGTATCCTCGCCGTAGAGCAAATGTGACTTAGGCCTTACTAACATTTTTCTGTTCATTACACTTTTTAGGTTCAAACAAATTTGTGAGAGATTCATAAAGTGCTCTGGAGATGAAATGAGATGGATGTGCTGCATGCATTGCCAATACAGGCATTAGCTCAGCTACGTACAATGTGTATCATGCCCACGATCTTCACATAACAATCTATCAGGTTCAATCCACAAAGTAAACAACACTTGTCTCTGCCTCTAATTCTCGGCCGTTGACTAAAATGATCAACCAGTGGAATGAAAAAGCACGGATAGGTTCGACATTGAGGCGTGAAATCAGCCTTGAGGCCTGGGCCAAAAAGATGCTTCATTCTCGATTTTTTTGGTGTGACTGCTTGGTAACTACTTTTGGCTTGGTTATACCATGGAGAATAACATCGACAACTATAATTCAGTTGTTACCAATCACCAAATGTGCCAGTTAAGGAAAAATGTGACTAAATGGGATCCATATGAAATTGTTGCTATGCACATTTTTACACATAGCGACCAACTTCATCTGGCTAACCACAGTGTATTTTTTAAATCATAGTTCCCATTATGTGTTGCCTCTGGCTGCTGGTTGCATCATTAGTTAGGGGTGCAGATATGCCGCTGATGCAGTTTCTCGATAACCAGTATATACTGGTGCTCATTTCGCCGACCTCGGAAGAATGACAGGCTGAGTCAACCCCCTGGTGTTAATTCAGTGGAAACGGGACTCAAGCTCAGGACCCTCGGATCCCAAGCCACCACCCTAACCACTAAGCCAACACCAGGCTACTTTATCATAGTTAACTCAAGTCTTTACCATATTAGATCATCAACATCCAGAAGAACACAGTAAACAAAACATGATAAAACCACAAAATAAGAAACATAATTCAATGATCACCATTTTCTTTCTGAGATCAATTAAAAACAGTAACTTCATTCTGATGGTGCAGTCAACAGCCATGTTCCACACCACCCTTAAGGCAAATTCGAAGACACCTACATGTTTTTAACCTTTCTCTTCTCGTTACATCAAATTATAAGTCCTCCAAGTCAACAGAACTGTCATCACTGTCACTATCTACATCTGAATCACATTGAGCCATATTAACAACCCCTGTTTGTCTGTTCTCATAGTCTGCACAGTGGCACAAGTCGGTGCATATCAAATTGTTGTCGTAGCAGGTGCAGCCCCCCTTTTCACAATGACTTCTTCTTTTTTGACAAATACAGTCAATAAATTGAAGAACTGCCTTAGGTTCTGAAGGAAGGTCCATCCACTTTATCATCATTTTCCCATCCATCCATGTCCATCAAGCCTTGTAACTTCATGGAACTGCTGGAAGCATCAGTGATGAATTCTGCCCTGGTAGTTGGCATGAAGGCGACGTTTCTTCAGTGAATCTGAATTAAGTCGACGGTGTATCTTCCATCTTTTCCTCAGTTTTGAAGAGGACAGGTCCTTACCGAGTTGACATATGTTAACACGTGGCCAGACAGAGCACATACTGTACCAATTATTCTGCTCCCTTGAGCTCTTTCTCTTGCAAAGGCAAATGGAATGATGCGCAAATGCCCAATGGTACAAAACAGTTCAATTCATCTGCGTTGGGGCAACATCAGTTTCATGGCCTTCACCTTGCCCTTCCCATAAAATACACCTATGCTATCACAGCCGGTGTAAGTATGCAGACCAATAAGTGCTTCAGCCAGAGAAGGGTCAATATGGTCAAGATGGTCATGGATGGCAACAATGTCCGGAGTTGTCCCCTTATTGCCAATACCTTTTTTGAAGTGCATTGCAATGCTACCGTTAACTTCCTTGCATTTAGCAACAGCTTATGATCAATATATCAGTTTCTGGGAATTGAACGACAATTTTATCCACAGTTTTTCAGCATATGCAAGATATAAAAGCAAACATGTGTCTGCCTCTTCGTGAGAACAGAACCTCTCTGGCACAGGGTGTAGTGTTGTCAGCAAATCAAAGAACTTCAACGAGTGGCACTGTTGTTAGCCGCCATCTCAAAGCACCGCTTGGTAATGGAGGCTCGTTCAGGTTGGGAAAGAATCCACCTGTGAGATGCTCCTTTGTTCGTGGTAATCCCGATCATACCTCCCTTAGTTTTGGTGTTCTGTTACAAGTTTGCTCAATGGTCTGATTGCATGCCACTTGGGAAAAGCCATACCTGTCTTGACATTGAACAACAAATGCTCTTTTCAGAAGTTCATTGAAGACCTCTGGATGAGTATAAGGAAGCGTGCACATTTCCATCCAGTAGATTGGAAGATACCGTGAGTAGTTGACTCTATTAGTAACAAACATCCATGGCATCGTGGAACAAATGGCAGAGAGATGCAGATTCCAGTCATCCTCATGTGTAGCATGAATAAACAACATGAGAATCTCACCCAGTTCAAGGTATGAAGACCAGGACTAAATATCTTGTTATTGTTCAATCGAATGAACTGTTGATACCTTTGGAATGCATCATGGAGATATTCTGAACTAACAAGCTCACGGAATTCAGACTATGGAAATGCTCCATGAAGAGACGAAACAACATAACTGGTGGACTCTACTTCATGGTCACTCAGTGTGGCTAAGAAGGCTTGCCATCTGCAGTAAGTCTGCGTAGGCCTTCAGATATGATCTTGTGACATCTGATGCTGCAATTGTAGTGAAGACCACTGATTACCCAATTAATTAACCCTTGGGCTCATATATCAATCTCTATAAGTATGTCTTCGAAGCAAGCTTCACCAAACCATTTGCCCATAGCAGCTCGGGATGTCAAAGCTCTGTGAAATGCCCCAAGCCATATGACTGTTCTTCGTCTGAACTCTTCATTTTGCCATCTTTATAGTGTGTGACTTTCCACGGCCTCATCAAATACAATCACAATTGAAGACCACTCCAATCGATTAGTAATATCAATGCCTGAGCCGCATTTTTATCTCTATCTACTCCACGCATGGATTACTGACTTCCTCTACTCTCATGGCCAACGTGTGGCACTCAATGGAGTGCTTTAATCGACTCTCCCTTTTAAGGCTGAGGTACCCAAGGCAGTGTTCTAGACCCAGTCCTATTCCTGATCTTCATCAATGATCTCTCTGACTCTCGAAAATCCCCTTGATCTATTTTGCCAATTACTCCTCCCTCCGCTCTGTCATTCTTCATCCTTCAGACAGGTAGGCTGCAGACTTTTCCCTCTCTTCAGACCTTGAAAAAAATCACAAGCTGGTCAAACACTTGGAATATGTCTTTCAATCCTGACAAATCTCACACCCTCACTCTCTCTCAAAGAAAGGACCATCTGGCAAACCCCCGATTCCCATCTACTTTTAAAACAATCCTCTTGAGGAAGTTCGGTTATTCAAACTCCTCGGTCTCACTATCTGCCACAATCTTTCTTGGGCAAACCACATTTTAATGTTGGCCTCCAAAGCCAACTACTGACTGTGCATCCTCTGTCATACAAAGTCCTTTCTTGGCACACCTGAACCCCGATACACTGATTAAGCCTTCATCCGCAGCATGATGAAGTACTGCTCTCTGGGCCAGCTATGGGATGTCTCCCCTTCCTCACATCTTGGTCAGCTTGACGCCATGGAAACCTCGGCCTTCAAGTTCATTGGAATTTCCCATGATGAAGCTGAGTCTACGAGTCCATCAATACAACATCGCAGATAGGTCGGTGGTTCCTGTCATCTTCCGCCTGCCTTTTTGATTTGCACACTCTGCTCTTTCCCTGCTTTGTCCCTCCCACCTTCAGGTTTGTGCAGGGCTCACATGGTCCATCATCAACCCCATTCTGATGAGATTACCGAAATCCAGGATCACTGCTCACCTCCAATCATTTGTTCCTGTTCTGTTTTTTTCCTACCTGTCAAACCAACTTCCACATCCTCTTCAATCTCATTCTTACCTCCAGGTCCTCAAGACAGCTCTTCATCACCATCTCGAGTCGTCCCCAATCCAAAACCATGACCTTTTCTACCCTCGTTAATCCCCCTCCCAACCCACCCCAATCCATCCTCCTTCCAAATTTAAAGTTTTCCCTCCTGAGAGTTTCCCTCTGTATCCATGTTGTCCACCCTATGCATCCTCTCCTGCCCCCATTCCTCCCCACACCCATTGTTTGTCCATCTCCCTCTGTCTTGGCCTTTGGCTCTGCTGTTGGTGTTTCCCCCCTCTCTCTGCTGTTCCTTTTGTCCTGCTGTGTCCTGATCCATTCAGCGTACTAGTACTAGCTCTTCCACGAACCTCGACGACATATACAAAAAAAGCGATTCGATTCTCTGAAATATAAATAACTGGCAAATAGTGATTGAAGGAAGCAAGGTAATTCACGGTTAATTATACTTTTATTAATTTACAGTGCAAATTTACTTAATTGCTGGGTCATCGCAACAAAAATTAATTGTCTCACGGCCACAAAGAGCAAAAATAATTCTTACACTTAGATTGGAAATGAAGTTAATTCATTTTGCGTCGCTCAACATTCTTGCAATACGAATCTGATTTCATGCCTACATCGGAGTGTACGGTATTCCATTGAACAAAAAAAAAACGACAAAAAACATACCCCACATTGGGACGTGAACCCTGGTTGTTGGCATGAAATTTAAACATTCAAACCGTTTAGCCTCAGATCCAAAGCAAATAACTGACTGCTCTTCTTGTTGGCTCGTTATCATTGTACGTGATATTCATGTAATTACCCCACACAAGTGAAGTGAAAAGCGGGGTGAAGCAATTTGTTCACGTCGGTCTGTCTGTCTGTCCATCTTGAAACATCAGTTTATGATCGAGGAACAACTTGATTTGAATTGAATGGAAATTTTGAACATGAATCAGAAAACGAACCTGGAGTTCAGCAGAACTTCGGCTCTGATTTCATCTTGATTGTGTGTGTGCAGAGAGGAGTGAGATAATGTATTTTTTTTGTCTGCCTGCTTGGCAATGGAACAAACTTTTGAAAATCATTACAAACAAGAAACTTACTGTTTTTAAGGTCGTCATAAAGGACACAAACAACAGGCACGTATAACTAAAGTAACAGATTAAATAAGGTGGTGTAAAAGACTGCATCAACGATGCTTCTGAAAATTTTATTTTTCTACGGACCTTTAAAATTTTTATTTTATTTAAATTGAATTATATACTAAGACAGTGTAGAACACAAATCGCCTTTTTGGCACTTTGAAAACCCTCCCGTTTAGCAGTATGTCCTTGGACAAAATATTATGGCATTGAATGTCATCACGACCAATCAATTTTGTTGTGTGTGGACCCCACCCTTGTCCTTGTTTCTCAACACAGCATGGGGTAACGTGTTCAATGAGCTCTGTCATTACATTTTAAGTTAATTATCTCACCACCTGGATGGAAATTTAAAAAAGGGCTCCATTCGTTTTAGCGCATCGACGTCATGAATCATCATGCCCAGTTTCAAAACGGTTCTTTGAGCTGCCTCGGAGGAGTAGGGAATAAAGGAAAAATTGTTAACCGACTAACTTGCCTGACTGATTGAATGAAGGACGGCGTTATGGTTTTAAGAGCTCGTCGACTCCATCATCGCCGAGCGAAAAATTCCAACTTCAAGCATATAATCTTACTAACCATATGGACATGTATCTTTTTGAAAGAAGATTTAGTTGGAGGCTTCCCGGACAATTGCATAATCCCGTTCTGTGAACTATTTGAACACCCCATGTCTTACTGCACAAAACCACAATTATTTCAAACTCAGTTTGGGAATTTGAGGGCATTCTGCCTTTTCATTGTAGCATTGCAGTGCCCATCCCAAGTTTCCCCAGGGGCAATCAAGCCAACCACTTCGTGTAGAGTCTGTAGACCCATATGCACATCGTTAGACCAAGGAATTGGTGGGCAGATTGATGATCATGAAGGTAACTGATGAGACATCCAGGATTTTATTGAAACAAACTATCCAATCGCAATGTGGTAGCACCAGCTTACAGTCGCTTAGAACCAAAAACCCTTGACAATGATGCACTTTGTGGATTTGATCCCACAACCTCCGGACATACCGGTCTGGTAGCCACACTGCTACTCCACCACTGTACCCATCTGCTTGTTCACCATTTCCATCTGCTTGTTTGTATGCAGTACATGGCTGGGGGTCTTCAGTAGTTTTTGCAGGGGAGAGGTTGTGCTGCTGATAGAGCCCCCTGTAGGTTCGCGCAAGAATTTGCAATTTGGCCAGAATGCCGGCAATAACTCGCCTACGATTCGCAAAGGACACCGTGGAATATTTAGCTTCCATAAACTATGACCGGCAGACGGGACAACCAGTTTAACGTCCATTGGAGGGACGGCACACACATTGATGTATTTCCCTCTACAATGACAATTTTTGAATGGTGGTGACATTTCACAGCCATTTGCAGGTCAAGAAGGGAGGATCTGTCTGCACCCTCAGAGATCTTCTTTTTTTTTCTTTCATTTTGTGAAACTTACCTCAAGTTAATCAATGATGTAAATGGAATCTGGATACAAGACAGACTTAACTAGCAGAACCACCTCTTTCTGCATTTAAGATTCCTCATGTTTGCTGGCTTGTGGCAGGGGTTGTCAAATAATTGTTCTGCTCAGCATTCCCTCCCGTACACATTGCTCCAGATGCTGGGAAGGCAGATTCAAATTGCCTGATACTATGTTCATTTGTCCATTGTCTGTTGTTCTTGTAATTGATGTAAAAGTCCGGAATACTGTACATCCCTCGTTATACGACAACTTGATATACGGAATTTCATGATAACTTAACGTATGAATTGTGGAACCAATTCGATATACGTTATGTGAAATTCACTTTTATGGAATTTTGAATCCATAAATTATAATTTTTGGAGGATTTGAAGGGGATGTTGAACAAGAGGTATGGGGGAGTATGTTGTTTATCCTTGTATGCATTTCATATTGCTCCCGGTGTTTTGCGTGCTTTTCATACCGTACTGGTTTTCCACACTTTTCGTGCTGCTCAAGCTTGGCTTTTTTTTTTGGTTCAGTCCATTGTGTTCATCATGCTTGCTGCTGTACTTTGCAGGATTTCAACGTTCTTACTTCATTAAGCACAAGTCAAGATTTCTGGAAAAGGGCCATGAAATGCAAGTTGCAGCAGAAGTGTAAAAAATAACCCGTAAAGCAATTACCTTGGATGTAAAATTAGATTTATTAAAGCTGCTTGAAGTGGGTGAAAAATTTAGCCAAATTGCAAAAACTGTAGGGCATGCTACATTCGGGCTGGGATTTTGTGCATTATTATTAACTTGTGTAAACCTCGTCAAAAATGACGTGGCCAAGAGCATGTGCCCCCCCTCCCCTCCATCACCACCGTCACAGTTGCAAATAATATAACTCGCATGCTTGGGGATTTACGACTGTTTCATAAAGAAAAGTATGATTATTTTAGAAATACATTTGTTATCAGTGATAATGGAATTTCAAATGACTGAGTAAAATTACTCACCTGTATATATTTTCACATCAAATAAAAATTACCAACATCTCACCTCGAGCGTTAGTTGTGAAAACGACTGCAATGGTCATGCAATCAGCTCAAATTCAAATGTGTTTCGTAAACGTTTTGGACGGAACATATTCACCTTTCTTCAGTGGAAACAAAATGGCGAATGGCGCTCACATGATATTGCGTGTGCTCCCCTTCAGTGATGAACGTGACGTCATTTCTGTGAATGTGAGGTCACATCCTGCATTACAAGGAAATAAATATGCAGGGCTTTCATATGTTTAGATATTTTATCACAACATTATCGAATTTCTATTAAATATGTGCTTTAAAAAGGTTTACTGCATTCTTCAGTGTGTTTTTATTACGTCCTGGGGCCAAAATATTGTTGTGTGGAAGGGGGTGGATCCATAGCGAGACTGTGGTCATGCTAAGAATAGCATGGACCATGTGACATGGAAAATGTGAGGAAGTCATCTTGTTGCCCTCACCGGAGGGGAGGGTATTGCATTTGGGTCCGTTTGTCTGTTTGTCCGCACAGAACTTTCGTGTTTTTCTCCGCAACTGCTTTGTCAGATTTAGACGAAATTTTCACCACAGGAGCGACTACTCATGCAGAATCTTTTAATTATAATAGGATGTCATCGGTCACGTGGTGCGGCAGGCACGTTGGAAAACCAGAAAAATTTGGACCTCTGTATTTCTGAAACCGCACCAAGGTAAAAATTGAAACTTGGCACACTGCAAGTACTCCTCATGGGGAATCGGTGTGATTTCTTTTATGTCATTGGTGTCTTTGTTATGTTGTCATAATTACATATGGAGAACACTACATCCGATCAGTATGAAAATTTTTGAGGGTCATCTCGGAATAAAATTTTCCCCAGAAAAAAAACAAAGATGACGTCATTGGTCACATGATTCGGCAGCCATATTGTTTTTTTAGTTTTATTTTAAACCTTCAAAAATCTTCTCTGAAATGGCTGAACAGATTGGGGCAAAACTTTACACGTATGACCGCCTATCCATGAGGAACAAGTGAAATCCTTCAATACAGCACGTGTGGTGAAGCAAATGAGTACACTAATGTTAAAATATGCAATTTATGCTTTTTCAGTTGAAAAACAATTAAAAGGCGTACTTAATATTTGAAATGTAAAAATCTTGTTATTATTTGTGATAAGCACCTTTATATATAACAGAAGGAATGAAATCGTTCGATACAGCGTGGCAGGGGGCCGCAAAAGAATGATGGCATAAGAAGAACTTAGCTTTTAGTGTTCGGCGCGAAATGCCATGGTGGGCGGCAATGACGTCTTTCGTTCGTTCGTACATGAGAGGGGAGCGTTTCTTGGTTTTTTTTTTCCGTCAAGCAATGAATTCAATGGTTTTCACATATATAACACGTTAGTTTCACAAATTTCCATTGAAATACTCGGGTATTTCCGTCAATTGTCACCATTTCCGTCTAGGTTACGTCTAGGAAATGGTTACGCCATTTCCATCTACCGGACGGCCGTCATTGGCTGTCTTGAGGGACATGGGGGGGGGACACCGGAGACACCCGGGACATTTCAAACTCGGTGCAATTGTATACAGTGCACACACTGTAATAAAACGTCATAGGTCACATGGCTTGGCAGCCATATTGGATTTACATTAAAACCCATAAAAATGTTCTTCTCCAGGGCTGGACAGATCGAGGTGAAACTTCACACAAATGTTCCACAAGCCTTAGGGATACCAGGGTATTCACGAATAATTGATGTCACATGGTCTTGCAGCTATATTGGATTGAGCAAAAATATTTGAAAAATTATTTCTCTTGAACTGCTTCATCAATCGATGTCAAACTTCACAACGATGATCTAGTAGTGATGGGGGATATATTGTTACGAATCTGGAAACCATTCGCATTCACACATACAGTTGACCCAAAGTTTAGTTATTTTGTTCAGTATATGTGGATAATTAGAATCTGTCCCCTATGTCTCATGGGTTAATTTCATGTGTGTACTGCTGGTTTCTTTTATAGTCAGGTTTTTCACATCTTTAAATCTACCGACACCAGCAGAACCCTCACTTCACTCCTCCTCCCACTCTGCGGGCGAACAAGCGCTTCACCCGCCCAACTTTCACTTCACACAACGGCGCCATAACACACGTGTTTCTGACTACGGACGTGGGCGGAGCCCCCCCCCCCACCTCGCCTCAGAACCGACTCCTCCCCAGCAAGATGGAATGTTCCTCCCGTCCAATCAAGGGTGAGATCGCCTCAGCTCTGACTCCGCCCCATCATAGAAGAATGTCTTCCCTCTCGACACTGGGGAAGACAACAAAAGAGCCTCTCTCGGGGGAGGAGCACCGAGACGCCGACACGCCCCCCTTCTCCAATCGCGGCTGGCCACCACGACACCCGAAAACGCCCATCAAATCCGGAGGCGAGTTACAGGAGAGCGGATCCCTCCACCCCGCACGGGGGAGGGATAAGAAGGATCGTGAGCTGTATCCGTGTGTGGTTGTTCCTTGGTTCCTTGGAGGTCGTTCCTTGCTCCTGGTCTGCTGGGCTCTCCTGGTCGTTGGTCATCGTTCATGGCTGGCCGGGTCGTTCATAGGATCCTGGCTGCACTCGTTGGATTCTGATTCGTGGGTTCGAGTCCCACCGTGGTGGGTTGCATTGGAGTGCTCGAGCTGGGATCCCCATTCCCGTCCACAGACTCCGAGCTCCACAAGTGCGAGTCGGTAAAACTGCACGAGGTGGCCATGTACCCGACCAGACTCTGACCCCCCCCAGCTTGCCTATCCTCCGCGGCTGGAGGGTCCAATAAAGGCCAGCCGGCTCCATTTCTTTTTGGGTGTGTGTGACCGTCTGTGGCCAGTCTTGTAAGTAAAACTGTTAAGTGATTGCCATTGTACATTTGCCTGCATTTATATTCGTGGTTATAGTCTGGGCAAAATGAGCTTTGATCGGGAACAAATTGCAACAGAATTTGTTTTTGCACAATGCATTTCTATGAGGTCCCCACAACACCATACTAAAAGTCCTAAGAAATCCCTGTTGCGGAAATACGTCTAATTTGCATAAATCCAATATGGCGGCCAATTATCAATATTGTGCCATATCTTTGCTCCCAGATGACATATTTGAGTGATTTCAACTTCTAGAATGGGTATTTTGTATATAAGGATGCATTTAGCATACTTTTACACTTCCCTGGAACAAAATCTCATTTGCATAAATCCAATGTAGCTGCCAAATATCAATATTTTGCCATATATTTCCTCTCAGACAACAGGTTTGAGCGGTTTATATTTCTAGAACATTTGAGGGGATCAAAGGCTAAATTTGAGATAGTTTAATATTTTGATTGGATGGGTTTAAATAAAATGATGGATGAATTTAATAAAATCCAATATGGCCACCAAATATCGATATTTTGTGATCAAATTTATGACAGTCACTTCTTTGGCTTGTGTTTCATTGCAGGCATATTAATACCCTACTGAAGATGCCCATCAAGGTCATCATTATAGTCATCGGTGAAATCTGGTAGCTGTGAGTTGGCACAACTTGTCCCACGGCATTCTCCACAAACAGCACTGCAATGCAGACTATACTTTCTGCATGTGCACCTCTTTGTATTACAGTCTGTTTTACAGTTACAGCAGATGACATCTAGTAGTTTTGATGGGGCTGCAAGCTGGTCAGTTAGTATTGGCAAACATTGTCCATCCACCATGTGCCATCCCCACTCTTCCGGCTTCATATTGGTGCTTCTTCCTTTCCACGCCATCATCTGATAATATACACGGAGGCTGTGATACTTTGCAGCTGCTGAGGTTGGGGGTAGAGTTTGAGCTTCTACATGAGATGTGCTCTTGGAAACCTCACAAAATCGCCTGTATCGTAAAGTGTCCAGTCCTTGTTCTTTGGCACCACCATATAATGACACAAGTGCTTTTTCTCCTGCTGCAATAATGTCCTGTTTTGCCACATGTCCTTCTTGGCTGAACACCTTAGCTTGCTGTTGATCTTCCTTACTGCTAAACCCTTTCCCAATCCCAACAGGCGAGAAGTTGTATCGCAGCCAAGGATTGCATGGATAAATAACACATGGTCACAAACATCAGGACCAAGAAATTCCTTAGACTGCTTTATGCACCATATCCTGGTCTTTTTTGCTGATTGCCTGGGCTCTGGGACCAGGAACAAGTCATGTGCACCAGTTCAGCATGATTCAGTAGGAGGATGAGCAAGTCTGTGTCATCCCCTATCAGGACAGTGTCTTTGATTCCAGCAGGTGCAACAGCTGTTCGGACAATGAGCACATCAGCATCATGCTTTGCATGATCTATATTACACCCAGCCCGCTCTAGTTTGTCACTAAGATAAACAATAAATCGCTGTTTGTTTGTCACATTTTTCAGGAATTCCTCCTTCTTGGACTGTATAACCATTCCACCAGTGAAGTTTACTGTCATGCCTGAACAAGCCCCTGCCCTTCTCATGTGTGTGGCATCTTTTGTTGTTGGACCATCTTGGTATTCATCAAAGATAATGAAAGCAGCCCCATATTTATGTGTAACATATGTGACATAAAGCTGACTGACACTCTCATATGTGGAACCTCTTGGCCATGGAAGACGATGAAGTAGCGCACCACCATCGACAATATACTGGACATTTCCGATTGGTTCTCATTGCTCCCCTTGCATGGTCTTCCAGAGAACATCGGCAAGGACAGCCTTATTGGCCTGCAGGGGAAGGAAGGAAGATTCAAACAATGCTGGGGGGTAACTACACAGTTCATATTTGAAGAGTGACTGTAGATCTTCACAGCGCTCCCCAATGGTGACCAGTCTCTGGAAGATCAACTGTGGATCTACCTTCACAGATTCTCCTTTGATCTTGACAGTTGATCTTGAATTAAGTGCCACTGCTCGATCACATTTCCGGAAGGTGAACTCTTCTTCAGATTTCCCAACCATTGATGCTAGAATCTTTTCTCCAACTGTTCTTGATCTTTCAACGTTGACTCCTTCCTGGGCTGTCATGCCATTTGCAATGTCATGAAATGTTAAACAGGAACAGATTCCATGTGAATGGATCTCTCTTCCTGAGATAGCTGATAAGACCAAGGGTGTCATTGACATCTCCAGCTTGTCTAGCTTTTGACAGGTCTTTGTGCTGGTCACTGGTTTCAAATGAGATGCCACTGAGCTTCTGCATGGCCTCGTTGATATTTGCACATGATGGCATGGAAAGGACCCACACCAAACGCTGAGTTTCTGTCATTCCTTTTCCTCTTGTCAGGCCTCCATGTGTCTTTATACTTCTCATCAGCACTTGCTCAATTGTGAGATCTGTGGATAGTCCTGCCCAGTACCTATCACTGTGCCTCACCACATGGTATCCTTTCTCAAATTGCTGATGGACATCTGGATGACTTTCTGGCAGATTAAGCATCATTTGCAGGTATACATATGCAGACTTTGCATATAGCGTGTGTCCAGATGCTGTAAAGTATGATAACATTTCTTGTACTGATTGAAGGTGTAATTTCCAGTTGCCTGTCCGCTCAGCTTTAAGAAATCTTCGCAGGATGTCCACCATGTTCAGATACTGCACCCAGAGTTTTGCTGTCTGCATAGTCATCATTTCTTTCTTCTCATTCAGTTTACTTTGGAGTCTTCCTAACACCTCTTCTGAACACACTTCTTCTATAGTAGAGGTAGAAGTTACTGTTCTGTCATAGAGTTTTGCCGCTGCTGTTAAATCGTTTATGAAAGTACAGGCGCTGTCACACCTTGACGATTTAGCCAGCGTATGCCGACTTATGAAAAATTTGTCTAAGACGCTAGCACACGTCCAATACATTATGGGTAAGTTTTGATAACATTAAGAGCACGCTGAAAAACACTGCCATACATTGTAGTACACTGGCTTTCATCGTTGTACTTTGTGGTTGTCCTCAAATTTTAGCATGCTTGAAATTTTACGACATATGCCAGCGTATGACTCACACGTTCCGCTACGCTGGCCATAAGTTGTAGGCACGTTATGTGATCGTTGACACACGTCGACACACGTTACTTGTAAGTTACTCATAAGTCGAAACGCGTCGAGGTAATGATTAGCGAACCCGAAACTTATTTATAACCTATGAGTAACGTGTTGTAGGCACGTTACACGATCGTTGACACACGTCGAGGCACGTTACTTGTAAGTTACTCATAAGTCGAAACGCGTCGAGGTAATGCTTAGCATACCCAAAACTTATTTCTAACCTATGAGTAACGTGTTGTAGGCACGTTACACGATCGTTGACACACGTCGAGGCACGTTACTTGTAAGTTACTCATAAGTCGAAACGCGTCGAGGTAATGCTTCGCATACCCAAAACTTATTTCTAACCTATGAGTAAGGTGCTTTGAACCTATGTGTAACGTACCTTCAATGCATATTGACGTATTTGATTGACGTCTTCCGGCCGACCACAGAACTTACTGAACGTGTTTCTAATTTACAGCTACCGTATAATGGCGTATTGGCAGCGTTAAAAATAAAAAAACAACACCAATAACTTCCGATATTTCGTCACGTGCCGTTACGTCACGTCCGATTGCCTCTGCAGTTTGCTCATGTCTTATTCTTATTTCCTTCTCTGTGAATATTTTCTGTTTGAGGATATTGTCACGTCGACGTCGAAACTTAAAAGCAAATGTCCGAATATATTTTAAAATTCGTGAGACTAAAAAAATAGTAATAAAAAAAACAACCACAACTTCAGATATTTCGTCACGTGCCTTCACGGAGCCAAGGAGCAAAAAAGAAAATGTGCCTTGACGGAAAAAAATAAGTTTCGGGTATGCTAAACATTACCTCAACGTGTTTCGACTTTTGAGTAACTTACAAGGAACTTGTGTCAACGATCGCATATCGTGCCTACAATTTATGGCCAGCGTAGCGGAACGTATGAGCCATACGGCGAGTACGTCATAAAATTTTCAGCATGCTTGAAATTTCACGACGTACTAGACGTACCACGAAATATGACAGCATACTTCCTCGTCTTTCAGCGTGCTCTTAACGTATACACAACTTACCCATACCGTATTCGACGCGTGCCAGCATTTTAGACACATTTTTCATAGGTCGGCATGCACTGGCTAAATCGTCAACGTGTGACTGTGTGGTTGACACTTCCAATTCTCAGGCGGTTATGATTTAAATCGGCGTGCGGCAGGTTTTTGACAGGCTACGCCACGAGTTCGTCGGCGATACGTGCAGCGCGTTATGCCTAAGTTAAACTATCGTTGGGCATAGGTTGTGAACGCAGACAACAGGCTAAGCATTCGTTGGTATAAGTTATCTATAAGACAACGAAACCTTCTGTGCCCGTTACTGATATGTTATGCATATGACCAACACGTTATGAATACGACCAAAACTTAAAAAAAACATCAAAATTTCAGCGTACGCCAACGTTTTACATACATTTTTATACGTTGCCATTGCTGGCTAAATCGTCAAGGTGTGACAGCACCTTACATGTATCTTGTTGTACAGCTATTGTCCCTACACAATCTGTCTCACGATCTACACTTGCTACCTCCCCAACATGGTCCACTGTTGTCTCCCTGGTTGTAAATAACAAGTATACCGACTTAATATATTAAACATGTTAAAACCACCCATTAGGAGACCTTTTGTAAGCTGGTTAGTTTAGCATCTCATATGTATAACTTATTTCTGTAAGAAAATGGGTAATTTGTCAATTTGATGTGACATATGTAATTAATTGAAGGAATGTAATAACAACATTCAAGTTTTTAACAGGTTACTCACCTTAATTTGCCTTTCTTGTGTAGAACATGATGATATCATCCATGTTGGAACTTCCACTGAAACAGCCAAAAGGGGATTTCCCATGGGGATTCCCCAGGGATTCCCCCGGATTGCACCATTAAGTGAGGGGTACCTCAGGGGGATTGTAAAATAGCAACATATATCATGATGTATGTAGAAACAATAACATAATTAACCTCAAATTTGACCAGAGTCCACCAAATATTAGTTTTGGTTCAAGCCATTTTTATTGTGGATATCATGGATTGCAAGCAAATTCTATTTGGTGGTCAGTTGGAATTATGCAAATGAGCTTTTTATCTGGTTAAATACTGTAGTGTCCTAGATGCATCCAATGAAATTTTTAAGTATTACAAATGCATCCTTGGATCCAAAGATCTCATTATAAAAATTTAAATCACCAAAATACATCATCTTGAGAGCAAAGATTTGGCAAGATATTGATATTTAGCGGCCATATTGGATTTATGCAAATGAGATTTTGTTCCAGTGAAGTTTAAAAGTATGCGAAATGCATCCTTGGATACAAAATACCCATTCTAGAGGTTGAAATCACTCAAATATGTCATCTGTGAGCAAAGATATGGCTCAATATTGATAATTGGCCGCCATATTGGATTTATGCAAATTAGACGTATTTCCGCAACAGGGATTTCTTAGGACTTTTAGTATGGTGTTCTGGGGACCTCATAGAAATGCATTGCGCTAAAAAAAATTCTGTTGCAATTTGTTCCCGATCAAGTGAAAAAATGGGCTGGATTACCTGGACTATTAAGTCTGCGCTGTGTTTCCCTCCCTATTCCCCCTTGTAAATAAATAACTGTTAAATGTTCCAGTTCATTGTCTGTGCTTTCTTTCATTGACCCAGTATGGTTCGGGCTTGAGAATTAGGGGGGCCGATTGTGCTGTAAATTGTTATTTGGGCCGGCGCGGCTTTGGTAATTCCCACTCGGTTACGCCGGATCCGAGTCGGTAACATCGACTCGGTTCGGACAAAGCCAGCTGAGGGTGTGGCTTCCTCGGCAGCTAGACCGCGCGGCTAATTAGGTAAATTGGAATCAGACAAAAAAAAGACCCTAACGGCGCGGTCAAAATATTGCCGTCCACGGTCCATTAAGCGACCCGTCGATTTTGGGTTTATCCGGAGTGACGACCTTCAATTCCGGGTGTTTGGAGGGGAGACGGCCCAACTGCTCCATCTAGCGGTCGTTCCTTGCCCTCGATCCCGGCACCACAAAAATCCTATATATTATTTCTGTTAAAGGTCCCCTGACATGCAAAAGTACTGAAATTTCATTTATATATGTCCTATAGGAGTTTTCATCGTGATTTGAGATCTTACAGTTTTTTCACAATACTCATTCTGTAAAATGTAAAATTAAAAAAACAAACCTCTTCGGGAATGCCCCTAAAAATTCTCCTGAAAGGGGCGTAACCCACATGACGTCAACTACTGGATGACAAAGGCTGCACGTTAATTACTCGGGTTGGTGGTCGACGTGATTCTATTGGCTTTCTGTGTGTTTCCACATTTGATTGATTGACTCAATCGCTTCGTTCATTTCTGCTTTAAAAAAATCGAACATTTGGTTTTGAATAATGGATGGTATGGACTTTCATTTGTCTGGTCACGACAGTGAGTGTGAGAGAAATGAAGGATTTTGGTCTGAATCACATGGAGAATTGTCAGATAACGTAGTCGCGGGAGGAGAAGTTCAGGCAGCTGGAAATGAAATAAGGCCTTAGCAGTTCGAGCCCGAAGCAGGACAAGCAGAGGAAACTGGCGATGAAATTCCCGGAATTAATGATGGGAGGACATCAAAGGAAGACTTGGCAATAATAACTGGTTCGACTAAATCCTATTCGTAATTCAATAATGTAAATTTCACTTGCATACTGCTTGATATCAGAAATATTTTAGTGAGGTGACGTGACCAGTGTAGCGCAGCGGACATGTTGCTCCGTGGCGAATGAATCGCAAGCAAGGCCAGCCCATGTCATCGGCCGTATCTCTCCATGCATAAAACGAAGCAATCTCTCTGTCCGGATACGATGAAAACTTGTGTGCAGAACACACGTTGTGGCACAATTGTCTCGAGTTGTCTGATAAATCTGACGTTCTGTTGCATTTTTATTTATTTTATTCCTACTGTTGTCATGTAGCACCAGTAGAAAACAATAAGCCTGGAATTGGCTTTGTGGTTAGGGTGGCGGCTTGGGATCCTAGGGTCCTGAGTTCAAGCCTCGTTGGCCGCTGAATTAAAAGACACCAGGAGGTTGACCCAGCCTGTCATCCTTCCGAGGTCGGCAAAATGAGCATCAGTGTACTGGTAAGGGGGACACTGCATCAGCGGCATAGCCGTGTCCCAACCAATGATGCAACCAGCAGCCACAGGCTGAGAGAGAGAGAGATAGAGAGAGAGAGAGAGAGAGAGAGAGAGAGAGAGAGAGAGAGAGAATGAAGAAAAGAGAATAATAAAAGAAAGCTACAGCGCGTCAGGTTTATCGGCCTAGTCGGACGGACGATGGAAATGTATCGGCCGAGTCGGATGGACGACGGATTTATCGCACGAGTCGGACGGATGACGCATTCATCAGACTAGTCTAGACCAGTGTTTCTCAACCGGGGTTCCCCGGAACCCCAGGGTTCCGCAAGAGGTCGCTAGGGGTTCCTCGAGAAACAGTAATAAATAGGCTAATGTATTTTTGAGTAGCTTTTGTTTGATTTGATATTCGTAATTTTACTACACACGTACGGCATATTGTTGGAAACTCCTTGGTTATTATAATAGAGGCTTCAACCTCTTGTATTATTTACAATTATAACAACCATAGGGAATGTATTTAACGATGTGTATATGGCGCCGGTGTGAAACCGCCCTCACTGGTTAGTGGACGTCTTGTACGCGGCGGATTCGTGTATCATTGAGTGACTGACTCAAGTACGGGACGCATGCTCGGTGTCCATCTATGTTCTCTGTGCTTCCGAGCACGAAGTCTCTCTCTCTCAAGGTTGGTTCTTCTGTTTACCTTTATTGCTTCAGCTTAATTTGTTTAAGTTTTGTTTATCAAGTTACATGAGGTGTGTTTTTTTTATTTAAAATAGGTTTTTTTGTGAATTGAAACCTCTGTGTGAGGTCTCGTAAACGAGCAGTATTTTTTTTTTCATTGCCAATAAATTTGACAAAAAGGGGGTCATTTTTTTCCTTAAACCAGGTATCCGAAAAACATTTTATTTACCACGTGAACTACGATAAAAATATAAAAGAGCTAGATATTAATAACGTTATATAATAATTTTTATGCAGGGGTTCCCTGAGACATGAAAACTATTTCAAGGGTTCCACAAGGGTAAAAAGGTTGAGAAACGCTGGTTTGGACTCTAGAGATCTCGAGTCAATCCACTCTGTGCGAGTTTCTGTATGTGACGTCAACGCTGCGATTCGCTGAAGTCAACTTTTTTTAGGGGCGGGGCATAGCAAGTTGTGAAAAGCACCAGAAATTATCGAAATATTGCTTTAATTATCCCATTTTTGATTAAAAAAAACATGGGTGATTTCTTCACTAGGAAGGTCAAGTTAATATATAAATAACCAGAAAGTTTTGCATGTCAGGGGACCTTTAACATCTGCGCGTAATTTGACGTTTCTCCTCCGAAACTGCCAGACGGATTGTCACCACTTTCGGCATGCGGGTGCTCTGTGGTCTAATGAACAGCATGGGCTATGTGAGATCGCGCGAGACGGACAGGTTTGGGAATTTTTGGCGATTTTCTAATTTTTACATTCGTTTGCATGACGACGTGTGACATCACCGCTCAGAGGCATAATGACGTCATGACATCATCGGTCATTCGCTGACGTCATTACGTCTGTCGTCGACAGACTGTCACCGCTGAGAGGTGTAATGCCACTCCTTGAAAACAGCGTCTGCAATGTAAAACCCTCTTCTGCACATGCTGTGACTACCTCAGAAGATGAATTTGACACAAAAATGTAACAGGAAACATTGTATACAAGCCAGTAGGTGACATGGCTGCTCGCTCTAGATGGAAAGCTGGCCAACACGACTCGCCGATATTCATGTACATGCTATCAATCAATTTAGCACAATAAATATGATTATCACAGCCCTCTTAGTTTGCGCCCAGAAACCCGCCTTGTGAAATTTCAGGCATGTTTCCAAAGAGACTCTAACAAATGGCAGCCCTGGTAATTCCATTTATCTATTCGCAAAAGATTTTATTTTTTTATATGATGCTGTAAGACATTCTCCTTGGGCAGAAAAAAAAACAGGTCCCTCGGAGGTCCAGTTTCAGAGGTATTGATTTTTTTTTGTACAGTCCACAATAAGTGTACGATGTACGATAAAGTATTTTAGCTGTTGTGAAGCAACGGAGGTGTGCATAGCAACCATTCATTTTTGTGTACATGCTCGCCACATTGTACACATTTCACCCAAGTTTCATCAAAATCAAACTCTTTCTCTTAGAGATATTCGCAATTAACCGTTTCTGAAATGTTCGACATGTACTCGCCCAAAACCTATCTCCTCCTACAAATATTTTTTGTTCGGGCTGCAAATTGGCATGAAGGGAGCGAGATAGATTGCGCACAGAACTCGAAGCTTCGATTTTTAATTTTATTATTTTTTCGATTTTTTGACCACTTTAAAGGGCCGTTGCTATGCCATTGCTCGGGCCCGGGGTCCCATATTCGAAAGCACACGATTCCCAGAAATATTGGTCCTACCTTCCAAATTTCATTGGAATCGGTTGAGTGGTTTAGCCCCGAGGCTTGACTAAAGTTTCGTGGACAGACAGACAGATGGAAATGTCCAGAATAAGGGTGCTCTAAGAGCAGCCAATAAAGAAATTCGATAAATCACATTTTGAACACTGGATATATTGACGTCCGAACGAACCCTCACTTTCGAAACTTCGGGCAGAGCGCGGGTTTGGCTCGTACGTTTTAAATTTCAACCTGATCGGATACATGGTCTAGCAGCCAGAATTATTTATTCTTTTGAATCTGGGTAACACAACAGTACACAAACACCACACAAAACAAGTCCTGGTGAGGGTCTACAATCTCTGATTGCTCTTTTTCTTGTTAAACATGTACTGAGGAGGCAGCGAATGTTAACTTTAAGACAGTGTTGAGTAAGTTCGTTGTGTAAGACCTCCTGTTTTCAAGTAAGGCCATGTGAGGACTTTGGCACAAAGGCACAACTGGAAAGCACATTGAGCTTCAGGAGGAACCAGCAAGGACTATATGGCTGGAGCACCACAGGCCACGGCAGCAAGATCGGCTGCGGAGCCTTGAAGAGGGGACATAATATATTTTATTTGGACCACCCCGTGGGAGGGGGGGTGGCCCTGAAGATGCCACGCCCATAGAAGTGGGTGGCCAATGAGTGGGACACGCCACCCACAAAGGTGGTGCCGAAGTTTGCGAAGGCCATAACCGTGCCTGATTGTGGAAGTTTGAGTTATGGTTTTGCAGTTTTAGCTCTGCCTCTGGTTATGGAATTAGAGTGGTAGTTATAGTTGGAGTTGGGATCAATCTTGGCAGAGGCAATTTTCTCCTCTCCTCATCACCATCCTTCTACCCTGTGCAACACCAGCCTGCATAGTGATGGGACCACAACCAGCTCGGATCATCCTGGACCCACAAGCCTTTCCTCAAGAATGCTCAGATCATCCTGGCCTTTCCTTAAGCCCACACTTGTTCTCCATTGTGCGAGTGCTGTTATTTCTTTTTGACACCATAGTTTGTTTGGCTTTAGTGTTTTATTTTCTATCATTGTACATAAGTGTGTGCGTCTCCCAACTCGTTGTCCTTTGAGTGCCTGGGCTGTTCCGATTGTTTATTTGTTGTCATCTCTCCCCTCCCATAGACCTTTTCATAAACCATTTTCCTGCCTTCCCGTGTGTACACCGCCAGTTTTGGCCATATTGGATGAACCTTGGGGAATCTGAGTAATTTTGAATGCAGTAACATCTTAAACACTGTTTTGGGATCCGTCGAGGTATTTATAAGATCTCGGGCTCAAAGTGACCATGTTAATGACACCCCCGATGAAACACTATTTTCTGTAGGAATGCATCTACAATTATATAATGGTAGTGAATGGGGGGGGGGGGGGGAATCAGGTTCAATGTACAGAATTTCACTTGATGTATGACTTTGCAAGAACGGATATACAGTATTCCTTAAATCGAGGGATGGGTGTACTTTGAAGTCCCCTTTCCCCAATGTGCTTATCCTACATGTGATATGTGTCCAAGGTTCTCCCCAAGCAGGAGATCACTGTGTAAAGGTTTTTTTGTTGTTCCCCCCCCCCCAAGCCCACGTGATCGGTGGACATTGCCCTGTATGTCTATGGTTTCTACATGTCTCTGACACTCTCCTCCCTCCACTCCCCATTCTCCATTAAATCCACTCCTGCTGTTTGATTCGTTTTGCATCTGTTCCGTGCTCGCTCTTCTCCACATGTCAATATTTATGTGCAAATTTGTACAAACGGTGGCAGACTGACTGATTTACCATCCTGTGACTTGAGTCGAGCAATGGACTCGAACCTGGTGGCCTCCTGAACCGTGGATGTCGATGCCATCCAAATTGCTGCGTAACGGTCTTTGCAGTCTTCTTTCTTTTCCAGCTTGCATCCAAACTTGAAACGTATGTTTGATTTTGTATCAATTTCATGTTCCAAAGTGTTTGAAACAGAGTTAGAGAAGTTTGGAGAGAAACAAAATGGTGATGAGAAAGGTCATTTCGTGCGTCATGTCATGTCGGTGTTGCCAACACGACATCTTTTCCTTCTTTTTTTTGAAAAATTCCCCTTGGGGAAAATTTGGTTAAAGAGAAATGTATATTTTTGAGAGCCACGAGGGGAAGGAGAACTTGGAGACCAATAGAAAACAAAGGAGAAGGAAGGGGAATCGATAGGGGAGGTCAACGTTGTGCCATTTTGTTGAGGCTAAAGCAGAAAAGAGTAGTTTTGTTCAGGGTGCTGGAGAGATTTTGCTGACTCTTAGCAAAAAATACAAAAAAAACCTGTCAGATCTTTAATGTTTACTAATTAATGCTCGTAGACTGGACACCCAGTTTAACGTCTGTCTAAGAGAGGGTACATGTTGAGACCTTGCCCTCCCTGCACCAGGGTGGCAATTTATAGCTGCGTCAGGATTCAAACCCAGGGTAGACAGCTCAGAGGGCAGTGTGCATAACACTTGGCTATCCTGCCATCCCTTGCTTATAGTTGATGTAACGTTTCATCATTATCACCGAATGTTTTCAAAACTTATTGCTGAGAAGTATAGGTGATATTTCTCAATTTTTTTAGTGCAAAGTCATGTGGTTGAGCAGGTGATGCCACATCAACATTAGCAAAATGTGGGGTGTCAAGGCTGTATCTCATAACTTGATTGCTCCACTTCTTGTTGGGGCCTATGTAGGGGCTGATAATGGTATTTCATGATGTTTTGCGAAGAATGATTTTTCCTGATATTGTCTTACTGAGAATTATTGTTTTACTGAAGTTTGTAAATACCGTTCTTGATGACACGTGAGATGACTGATGACACGTGATGACAAGAATACTGTTCTTGTTCTGTTTGTTTAATTCGTGAAAGCCCTTTTGTAAAATATGTAAGAATATGAAATGATTGCTTGTACTCCTGTGAAATGCACTGACGGTATTAGGAAGTTGGTGCTGTGCAGTTGTGCCATTTTGATCCCCGTTGGTGATCATGGATCTGATGGACAGTAAGATATTCAAGTGCTGACAGACAGAATAGCAATCCGAACGGGTTAGAGTGCTGACTGCCGCTGGGATTACAGCACAGTGTGTTAATAACACGTCGTACTGCACCCCGCAGCCACACCTTGGCCAGGTGGCTTCAAGTGCTTCACCTGTGAAGACGTCAAGGACAATTATGAATGTAATCGCTGGTCTGCGGATGTTTTCTGCCCGAGAGGTGAGATGACACGTGGTTAAGCATGCTAGTATATTCTATCCGTGCTTGCTTTCCTCCTATGCTTCAATGATTTTTGTTTTTCACTGAATTTATACTTCAGCAATCATGTTCCACAATGACCTTTAAACCCCCTGCATGCAAAGTTGCAAGTAATTGGCCCACATGATTCGGTGCAGCAACAAACTATAAAAGGTTGATTTTTATTGTCCCTCTTATTACACGGAATCTTTGATTCATTTTGAAATTGAACAGTGCTCTCTCAAGTTCCAACATAAAGATGGTTGTAATGCTCGTTTGGTGACACCCTGAATGTTTGAGATCACTGGTTCCCAACCTTTTCTGGGTGTGCGAACCCCTGCCGAACCTCCGTTTTTGTGGACCACCATGGTCCGACTATCATGGTGATGCGCGATCTCTTTGTGCAAATGTCCCATGAAATCGGAGACAGGAAATCGTTCATGTAGTTGGTTGTACTCTCAGGCTTTGTCGACGTTCCCTGATGACACCTTGCACTTCACCAGGGAGCTGCACTTTAAATACGGCAAGAAAGTGGTGTCGATTGGAGTTGTAGATCTCCATGTTAACTCGATGCCTGGTGTTGGTTTAATGGTTTGGGTGGTGGGCTTGGGATCTGAAGGTCCTAAGTTCAAATCTCCCTTGGCTGTTGAATTGATACCAGGTGGGGTTGACTCAGCCTCTCATCTTTCTGAGGTCAGCAGAGTGAGGACCAGCTTGCTGGGATGATCGAATCATTGAGTATCCTGCATTGCAGTGGTGATCTGTCCAGGATTGTGCCCAATAGCCCAGGAGTCTGCTTCAGCAGCTCTGACAATGTACAGAGTTTGCTCCCAATGGATGGATGCATGTTAACTTTATTTTGGCATCTGCAAAACTTGCAATGTAAAAAAAAAAAAACAGAAAGGTAAAGATCAAAGGTGATTTGGTGCAACATTGTTTTGCACGCCTGAAGACTATATTATACTCACGGATCAGTTCAGAATTTAAGGTTGCACAATATTCTCAAAACCCATTGGGAGGTTTAAAGCATTTTCGAGCACATATGATGCACTGTGCAGTATTTAGACACAAGGTACTTTACATTTACTTACCTGATTGTTATTTTTGTACATACTTCATTTTGTTTCATTCCTTCTCCCTAAATGCTCCACATTGTCCACTGCAGTTCTAAACATGGACTTGCAGACATGAGGAAGTTGAGGGACATTAAACAGAAAACTAATGTCTGTCTGGTGAACTTTCCTGCATCCTGAGCGCAAGCCTCTAAAGCCACTCTAACAAAAGTACTACTATTACTCCTTCTCCTACCACTACTACTTCTATTACTATTCACACCTTGTGATGTCGGCTCGTAAATGTTTTCTTTTGTTTGCCCAAAGTCTTTCATGAACCAGCTGGCCAGGTCTGACATTCGACTTAAGCAGATTTGGGCAGTAATTTGTAATTTGTTCAGGGTTCCGGAGACTATTCTCACATACCCTTCACAGAAGACACAATGGGATCTTTAACGTATATCCATCAGCCAAAGTTAGCAGATGGGACAACCTGCTTAACGTCCACCCAAGGGATGGGTTGGTACATCTTGTGATGCAATGTCCAATGCCCTACCTGTTTGACACCAATCCCACAGTTTATCGTCTGGTCGGGGAATCAAGCGCACACTCGACAGCTTGAAAGTAATTGTGTGAATTCCGAACCGTTCTGTCGGACATTATCCACAATTCTAATATGATCGAAACAAAAGTGATCCACAAAAGAGATTGCATTTGGAAAGATTCGGTTTGAACTTGCGAACTTTGACCCTTTGACTTAATTTTGATTTGGGGCCCACGAAGCGCTACCGAAAAATCCACTTGCCATAGACAAAGGCAGCACCAGCAGTGCACCTTATTGCTTTTGGATTTGAAACGGGATTTCTGAGGGATCAGCACAAAGATCCCTGGACATTCGGCACAGAAATTGATCCCACCAGGGGAGGCGGGTGCACAAGGGGGGCAGGATCTTTGAACGTAGTTTAACCTACAGCTTCTGCAAGAAACAAATTGCTGCGTCGCAGCTGGTGACGGAGTTGAACCCGCTGTGAGCTGGTTTATGTGCAGTGGCCTTTCAGCCCAGCACAAGAGAAGGCTTATGTAAGCTTAATAAAAATTTTCCACTTCCTTTTCTCAGATGGTCTTTCTCCCACACCTCATTTCATAAAAAAAGTGCTGTTTTGTAGCGGATCTCCTGCGATGATGGGTGGAAGAAGATAAAGTTAATAGTTGGTTATACTCAAGGAAGTTCATTTGTGCAGAGCTTAACAAAAACAACACAATTAAGCTAGAACGGCACTCGGTAACGCGCATACCTCCGCCAGGATGAACAGTTTATGTTTTGTAACCCACTGATAGGTGGGATCTGGATCCGGACCTGAACCAAAATCGAATCGACTTGTTCTTGTCATCCAACCAACTGATCCACCATGTTTCGTCCACAACCTTTTGAGATATCTTGCTCATAAAGAGACAGACAGACAGAGGTGAAAATATCACCTGCACCCACCTTCGGTGGAGGAGGTAGTGAACTGTTGTCTGCGTTGCCTGGAACGTACTTTACGACTTTCTTTCTTTGTATTTGGTCGGGAACCTGGGATGGACATCGGGTCGGATGTTGTCAGCTGCTGTACGTCTCCTGCTTTAGAAAGTTTTTGTTAACTTTTCATTGTGAAACTTTCCTCGTGGAACGTTGTGGCACCATTGCTCAGTTTTCAAGCCGAGTGCCCAATTATTTGTTTCCATGATTCGTTTCAATTGGCCACGGCTCTCGTTTTTGATTGCATTCACCTAACAAAGAAAATGTTTCGAGGAAAATGAAACTGGCAAATTCATGCAAATTCATGTTGTCGGTTTGTTGCCTCCAATTCTCATTTGCATCTCTGGTACGTGGTGTAAAGGTTGGCAGGATAGCCTACTGAGGTGTGCACATTCATCTGAGTTATGTAGCCGAGGTTTGAATGTCAAGCCAGTCATAGACTGCCCATCCTGGTGCTTCGCAGGTAGAGTGAAGCATCAATGCGTGCGCCAACCAGTCGGATGTCCCGTCTGCCAGCACTGGTTGTTGGTGACCGCTAAAGATCAAAGTGTCTTTCACGAAGAGTAGGCGAGTTATTATTGGCATCCTCAACAAATTACAAATTCCTGGCAACTCGGGTCTAAAAGGATCTGGGCTGGAACTAGAACCGTTTCCCACAAGCATGTGGGAATAATTTGGGATATTAAAGAAGAGCAAAAGTAGTGGATGTTGTCATGTGTGCGTTGAACTTGACAGTCCGCTTGTTGCATTTTCACATGACATTTGACATGACTCAAATACACCACAGGATGCCAAATCCAAAGGGGAAGGAATTTATTTATTTATTACGTACACAAATCTGCTGCAATTTTTTATTTTTTTATTTTTAACCCCGCCACTCTTGCGTACATATTAAAGGGATGATGAAAATATCAATGAATGCTGCAGGTAAATCCAGGAAACTGTGTCAAGCATGAATGAGCTCATGTCACCTTTTCTTCATCAACTCCTCTGTTTTAAGAGCACAGATGAGTATACGATTATGGACTCAATATTTCGGTCGTTTTGATGGTGTGGGTGTTGCAGAAACCCGTTATTGCTTCACGAGCCATCACATGGACAAGGATGGAGAGAGCTTGTCCGTCACCAAGCGCTGTGTGCCGTCTTCTGTCTGCCAATCCGTCGGTTGTTTCCAGTTGGACCAAAATGGGACACGAGTAAGTATGAACAGGAAGTTAGCATGGATGGTGCTCTCGCTTCCTTCTTGTTCTCCATCGTATTGCTGTTGCCGTACCTTGTACCTATCAATGTTGTTTTACTCTTTATACATTTCCATTATCTTCTCGTATACCTATGAATACCATCTACTACGTTGCCTTGTCTTAACTAATGACTTATCCAGGTATAATGGTGAACCGGCCGAGCCGGTGTGATTCCAAGTGAATGGATAACTGTGCTGTGAGTTTCATTCGATGTATCTATGACACCCCACAGGAGTGCACAGCTTGCTGTGAGGGAAATATCTGCAACATCCCAGTTCCACACAACACCTCCGATGCAGTGTTTGCCACCATCATGTTGCGTTCCTCTGCTTGGGGTCCCAGGATATCCTGGTGGCTGCTACGACTGCTGGTGCTTATCAGCATCCTTGTTTGCTGCATATCGGTCTGCTGATGTTTCCTTGGGTCGATGAAGATGAGGCTTCAGCATGTTCCGATTATCGGTCTTTGCAAGTGTTCCACTCCCTATTGTTACTTGAGGCTCTGTCTCGCCACCCACGGTGCCTGTGGATTGGGGGTGGGGTGTAGGTGTTTTGGGGCACAGAAGGTCATGTTTTTGAACCCAGCAGGTAACAGCTGAATTATTTTCTCGGGACACACCAACGGAGACCATGTTGAACGCTCTCTAAAATATGAAGAAAAACAGAACAAAACTTCAACCAAGGATATATTTACTTCGTCCTTCAATACGTTCAACAGCCAAATGAGCAATCGCATGGGAGGAACAACAAAATTAGATGGACTTGGACCAAGACCTTGTATTTCCACGGTCCCCCTAATGCATCGACCACCTTCCCAGTGGACATTTGACACGAGGTGTGCTGACGACGTGTGTGCAAGACATTCTTTCACCATTTGTAAAAATGATGACAATGGTGCATTCATTATGGAGTGATGCAGTGCCCCCCCATTGGTGCCTGAACAGGAATGCGAGTGTAAGTGGAGTTTTGCATCACGGTACAAAAGGGAATGTAATTTGAACAGATGAATCCGTCCACAAAAGCATTTTAACATCTGAATACACAGTGTAGAGGAATGTAGTACAAAGCGGGTCTCTTCTGTTTGACCAGTTCCATCTGATGGATGTTGTGCTAAATTGCAGAGAGAACTGGAGAGTTGCCTCACTTCACACTTGTGTTGGTCAATATAATAAATATATTTATGGGTTTTTTTTTTTTGATGGCTTGTGCAATGATTGCTTTCTAATTACAAAAGCAAGGAAAACTTTTTGATAGAGCAAATTATTTCTACTGAAAAGCAACGTTCAAATGAACATGTGAAACGAAATAGAGGATTCCGAAGGCTTCACAAAAGCAGGATGAACTCCGCAGTGTGATCATGATTCTTATTCTTCGTTCGTATGCAGCACAAGGATGCGGGGTAGCATCATTCGCTGAGGACGTGACTGTGTCACTGATGCAATGCCCTCTGCTGGTAAGGGAAGGAATTGTACACCACTCCTTCCCAATGCCAGATCTGTTTGTTTCTCTGTTTGTTTGTAACTTGAAAAATCGAAGATTTTTCAAGTATTTTGTTCAATCAATTTGTTAGCAGTTGGATGACTGCTTCCAGCAACATTCATCAACAATGATGACGAGCAACATTCCAGCAGTTGGATGACCTTGTCTTTGCCTGTCACTTTGGCTGCATCTGCATAGTCAGACCATCGTGATTGGAAATAGGCCCATTCCTCACTTGTCCCAGCGGATGAAATCGTGGAACGTTTCACCTGCTCAACTCCAGTTGTAACGACGTTGACATTGGCAGCTGTGTGAGTTGTGAAACTCTGCAGCCAGGACTGCTTCAACTTCGGGGGTGAGTACTCGGTCAGTGATAGGACAGTTTACAGTGGGCATCCTGGGGGTTGGTTGTCTCAGTGGTGATGTTCAATGCTCAGCTTCATCATAAATAGGAACTACTCCATTATGTGACATTCGTTTATTAGATTACAAATGATGAAGCTGCATCTGCAAATACACAAGAATATAACTGTTATAACCTTTACTGATGTTTGTGTTCATACTTCTTCTTCTTCTTCTTCTTCTTCTTTCGGCTCGCTCCTGTTAGGGGTTGCCACAGCAGATCAACCGTCTCCATTTCACTCTATCCTCCACGTATTCCATTGACACTCCAACCACCCGCATGTCCGCCCTCACCGTATTCATGAACCTCTTCTTTGGCCTTCCTCTTCTCCTGCCTGGCGGCTCCATCATCAACATCCTTCTCCCGATATACTCTGCTTCCCTCCTGTGCACATGTCCAAACCATCTCAATCTCGCCTCTCTCACTTTGTCTCCAAACCGTCCTTCCTGCGCTGTCCCTCTAATATACTCATTCCTTATCCTGTCCATCCTCGTCAATCCCAACGAGAATCGCAGCATCTTTAACTCTGCCACCTCCAGCTCCGCTTCCTGTCTTTTTGTTAGCGCCACCACCTCCAAACCATACAACATAGCTGGTCTCACTACCGTCTTGTATACTTTCCCCTTAACTCTTGCAGCTACCCTTCTGTCACAAATCACTCCTGCAACTCTTCTCCACCCACTCCATCCTGCCTGCACTCTCTTTTTCACTTCTCTCACACACTCTCCGTTACTTTGGACAGTTAATCCCAAGTATTTAAACCCATCCACCTTCCCCACCTCAACTCCTTGCAACCGCACCATACCACCACCCTCCCTCTCATTTACGCACATGTACTCCGTCTTACTCGGACTGACTATCATTCCCCTTCTCTCCAGTGCGTACCTCCACCTCTCGAGGCTCGCCTCAGCCTGCTCCCTACTCTCCCTACAGATCATGATGTCATCCGCGAACATCATAGTCCATGGGGACTCCAGTCTGATCTCGTCCGTCAACCTGTCCATCACCATTGCAAACAGAAAAGGGCTCAGAGTCGATCCTTGGTGCAATCCCACTTTTACCTTAAACCGGTCCGTCATTCCTACCGCACACCTCACCGCTGTCACACTGTCCTCATACATATCCTGCACGATCCTCACATACTTCTCCACCACTCCCGACTTCCTCATACAATGCCACAACTCCTCTCTTGGCACCCTATCATAAGCTTTCTCTAAATCCACAAACACACAATGTAACTCCTTCTGGCCTTCCCTATACTTCTCCATCAACATTCTCAAAGCAAACATCGCATCAGTGGTGCTCTTTCCTGGCATAAACCCACATTGCTGCTCACAGATCGTCACCTCTCCTCTCAACCGAGCTTCCACTACTCTTTCCCACAACTTCATGGTGTGGCTTAACAACTTTATCCCTCTGTAATTTCCACAGCTCTGCACATCACCCTTATTCTTGAAAATCGGAACCAGTACACTTCATCTCCACTCCTCCGGCATCCTCTCACTTTCCAAGACTTTATTAAACAATCTGGTTAACAACCCCACTGCCATCTCTCCTAAACACTTCCATTCCTCCACTGGTATACCATCTGGGCCAACCGCCTTTCCACTTTTCATCTTTTTCATAGCATTCCTCACTTCATCCTTACTGATCCACCCCACTTCCAGATTCACTATCTCCACCTCTTCCAACCTTCTCTCTCTCTCATTTTCTTCATTCATCAGCTCCTCAAAGTACTCCATCCACCTTCTCAACACACTCTCCTCGCTCGTCAGCACATTCCCATTTGCGTCCTTTATCACCCGAACCTGCAGCACATCCTTCCCAGCTCGGTCCCTCTGCCTTGCCAATCGGTATAAATCCTTTTCCCCTTCTTTTGTATCCAACTTCTCATACAGCTCGTCATATGCCTTTTCCTTGGCCTTTGCCACCTCTCTTTTTGCCTTTCGCTGCCACTCCTTGTACTCCTGCCAACTTTGTTCATCTCTCTGACTATCCCACTTCTTTTTTGCCAACCCCTTCTTCCTTATACTTTCCTGTACTTCCTCATTCCACCACCAAGTCTCCTTATCTTCCTTCCTCTGTCCAGATGTCACACCAAGTACCTTCCGAGCTATCTCCCTCACAACTTCTGCTGTCGTTGCCCAATCATCCCACCCATCTTTACCACCATCCAACACTTGTCTCACCTCCTCCCTGAATTTCACACAACAGTCTTCCTCCTTCAGCTTCCACCATCTGGTCCTTGGTTCAGCCCTCACTCTCTTCCTCAACCTCACCTCTAAAGTCATCCTACAGACCACCAATCGATGCTGTCGAGCTACACTCTCCCCTGCCACCACCTTACAGTCACGAATCTCTTTCAGGTTGCATCTCCTGCTTAAGATGTAATCCACCTGTGTGCACTATCCTCCACTCTTGTATGTCACCCTGTGTTCCTCCTTCTTGAAATACGTATTTACCACTGCCATTTCCATTCTTTTTGCAAACTCTACCACCATTTGCCCTTCCACATTTCTCTTGTTGAGACCGTACCTACCCATCACGTCCTCATCCTCTTTATTCCCTTCCCCAACATGTCCATTGAAATCTGCTCCAATCACCACTCTTTCATCCTTGGATACACTCTCCACCACTTCGTCTAACTCACTCCAGAAATCTTCTTTATACTCCATCTCACACCCCATATGTGGGGCATATGCACTGATGACAATCATCATCACCCCTTCAATTTCCAACTTCACACTCATCACTCGGTCAGACACTCTCCTCACCTCCAATAACCTCTTGACATAATCTTCCTTCAGGATTACCCCGACACCATTTCTCCTCCCATCCACACCATGGTAGAACAGTTTGAAACCACCTCCAATGCTCCGAGCCTTACTCCCCATCCACTTGGTCTCTTGTACACACAGTATGTCCACATTTCTTCTCTCCATCATATCATCATGTTTGTGTTCATACATGACTGTCTAAATAGTTCGATGTAAACTATTGTGGTTACCGATTGGGAAAATGAATGAGATTTAACTCCGAAGTTATTTCTCGAGGCCGTTGAAAAAAACAGCCGTGTGCCCATATATGGATGGTGATGTCATGTTCTCCAAAAGAAAGCAGCGCTCACTTGCTTATTGAAGAAGTGTCCAGTCGAGCGAGCTGTTCTTTCGCTTATTTTGAGCTTGCTGCTGTCCACATTATCCTTTTTTATTTTGAATTATTATAGAACAAAGTTATTTGGATATTTGTACATCATGCCTTGTTCGTGTGTCGTCATGTTTTGCGAAAATGGCTGGAAAATGGGAAATCGCTGCCACCGATTCCCGAAGGAATCAAACATTCATCGGCAGTAGAGAAGATTTGTACAAACAAAACGGGCGACTTTTCCGCCAAAGAAAACGGGTAAAGAGGACCCTTTGGAGAGACTTGTCAATTGTGGTGACCATTTCACAGCCGAGGATTACGAAGGCAACGCAGTGAGTGAGTTCGGTTACAAAACAAGCGTGACGCTGTGCCCACCATTCAGCCTTCTCCTCCTCAGCTGGCTCCTGCTTCATCTTCTCACACTGTGTCACCTCTCAAGAATTGGGGCATTGTGATTATCTATAAATGCACATAAGAAATCGAGAAATTATTGGAATACTTTCTGGATTGGAATCTGTCCTGTCATGGAAATGCACCAACATGCTCTGTCATGGGTAAATAAATGGCCATAACTTGCCCGATTAATATCAAACCTTGAAAAGGCACATCCTCAGGTCCCCAGCAATATGCCTGGTAAATTTCAATGAGAAATGGAAAGATTTTCCTTTTCTTGTTCAATGCATAAAATAATGTAAAGTTTGAATCGTCTTTGACTTGATATAATATTTTTTTAACGTTTCAGAAGCCTGGTGTTGGCTCAGTGGAAAGGATGGTGGTTTGGGAATCGAGGGACCTGAGTTCAAGCCCCGTTGGCCGCTGAAACAGCTTGTCGAGAAACAGCGAAAAAAAACCAGACACACACACACACACACACAGACACATACACACAGAGACACAGAGACACACACACAGACACACACACACAGAGACACAGAGACACACACACACAGAGACACACACACACAGAGACACACACACACACAGAGACACACAGACACACACACACAGAGACACACACACACAGAGACACACACACACACAGAGACACACACACACACACAGAGACACACACACACACACAGAAACACACACACACACCTTGATGTGTTAATTCAGCGGCCAATGGGGCTTGAACTCAGGTCCCTCGATTCCCAAGCCACCATCCTTTCCACTGAGCTAACACCAGGCTTCTGAAACGTTAAAAAAATATTATATCAAGTCAAAGACGATTCAAACTTTACATTATTTTATGCATTGAACAAGAAAAGGAAAATCTACAAACCATTGTGTCTGGTGGAGCCAGACAGTCAATCCTGCCACTTGTGCAAGAAATAGACCGTTTTCTGGCACTTGCAAGTGGCTCAAATGTATATCGCTCAGGGCGAGAAACTCCATCTCACGATAATTCCAGCAGTGTGTGCCTGTGTCTGTGACCGCTGTTTCTCGACAACCGCTGGCCCGATATAATTGAAACTTGCCAGATTTCTTGCTGGGGACTTGAGGATGTGCCTTTTCAAGGTTTTATATTAATTGGACAAGTGCTTCCCAAGTTATGGCCATTTATTTACCAAACCAATGACAAGACACGTTGTTGCGTGGGCGTGGCCGATGGGGAAGGGAAGCACAGCCGCGTTCGCCATTCCGGGTGAAAACGTCCGGACTTCCGAAGAGTGATGACTTCGTGTATTTTAATAATTTCTCGGTTTCTTATGCGCATTTATAGATAAACACTATGCCCCAAGTTATGATCGTTTTCATATTAGACGGTGCATAAATTTCGGTAACATCAGAGTGAGCTGGTGTGCTCCGAACCAGGAAGTAATTTTTTTCTCTCTTCTCTTCTCTTTTTGTTTTTCCTTACGATGACATTGCGAAAAGGTAAAATACGTTGGCGCTTATTGAATAATTGGCCGTTAAATCCTAAATTGCGAATCATCGTAACTGTGATATGCGAACTTCCGCGCCACGAACGTGCGGGCACGCCAGAGCGAAGAAACGGCCTGTGTGGTTGTTTGTTGCTCGCGGTCGGAATTTTTTTTTTGACGGGCACGTTCTGGTCGTATAAATTCCCATTGTATTCCGATATAAATTTCGGAATGAAATCACTCTGATTCGCATCTCGCCATTTTTCACACGCTGTTTCCGAATATTCACGGTTTTCGCAGAAAGTGACGTCATAGCATCTTCAGTTATTTCAGGTCTGTTTTTCGATCACTGACAAAAGTTTTGACTCAAGTTAATTTTAGCATATTGAGTTTCAAATGTAAGAAAACAAGTGAAATCCTTCAATACAACGCGTTGTTGTTGTTGTTGTTGTTGTTGTTCGTCTTTCGGCTGCTCCCGTTCGGGGTCGCCACAGCGGATCATCCGTTATGATCCACATACTGATTTGGCACAGGTTTTACGCCGGATGCCCTTCCTGACGCAACCCTGGTCGTCTCTTACGACACAGGGATAAGGATTGGGTTTCGCCATGATTCCGGGCTGCCCTACATCCTCTCATTGCGCGGCCCAGTGCAGAGCTCCCGTCTTCAAGCGATCCTCAACCCAAGCCTCCGAGTAGCCGGATTACAGGCGCACGCCACTACGCCCGGTCCTTCAATACAGCGCGTGTGGTAAAGCAAATGAGTACACTGATGTCAAAATAAGCAATTGTGCTTTTTTCAGTTGAAAAACAATTAAAAAGCGTACTTAATATTTGAAATGTAAAAATCTTGTTATTATTGTGATAAGCACCTTGATATATAACAGAAGGAATGAAATCGTTCGATACAGCGTGGCAGAGGACCGCAAAAGAATGATGGCATAAGAACTTTGCTTTCAGCATTCAGCGATTGGCGCAAAATGCGATGGTGGGCGGAAGTGACGTCTTTCGTTCGTTCGTACATGAGGGGAGCGTTTCTTCGTTTTTTTTTTTTTTTCCGTCAAGCAATAAATTAAATGGTTTTCACATATTATATAACACAGTTTCACAAATTTCCATTGAAATACTCGGAAATGGCGACAATTGACGGAAATACCCATCGGTTACGCACTGCATCTACCGGATGGCCGTCATTGGTTGTCTTGAGGCACATGGGAGGGGAGGGAGACAGGAGACACCGAAGACGTGGTAGACAACGCCGGGGACATTTGAAACTCGATGAAATTGTATACAGCACAGGCGCTGTAATAAATACCACACATTTATTAATGTGCTTACAACCTTCGAATCACGCTAAGTCATCAGCGACCCAAAACCTGCTCTTAAAAGATTTTCACTCAATCCAATATGGCTACCAATATGTGACATCAATTATTCATGAAAACAGTAGTATCCCCAAGGCTTGGGGGCCATTTGTGTGAAAGTTTCCCCTCGCTTGCCCAGTTGTTCTGGAGAATATATTCATAGGTTTTAGGGTAAATCCAATATGGCTGCCAAACCATATGACCTAAGATGTCATATGTGAACCTTTTCTTCCTCATGGATAAGTGGTCATACATGCAAAGTTTCACCTCCATGTCAAAGATTTGCGAAGGTTTTATTTTTTAACATGGCTGCCAAAGCACATGACCGATGATGTCCTCAATTTTTTTTTTTCTGTGGACCACTTTAACCCGAATTGACCCTCAAAAATTTTACGAATCAGATGAAGTTTGCATTCTACATCTGCAATTATGACGTCATAAAAGGCACCAATGACGTCCTTAAAAAAACAAAATAATAATAAACATTCCCCATGAGGTGTACATATTTGCCATGTGCAAAGTTTCAATTTTTTTTCCTTCGTGCAGTTTCAGAGATAAAGGTCCAAAGTTCTGTTTTTCCAACATGGCTGCCACACCACGTGACCTATGACGTCATAATCATTAAAACATTCAACATGGGTAGTCGCTCCGACAGTGTAAATTTTGTCTCAATCTCACAAGTGTTTGCAGAGAAAAACACCAAAGTTCTGTCCAGATAACAAACAAACCTAAATGCAATACCATCTCCTACAACAAGAGTAATAAACTGGCAGATTAAATTTGAGGATGAATAAAGCACTTTGTATGTCTTTGTAAATAACATGGTGTTTCTGTGTAAACTAGAAGGGCACTCTGTAGAACACATACCTCTGCCAGGCTGAACAGTTTGTGTTGTATCCCACTGATAGGCTAGATCTGGATCCAGATGTGAACCAAAATCAAATCAGCTCGTTCTTGTCACTTACCCAACTCATCCACCAAGTTTTGTCATAACTCGTCCACAACTTTTTGAGATATCATACCTATACATAGATTTTTTGTCACATCTCTCAATAATAAAGAACCACTTAAAAATTATTGTACAGTATTCAGATCCAGATCTTCACGAAAATCTAAATCAATTCATCCTATTCACACACCCAACCCCTCCACCAAATTTCGTTGGAAAACTTCCACAACTGAGATATCCTACTCAAAGACAAACAGGGCAGAAGGCACATTGGGTAGAAAATATGGAAAACTGGAAATTTAGAATGAGGAAGATTAGGGTGGGGTTAACAAGGGTAGAAAATATCATAGTTTTGGATTGGGGATAATCTGAGATGGTAGTGAATAGATATATGAAGACCTGGTGGGAAGAATGAGATTGACGAGAATGTGGAAGTTGATTCCAGAGGTGGCAAAAAAGAGGAACAAACAAAAGGTGAGCAGTGATTCTGGATTTAAGAAGTTTCACCAGAATGGGGTTGATGGTGCACCATGTGTGCCCTGCAGAAAACTGGATGGGGGGGGGGGAAGGGGTATAAAACATGCAACGGGAAAAGAGCAGAGGGTACAAGACCTGAGAAAATGTTGAAAATTCAACATCAAACGAGTGAGTGAACATTGATGAACTTTACTGTGCTACTAAAAATGTCAGTAAGTGAAAGGTTAAAAAATAAAAGCGTAGCCAGCCATTAGGCTGCGTGATTACCACCACAGGTCAAGGATTCACATGTACCAATCTTAGCAAAAATAGCAGCAGAGATCATCTAACCTGTTTAAACTCCATAATGGAGACAATCAAAGGGAGGGAACAAAACAGCATGACTTGTTTGTAATCACACTAACACTCAACCATCTTTAAAACTCGAGTTAAAAAAAAACAAACAAACAATGAACTCGAGGAACAAAAACACAGCAAAACGAATCATATGTGGTTTTTTTTTTTAATGAACATCAGATGAATCAGAGCTCATGCTCTGCACCAGTAGATACACGTTTTGCATTGTTAAAAATAAATAACAGCACTTCAGTGAGGGTTGTCAATGTTTTTGTTTTTCCAGCAACTTGTACATTTTGTGACTAACATGGTTGAGCAAACCATTGATAAAAAGTTGTTCCTCAACAAGAGAAACTTGCATTTCTCCAAAATGGCAGTGACAGCCCAGTTTAGAATATCAAACCTTTGCACAAAAGGCATATTGATCGGATGTTAGAACGTGCTTAAAATGCATGAGAAGGCCTTATTCTTCAACCCTCACTGCTGAAGATAAACTTTGATGAAACATTTTACCATGTCACTTCTCAACACAAAGGCAACGCCAAATACCTTGGGTTGTACATGCAGCAATTTTCCCAAAAGGATAATCCCAATTTCTCATTTTACAATCCTGTTCACTCCATGGTGAATAGTGGTGTACAGCAGGATCAATCAAAATTGGACAAAATAATAATAATATTAATAAAAATGCCTTTTGTGGTGAAGCACAAGCTGGTGGACCCTTCATAATCGCAAAATGATATTACGGCAAAGATTAACAAAGAGAGCTTACATGCCACAGAAATCAAGCATTGTCAAGTTGGATCAAACACAGACAGACAGACTTGCATGCGGTTTGACAAGTTTCTCTTGGGTACCAATACAAGCCAATTCAAATCATACAGGGTTTACATTGGGACTAGAATGAACGCACAACCTGATATCATTTGTCATTCATACGTGCTCACACGAGGTAGCAATCCCAATCTCACACAAAAGCAAAACGACAATTTTAAGCACTCACTAATTGCTCAATTAAAAGACCAGACCATCATAAAATGCAGGTGGTGACAATATGACAACAAAAGAAAAAAAGTTCAAGCCAAGGTATCACATTTAAACAATGCGGACAATTGACATAAAGTAGTACAGAGGAAACCCACATTGTGAGAGCAGACAGAACGGAAGCGGACATGATTTGGCATTGAACGTAGTCCAAAATGGCAAAGAGCAACACATCTCAGCATAAAGTAACACATGTAAAGAATAGCAATGAAGTTACAAGGATCTGAAAATTGACAACCGATTGGTATAGCATCAGATGGAGCAGGACAGTGAATCTACAGAGATTAAGTACTGCAAGGCAAAATAGGGTGGAAGTTAAGGTCATGAGCTCTGAGGTTCACCCAGATGTTGCACAAGTGGGCACTCTGGCGGAGCAGTCGTGAAGAGGCTGCCGACAAATACGTGCCTGCCCCACAGTGGATGCCGGATCACCTTGCAACATCCCAAGTCTTCCACTTGAAAGCCCAGGTGGCTGTATCGATCATCAGTCTCAAACATAGTGCTATTTGTATAAGCACCAAAAAACTGCAAAAAATGAAACAAACCAAAATATTTGACTTGCAAGGGAAGCAAGACACCTTCTTGATAATGCTTGCCTTTGCCTGAAAGGGGAATCGATGTCAACAAATCATTGGAAGGAGCATCAAAGGGCAACCAGGTCAGTCATAGTTGGAGAAAAGAGGGCAATGAAACGGACCCAGTAATACATACGATCAAAATAGACCTTAGTCCGACATCTATCATAATCACATAAGACTGATGATACTTGAGTCAGAGCTGAAATAATTATAATACAACTAACTTTGGTGCTAAAGCAGCTTGAGGGCAAAGACTACATTGTGTGGTTTGTTGTTGCCTTCCCAGCAGTCATCAAGGCAGGAATTTGTAATTTGTTTATGGTGCTAGCAATAGTTCACGTACTCTTTGTGAAGGACACGATGGGGTCTTAAACCTCCACCAAACAATGAACCAAAGGCTGTAGATAGGACACCAAGTTTAACATAATCTGAGGGACTGTGGACACATTGAAGAATCACCTATATTCCAGCAGTAGTTATATATATATACATACATACATACATACATACATACATACATACATACATACATATATATATATATATATATATATATATATATATATATATATATATATATATATATATATATATATATATACATATATATATATATATATATATATATATATATATATATATATATATATATATATATATATATATATATATACATATACATACCAGAGCCTGGTGTTGGCGCAGTGGTTAGGGCAGCGGCTTGGGATCCAAAAGGTCCTAAGTTCAAGCCCCGTTGGGCCACTGAATTAATACACCAGGGGGTTGACTCAGCCTGTCATACTTCCGAGGTCGGCGAAATGAGTACCAGTATACTGGGCCGGTGTATACCCCGGTTAAAATAGGTGTACCATATCCCTGTATCGTAAGAGGTGACCAGGGTTGCGTCAGGAAGGGCATCCGGCGTAAAACATGTGCCAAATCACTATGCGGATCATACGGATGATCCGCTGTGGCGACCCCTAACGGGAGCAGCCGAAAGAAGAAGAAATATATATATATATATATATATATATATATATATATATATATATATATATATATATATATATATATATATATATTAAACAAAAGCTTGGAAGTTGGCATACTGGTGGAAGATTACTTTTATATCTGAATGCAGCTGGTCACATGAAACAAGCAAACCACCTGTTCAAGTCCACCATACAACTAATGCTAGCAGATGGGATGCCCAGTTTAATATCCATCTGACAGAAAGCACATATACTGACATCTCACCCTACCTGTAAAACACCAGGACAAAAGTTTATAGCTGGGTTGAGATACGAATCCTGGTAAGACAGTTCAGGAGCGAGTGTGCAAACATCTTGGCTAACCTGTCAACCTAGCGTGCTGGTACTGTCGATGTGCGGCCATCCTGAACTCTGTTGTAGTTTCGCATGGTAACAAATGTATATTTTCAAACATTATCCATAGTGTCAAACATTTTCAATTTACTGAAACCACAAAACCATTCGACAGTTTTGGAATGAAGCAATTTACTGTACTTACAGACATTGCACACCATTTAGAAACTGATACATTACCTTTCGGATGTGACATGATATGACAGTTTTATAGCTCAGCTTCTGTTTATCCAATTTTGAGCAAAACCAATATTTTCTCTATATTTAAAAATAAAAATTTAAAAAAGCTGAAAAGAGAGAAATATGAGCTCTTGGACGAGGAGAAGAATGACACAGGAACAGCTCTACAGCCCAACAGTGTAAAATGCAATGGTGCAATGCATCAAGAAGAAGCCTTTTATACTTTTTCATCAGAATTGCAAGGTGCAAAAACGACGATCAATTTATTTGGAAAATTTTCACATTATTCTCGAGTTTGTGCTGAAACAGCAAATGTGAAATGTGAAAAAAAACATAATTATGATTATTACCTCTGCCACCGAAGGTGAAGGAGGTTATGTTTTCACCCCTTTCTGTCTGTTTATCTGGTTGTTTGTGTACAGGATATCTCAAAAAGTTGTGGACAGATTCAAATGAAATTTTGTGGACACGTTGGGTGTGTGACAAGGACGAAATGATTAGATTGTGGTGAAGATCCGGATCCATATCCGACGATTAGAAATTTTTTAATTGATTCTTCACCATTGAGAGACAGGGCCAAAAACTATATATACCATGATATCTCAAAAAGTTGTGTACGAATTCAGACGAAACTTGGTCGATACGTTGGGTATGTACCAAGAACGAACTGATTCAATGTTGGTGAAGATCTGAATCCAAATCTGAATGCGAGAATTATTTAATATTTAAAGTGATTCTTCATCATTGAGAGATCGAGCCAAAAACAATGTAGTACTGTACAGCACGATATTTAAAAAAAAACATATTGGGCCTTATTTGTTCTCATGGATCAGGCATAGCATGTTGGAGGCATGCGCTCTAACGAGTGCCTTTCTAGTTTATGCATAGTTATAAATAATATTGGAAAATTTTAATGAACAATTTTGTGCATGAAAAAAATGGGATATGGGCAGACGAAACAGATGTTCAAAACACAAAAGATTAGTTGAGTGTCAGGATTATATGGAATAGGGAGAATGAAGGGGGTTATGGTAGAGGGGGTTCTGCACAAGTTGGAAATTCTGAGGCGGGAATGGAAGAAATAATGAAGACACGATGCACAGAATGCTTGAAGGAGTAGAGGGAGGAACATGAGGAAACAGACAGTCAGTTCTACAGAAAAGCAGAGAGAACAAGAAAGAAGTGAGCATCCAGCTTAGACTTGTGGAGGAACACCAACTTTGAATTGTTGGAGGATTGTGCACTATCCAGGGGAGAGGAGTTCCAGGAACTGCACCTCTTCTGAGGCTTGGCCATAAAAATAAACTTGATGGGGAGGGAAGGGGAGAGGTTGACAGCTGATCATTTAAGAAAACGGAGTGAAACCTCACGACGATGTTGAAAGACATGTACCAAGTAGCCAATTAATTATTTGTATGTTTTTGCAACCTGCCCACAAACACAGTGTACTGTTCTGCACAGAGTAGAGCCATCAGTAAAATGGCACAGAAGATTTTGCAGGGTCAATAATGGAGACCAAAAATAAAGATGGGCCTAAAATGTTGTCTTGTGGAAAAAAACCAGCCTCAATATTAAATCATGAAGGCATACCCTCAAGAGTGAACCATTATTTCTGATTGTGGAGAAGAAAAAACAAAAGACAAACCAATTGGATAATGATTCAAGCAGAGCTGTAACCTCTCACCCTACCTTCACCCCACCCTCTAAAATACTATTAGCAGACAGTTAGGGAAGCAACATTGGGTGCCAACCGATATAAAAGGCAGTTCCTGAGGCTTAAAGCAACAACACCATTGATTTTAGGTGCAGTCCATTACAAACCTCAACATTTATGATAGAGAAATGTGACCTCATCTCAAGCCCTGTAATAATGGAGAAAAATATTTTGTAGGATTTTGAATGCGATACTTTTCAAAATTGTGCATTAAAGATTTCCAACATTTAATATCACAATGTATAAATTATGCACAGTTTTATGAATGACCTTTGACATCTGATATTTCAGAACTGTAATAAATAGCCTTGTGGGGAACTGATGGTTATTTCCTCAACAGGCCAGGTGAAAATGAGGGATTATGGGGAAAGTGCCATGGCCTCCCTTCCTGAAGTGGTCTGGGGAGCACAACTTAAGGTTAGGGCATGGTCATCATGATACCGTGTGGCGAGTTTGGTCTGAATCTGTCTGGAGGTTTCTGAAAAGATTTTTGAATAAAATATCAATATTTGGGGCAAAACTGCCATTTCAACACCATTATAAGGGGGTGAATCTGCATGGGGAGCACAACCCCACAAGACCTTGCTGTCCTAATGCATCGTACCAAATTTAGTCGATAATCGGTCGGGTAGTTTGTGAGGAGACGATTTCAACAAATGCTAACTGACATACTCTACCGGTCTCGAGTTTTAGAACATCCCAGTTTTTTTGTTTTTTTTTCTTTCAGTTTTTACTGAAATTTAAGCAGTTCAAGTCCAGTGAATAACCTGAAATGGCACAAAGCTAAACGGTAAACTGCCAGAGGTTAAAAAAAAAACATGTAAATTTCAGAGTTGTTAAAAAAGACACTTTTCAGGTAACAGGTAATGGGTTGGCAACTGCAGCTATTCTGCAGCAATGGAAGTAAATTAAGCCTTGAAAGTTGATGCAAACAATTCCTACAGGTGTCCAAACTTTTGTTGATTAGTTACAAATCCTCTGTCTGTATTTAAGCAGTGTTGGAACAGACTGTGTTGCTACACCCTCTGAAGCATTATTTTGACAATATTGCACTGCAGGAAGTAGTATATTGCTATCATAATGGCGAGAAAAAGACAATTAACAAAGGAAGACAGACAGAGCATTATAACCCTTAAAACTGCAGGTCTTTCCTTTAGAGAAATTGCAAAGTGAGCCAAGGTGTCAGGGAGTACAGTTTCCTACACCATCAAAAGGCACTTGGAAACTGACAGGAAGAGTCTGGCAGACCCAAAGCCACAACACAATCAGAAGATAAGTTTCTGAGTCAACAGCTTGCGTGATAGGTGGCTCACAGAACAGCAGCTTCAAGCACAGCTTAACACTGGTCAAAGTAAGGAAGTCTGTTTCAACTGTGAAGAGAAGACTTCGAGCTGCAGCTTCGACAGGTCGAGTGGCGGTAAGAAAACCATTTCTAAGATGGCAAAATAAAAAAGAGGCTTCCCTGGGCCATGAAGCACCGCCAGTGGACTACTGAAAACTGGAAGAAGGTCTTATGGACCGATGAATCAAAATTTGAAATCTTTGGTTAATCACGTAGGGTTTTTGTACGCCATTGAGTAAGTGAAATGATGGTTCCTCAGTGTGTGACACCAACTGTCAAACATGGAGGAGGAAGCGTGATGATCTGAGGCTCTTTTGCTGGATCCAGAGTCCGTGACTTGCACAGTGACTGGCACCCTGAACCAAAAGGGCTACCACAGCATTTTGCAACACCATGCAATAACCTCTGGTCTACGCCAAGTTGGTCAGGGGTTCATCCTACAGCAAGATAACGACCCAAAACATACCTCCAGGCTCTGTCAGAACTCCCTTTGAATAAAAGAACAAGATGGGAGGCTTCAAATCATGGAATGGCCAGCACAGTCTCCAGACTTAAACCCCATCGAGCTGGTTTGGGATAAACTGAACGGAAGGGTGAAAGCAAAGCAACCTACAAGTGCAACACATTTGTGGGAACTTCTGCAACAGTATTGCAGCAAGGAAACAACAGTATCAATATTTGATTTCCATTGAAGAAAGAATGTCACGAGTATGTTCGGCTGTTATATCTGCAAAAGGTGGCGACTTTGATGAGTCAAAAATTTAGATTAGATTTTGTTCAACAAAACAATTCCATGATTTCTTTTTTATCTGCAATTGCTCATTTGTTCTCTGCTTTAATTTCAGAGTGCATTGAAACATTAAACTGCTGAAATTTCAGTAAAAACTAGAAAAATGGGAGTGTTCTAGAACTTTTGACTGGTAGAGTATGTACTTACAGACCGGGATGCACTCTACGAGCCTATTTCAGAGAAATAACCTAATAATGTGCAAAAGATTTCCAAAGATATTTATCACCGTTTTGCACCATGGAAGTTCTCATGAAAAAAAAAATATATAAAATGCTTCTTAGTAATGCATTGCATTGCACAAGGAATGACATGGCTGGAGTCACTGCCGCAACTCTCGATAAACAACAATCTTCGATCAAATGTTGTTAAATTTACAAACCCAGACTTACTGCAAGACCAGATGAAGGGTCGATGAAGTCAGCCCAGTAGCCTTCGGCTCGCAAGGCAAAGCAAATTTCTCTCGCGCCATCAATAAACTGCAAGTGCAAGAATAAGTCAGGATATCACCTGGACAGCTCAAAACTATCACAGTGCATTATGTTGATACAAACCATAAATTATGGTTTACTCCCCCACCCCCCCCGCCCAAAAAAGTCATTTGTACCATGTGCAATTGAAGTGTTAAATTAAAATTCTTAGCCATTTTGCTGTTTAATTCATCTTCTGTTTTTTTAAAACCCAGTTTTCTTATTCCTTTAGATATTTTATGATTTTATTTTTTTCCATGACATTTGAACTAACAGTGTCTTCAAAGGAATTTCCTTGGATACGGGACAATAAATATTATAATTATTTAAATGCAATCAAAATTAATGACACGATCAACTACAACATTCACAGGATGTCAACAGTTTCTAAAAAGGCCCATTTCAGATTAATTAAACTTGGTGCAATCAACTACTGATTGGGCTTTTCCATCACATTTGACTGTTGTGCGAAAACAAAATTTTTGCAACTTTTGAAGCATTATTTCAGATGTCTCTGAGTGGTTGGTGCTGCTGATCATCTCTCAATACTGGGGAATCTAATGTCCTCAGCATCTCATCAAAAAGCTCTCGATATCGTTCTGCTTTTCCACATGCTTTGATATAATATCCTTTTTAGAAGAAACCAAAATGGCACTCTTCAATGTCACAGCGTCAACAGATATGTCTCCGCCAACATCATTACATCATTATACATACTTTTCGCAAGTTTGATTTAAATCCCTTCACTGTTGTCAAGTATCAGATATACGAGGTGTGCTCAAAAAGTATCCAACCTTAATTTTTCGTGCATCAACAAATGAAGCTCGGGAGGCGTGGTTTGGTGCACGTATGTAGGCGATCCTAATCTGTATGTGTGAATATTTTCCCGCCTGCAGAAGCTGTCAGTCACCCACAGACCGCCGATGAGTGAGGAAGTGTAAGTGAGCGCCGTCGGATTTTCGTTTTTCACAAAACAATGGAAAAACTTGAACAACGCTACTGCATCAAATTTTGTGTAAAGCTTGGCGATTCCCAAGTGGATACGACCCGCAATATTCAACAGGCCTTCGGGGACAAAGCAATGGGCACCACACAGATAAGAGTGGTACAACCGCTTCAAAGATGGTCACACATCAGTGGAAAGTGAAGCACCTTCTAGTAGGCCCTCAACATCCCGAAATGAGATCGTCATTGACCAAGTGAGGACCCTGCTGATGGAGGATCGTCGAATAACGATCAGAGAACTTGCAGACGAGGCGGGCTTCAACATTGGATCCGTTCATTCCATTGTGACTGAGGATTTGGGCTGAAGGAGAATCTCAGCGAAGTTCGTGCCAAAGCTGCTAACGATCGAGCAGAAGCAACTCCGTTTGGAGATCGCACAGGACATGCTGGAGACTGTGAACAGCGATCCCAACTTCTTCAACACAGCGATCACTGGCGATGAGACCACAGTGATCCGTCATTTTGTCAAAAACGAAAATCCAACGGCGCTCACTTACACTTCCTCACTCATCGGCGGTCTGTCGGCGACTGTCGGGAAAATATTCACTCATACGGATTAGGATCGCCGACATACGTGCACCAAACCACACCTCCCAAGCTTCATTTGTTTACGCACGAAAAATTAAGGTTGGATACTTTTTGAACACACCTCGTATAAGTGATATGACCTCTGACCTTTGACGCCAAAATCTAATCAGTTCAGGGATTTACAAGGAATTAAGATGCAGGAGGAGGCCATTCAGCCCATCATGCCTGCACCACACCAATACCAGATTTAATCAATCCGTTGATATCCCTTCCCTTTGTGTGCAGCCTTTTTAGCTGCAACACTGGTACTCATTTCACCGACGTTGAAAGGATGACAGACTGAGTCAACCCCCTGTTGTTAATTCAGCGGCAAACAGGGCATCATAATCTTTACTTGCAGCAAGTTTAGTCAACATCCCATCGCTGGCTCACAAGTTAGCACAGTGACAGAATTTTTACCCAGTGGGACCTCTGACCTTTTAAACCCATAATATAATTTCTTCATCTTTAAATCATGATAATACTTGTACCAAGTTTCACTTAGATATCCTACACACAAACAAACAAGAAAAAGACGTCACGGAGAGCACAATACTTGCAAAATACACCCCCCCCCCTTTTCCAAAGGTTGCCATGGATACATCAAATTGTCCATTTCATCAAGATTAAAATTGACAATCTTAATCCAACCTAAGGTCAATCGGATGAAAATTGATTCTTTTTCCGATTGAAATTGATGATTTTAGAAGTTTGACCTCAAAAACAGTTGCTTTCCCAATTCAGTGATGGACAATGCAAATCCTGTTCAAATTTCAAGTCAATCAGATAAAAATGGCAATTTTATATATTTGACTTCAAAAATCAATCGGCTTCTCAGTTGAGACGATCACTACAACTTGGGAAAGTTTCATGCTTGAAGAGGAAGGTATGAAATGGCATCCTATTCCAAAATAATACCATCTCTTCAGTGCCTTAAATGGTTGAACTGGAGCCTTCATCCACAGGTGCCTCATGGAAACATTGGAAAATCCAAAACACCCAAAATGCTATAATGGCATCCCACAGATGGCGCACTTTGACCTCTTGCCAAACTAACTCGGTTTTTTTTGTTTGCACAAGGTCAGAACATTTCTCTGCATTTTGGCACAACTAATTTTGTCCATCATTTTATGTTTGGGCACCATTATTAACTGTTGTAGATCTCATATTACAGGATCTCTCAGTCATTTCCTGTTCCATGAAGATTCATTATTAAACTTAGCTTCATTCCCATATGCTTGTCTGATTACTACAATTAAAGGTGTGTGAAAAACAACAAAAGGCTTGCAAATGAGAGGTAAAAGTACATGCAGACGCAAACAATGACTCGTCTCGGCTCAAACTCCACAATTGGCCAAAATGAAATCCAACGAAAACTAAATCGGAATACAATAGGTTGCCTGCGATTTATTGAAACCCGTGATACTTGAGGGTTTACTGTACATACTTGTACCTTTTTGACTTGGATTCCTTCAGCCGTTCTCAAGTTATCACGGTAACGAAAACCTATCACGGACGGATGGATGGCCAACCCAAAAATTATGCCTCTGCCGACTTCGTTGGCGGAGGCAAAAAAACAAAAGTGAAGGCGAGCTTTGAACCACCTTTGTATATCAAAGAATAATTGCAAAAACATAAACATGCCGATTTTGCTGTCAATTTATAAAACACAAGAAAACCAGTTATGAGACCAAAGCCACCCTCTCCAATAATTGTTTTTCCTTTGATGTGCATTTATTACCTCCACCACCGAAGGTGGATGGAGATTACATTTTCACCCCTGTCTGTTTGCCTGTGTGCATATCTCAAAACGTTGGACAGATTCAGATGAAACTTGGTGAGTAGGTTGGGTGTGTGACAAGGACCAATTGATTTAATATTGATGAAGATCTAAATCCAGATGTGATAACTTTTTAATCTTAAAAGATTCTTCACCATTGAGAGATGGGGCCAAAATTGATATATTGCACAATATCTCAAAAAGTTGTGGACGAGTAATGAGAAAACTCGGTGAATGAGTTGGGCAGGTGACAAGAACAAGCAGATTAGATTTTGGCTCATGTCCGGATCCAGATCCAACCCTATCAGTGGGATACAAAACGTAAACTGTTCCATCTGGCGGAGATATGCACTCTACTGAGCGCAGTTCAAATTCATGTATTGAAGGAATATACGGTTTAAAAAGAAAGCAGATCTACTGAATGAAGGAGTTACTTGTGGTTGGGAAGAAGGCTTACGTTATCAAGCATTTTCTCCCTCTCCTCTTGTACTTCCTCGCTCCACACTGACATATTGTGCTTTGTTTTCTGTGTCACCGTCACAACCGTTACGGGTGAACGTGGGGCTTCCGGAAACATGGCAATGAAATCTGTGGTTCAGTGGTCACGGGTTGGCAAAACAGGGTGCAAGATTACTGTATGCATTGTCAAGGTATTCATTGACGTTTCAAAACTATGCATATCAAATACTGTGAAAATATTGTCTTTCACACAATGTATTTGTGCAAACCATTTACAATTCTTAAGATTACAATATAAAAAGGCATTTCCCCCCCCCCCAGCCCCCAAACATGGTGTCTCATGAGACTCATTTACACATCTTTGAGGCCACTTGGGACTGGGCAGGTCTGCATGAAGTTGCGTTCACAACCAATCCGATCAGCTACGAGACCCACTCGATGGAATACCAGGGTGGTTGTGGTGGCCATTCAACTTCCTCACACTAATTAAGTTTCATAAGGAAGGAGAAAAAAAAATGGCACACTTTCTAGAGTCTGTGCAGGCAAAGAGTTTGTCTCAATGGCTTCAAAAAGTAATCACACCTCTCAAATTGGTCACATTTTGTTGTGTTGCAGCCTGAATTTAAAATGGATCAAATATCAATTTTTTTTGTCACCGATCAACACAAAATACCCTGCATAATGACAAAGTAAAAACAGGTTTTGAAATTTTTTTACAAATTCATTTAAAATGAAAAGCTGAAAGGTCTTGCGTCAATGAGTAGAGCCCCCCCCACCCCATCCCCCTCCCCAAGTCAATACTTTGTATATACGCCTCTGGCAGTGATTTCAGCTTTGAGGCTTCTTGAGTATGTCTTTCAGCTTTGTACATCTGGATTTGGGGAAGTTCTCCCATTCTTCCTTGCAGATTTGCTCAAGCTCCGTCAAGTTGGATGGGGAGCGTCGGTGAACAGCAATCTTCAAGTCTTTCCACAGATTCTCAATGGGGTTCAAATCTGGGCTTTGGCTGGGACACTCAAGAAGTTTCACATTCTTGTTCTGAAGCCATTCCAGTGTTGCTTTGGCTGTATGCTTGGAGTCATTGTCCTGTTGGAACATAAATCTTCACCACAGTCGGTCTTTTGCACTCTGAAACAGGTTCTCAACGATTTCCCTGTATTTAGTTCCATTCATTGTTCCCCCTGTCCTTACAAGTCTCCAAGTCCTGCTGCTGAAAAGCATTCCCATAGCATGATGCTGCCACATCACCATGCTTTACCATTGGGGTGGTGTTAGATGGGTGATACGTGCTCAATTTCTGCCACGTGTAATGCTTTGCATTCAGGCCAAGAGTTCAATTTTCACGCAAGTCCACATAATGTTTTGCCTCATGCTCTCAGTCTTTCACTTGCCTTTTTGCAAACTCCAGGCATGTTGTCATGTGCCTTTTTCTCAAGAGTGGCTTCCATCTGGCTACTCTTCCATAAAGCCTAGATTTGTGAAGTACTGCAGAGATCGTTATCCTTACGGCAGGTTCTCCCACCTTAGCCAAGGAACTCTGTAGTTCTGTCAGTGTGGTCATTTGGTTGTTGGTCACCACCCTGACCAAGGTCCTTTTTGCCCAGTTGCTCAGTTTAGTTGGACGGCCAGCTCTAGGAAGAGTCTGGGTCGTTCCATATTCTTTCGATTTCCTAATGATGGAGCTCATTGTACTTTTCGGAACTTTCAACACACTAGAAATAGATTTATACCCTTCCCCAGTTGAGTTTCTGCTCTGACATGCACTGTCAACTGTGGGAACTTGTAGAAGAAAGGTGTTTTTTTTTCTTCTCAAAATGACGTCCAATCAAATGAATTGGCCACATGTTGACTCCAATCAAGTTGTAGAGGCATCGCTAGGATTATCAAATAAAATTGGATGCACCTGAGCTCAACTTGGAGTGTCACAGCAAAGGGGCTGAATACCTATTGACTCAAGACATTTCAGCTTTTCATTTTGAATCAATTAATAAAAATTTCTCAAAAAAAAAAATCCATTCATTATGGAGTATTTATATGTAGGGGGCAGGGGGGGTAAGTCTTGCCATTATGGGGATAGTCACCTCACACGTTTATTCTGAACAAAAATACCATCGATAACTGCACACGCTATTATGGTCCATATACCTGTGTCATCCATGCACCATATTATGCCACAGTTGCTTCGCATGGCTTATGATTATGAATGTCATAAATTTAATTCTTCACTCACATTGGGTCATAGATCACATATATGAAGTTTCAGATATTTGGAGAAGGATTTCAATTCAAACAATTATGGCTAGACTTCCACTTCACTGATTATGTAATCATTATCACCCTATATATATCATATGGGAAGGTGATGACATTTGTGAAGTTTCAAATATTTTTTGTTGAGTGGTTTCAGAAAAGATGATGTCCAAATTTCATCCTTGAATCCAATATGGCTGCGAGACCATGTGACCAATGACATCAGTGAGGAATAAAATATTCTCCATGGGAAGTTCCTCCTATGCTTAACATTTTGCATCAATCGGACAAGCAGTTCCAGGGAAAATTATACTTAATGTGAAACTATATAGATGCAGAGACAGACCAGACAGGGGCATTGCAATAGTCTCGCATCCCCTTCGAGGCGAGACAAATTTTAAAATTCTTGGATCTGTATCTGGTTTCAGATCTTCACCAAACTCGAATCAATTTGTCCTCGTCAACAAACCTAACCTGTCCACTAAGTTTCGTCCAAATCTGTCCATACCCTTTTGAGATATAGTGCTATACAAGTATATTGTTCTTGGCCCTATCTCTCAATGGTGAAGAATCACTTTAAAAATTCCAGCATTTCGATCCGGATTTGCATCTTCACCAAAATGTAATAATTTCATCCTTGTCACACACCCAACCTGCACACCAAATTTTGTCCGAATCTGTACGTAATGTTTTGAGATACCGTGCTCACAGTCAAACAGGCAGATAGGGGTAAAAACAATCTATATCCACGTTTAGTGGCGGAGGTAACTTGAGAGTTCATAGAACACGATATCCCACAAGCATATACTTCATTTTTAATAAAATGATAATTTTATCCTGAAATTTAGTGCCAGAAGTTAAAAAAATACAGAAGTTTAGTGCCACTGAAATAGAACACAGCATCAATCGGAATCATACATGTAGCCATAATTGGTGGCTTCTTCTTCACCATCTCACATGCTATATATTGATACTATATAGCAAGCTCTTGGAAGTACTATGAAGGCAATTTGTGTTCTTCTGTGTTCAAGTATACAATCCAATTTAAACTACAGCTGCCACCTTATAAATGCTGACAGTGATGACCGGGTCCCAAGACATCCGCCTTTAACACAACACGGGATTGATGAGTTATGGAATGAGTAACAAGCCTTGTTCAATCTATTTATTATGTATGTAGTTAGCCCTTTTTCCTGAATACAGTCGGTATCAATTGAATTGTTCTACATAATCTGAACACAAAGTAATAAATGTTGACACCATGGGTACAGAGGGTAAAGCAGGATTCCCCACGAATCTGAGGTCCTAAACGTTTCTCTATGATGCAGGATTCAGAAGTTATGGACCGAGGAACAGGCCACGTTCACTGTATTTATGTACACAGTTGATCCTTTTTCCTGGGGCCATCATTGGAGTCAATTGAATTGTTACTCCTGTACCCTCAAACACATGCAGGCTGACCAGCCCAACCAGAGAAAATTTTTAAAGGTTTTAGAGTATATTCAATATGGCCACCAAACCAAGTAACCTATCGATTAGAAATTAAACTTTTACAACCATGTCTTGGGGAACATATGTGTAAAGTTTTGCCTCAATCTGTCCAGACGTTCTGGAGATGATTTAAAAAAAAAAAAATTCATAAGATGGCTGCTGAACCACATGACATACGACATCATAATATTTTTTTTTTCTCTCCTGAAAGTTGTGTAGATGACGCTCAAGAAATTTCAAATTTTGCGGATGCAGCATTCTATGTTTCAAATTTTCACTGGAATACCACTTCACCGATGACGTCACAAAAAAACAAAAAAACATTCAGGGAGTTCTTCCCATGTGCCAATTTTCAATTTTGTCCATTGTGCGGTTTCAGAGATACAGAGGTCCAAAGTTTTTCGGTTTTCAAAGATGGTGCCCATACCACGTGACCTATGATGTCATAATTAGAAATTAAACAAGTCTGAAGACGACGATGGTTCACGAGCGGTATTTGACGATGTAGATTGTTTCAGAAGTCAAGGATGAGACAATGTGATAATGTTTGACCAAGTTATAAAAATGATCAACATGATGTGGTACGAGTGACTGGTTATTAACTGCAAAATGTAGAAAACCCGGTTTCGTTCAACAACTTAAAAAATTTGACCTTTGCATAACCTTTAAAGGTCACAAAACAATGTTGTGGACATTAAAATAAGGAAACAGGATATGTGCTATAGCTTCACGGAGTTAGTTCGTCGAAGAAGGTCAAAAACGCGGTTCGATTCCCACAACTTTGAAAATTTGACCTTTGTGAACTTTAAAGGTCAAAGGTCAAGGATTATGACCTTTGGTGCAAAACTTTCTCTGGAACATTCCAGGAACAATATAACATCATATACGCTATATGACATTTCGCACTCCTCGGATTATCCATACTTTGATGAAATCAGCGTAAAAACAAAGTTGAAGGGGGGCGCCACGGGCAAGGTGTTCGAGACAGAGCAAAATTGTTTCAAGACTTTAGGTGGGGAATGACCTCAAGATTATGCATAAAAATATTGTCATCCTAGCTCTCAAAGTTTGGGCGGTCGTATGATTTTTATGTCAAAATTCGCAATTTTCTAAGTTCGTGACCTTGACCTTGGGATGAAAATGAAAAATCGAGCTCCGTGGGGCTATGCAGGTGCCATTGGGCTATCCAAATACCGAAACCCCTGCCAGATTCGACAAACCCCCAAGGAGAAGATGCAAATTCAAATCGGCTACCCCCTAAAAACAAAATTCGCAATTTTCTAAGTTCATGACCTTGTGGCCTTGACCTTGGGACAAAAATGAAAAAAAAAAAAAAATCGAGCTCTGTGGGGCTATGCAGGTGCCATTGGGCAAACCAAATACCGAAACTCCAGCCAGATTCGACAAACCCCACGGAGAAGATGTCTTTATGTCAAAATTCGCAATTTTCTAAGTTCGTGACCTTGTGACGAAAATGGAAAAAAAAAAAAAAAAAAAAAAAAAAAAAAATCGAGCTCCGTGGGGCTGTGCAGGTGCCATTGGGCGAACCAAATACCGACCGGAACCCCTGTCAGATTCGACAAACCCCCAAGGAGAAGATGAAAATTGAAATCCGCTACCCCCTAAAAACACGTTTTTTTAGGCGTAGCTCCGCCCATAATGGGCACACCACGCCCATTCTAAGGAAAACACAACAAGATCATGATATAAACCTCGCACCAAAATTTTATCAGGATCGGATCAAAACCCACGGAGCTATGCTTGGAACAGACAGAGAGACAGACACAGACAGACAACAATAACAAATATAGTGGTCACTTATCTTTTTCGTGAACCAATATTCTACGAAAAAAAGAGACATACTACAGTGAAAATTTTGTCGATCGGACTAATGGTTGCCAAAAAATGGATTTCAAAGCGAAAAAAAACCCCCTGAAAATTGCCAACAGAATAAAAATAACAATAAACAGAAGAAAAACAATAGGTTACCCAGCCTTGTAAGCTTGGTACCCGAATAACTAGAGGGGCTATGCTTTATAACTACGAGCAGTTATGGCCAGGTACCATTGCCCCCCCCCCCCCCACTGATCGGACACCTGACCGATGTGTATAATGAGACGATGCTTCAAGCCGATCATAATCGATCATTAGACGATCTTCAATTAGACAATCATAATCGATGCTTCAAGCCATTGCGGAGAAAACATGTTTGAAAGTGTCGATTTTCAAACGAACATAGCTGCCAAACAATGTGACCTATGGCATTGAGAATTTGCACTCTGGTCATGATTAGGCAGAAGGTCACGTGTGTGAAGTTTCGTTTTGATCGGATACGGTTAATTTTTCTATCCAATATGGCTGCCACACCAGGTGACCTATGACGACATCATTTTCGGGTTGTACGTAGTCACGGTGTTAGATGATATTTAGTAAATTTCGCTTCGATCGGAGAGGCGATTCCAGAGAAAACATTATTTAATATTTTTCTTCAATCCAATATGGTCACCGAACCACGTGACCTCTCAATTATTCTTTATCACCCTGGTATCTCCAAGCAGGGGTGTATCTACGGAAAATAGGGCCTATGGCAAGCACTGAAATTGTGCCCCTGTCCAAACATCTGACACCCATCTTTTTGATAACTTTACCATAATATCAGCTCAAAAATACAACCCAAGCTCGTTAATCTTTTAATTAACAAATTATGGCACGACATGAAAATTACAACTGCACCTTCCTTGCTTTCACTGATGCAAATTGGTCTATGATGTGCTCAGTCAGTTTTTTCAGTTTCTTCTCTTTCTACACTCAGCAGAGCAAGATCACAGAGTCTGCCTTAACCCCTTGAGGCTCTCAAATACGAAAGTATTACTTTTAACTTGCTGAATGATATCTCACAGATGGCGATGGAAACTGCAATGGTTAAGTCGCTGTCACACCTTGACGATTTAGCTAGCAATGGCAACGTATAAAAATGTATGTAAAACGTTGGCGTACGCTGAAATTGATGTTTTTTTTTAAGTTTTGGTCGTATTCATAACTTGTTGGTCGTATGCATAACATATTAGTAACGGGCACAGAACGTTTCGTTGTCTTATAGATAACTTATACCAACGAATGCTTAGCCTGTTGTCGGCGTTCACAACCTATGCCCAACGATAGTTTAACTTTGGCATAGCACGCTGCACGTATCGCCGACAAACTCGTGGCGTAGCCTGTTAAAAACCTGCCGCACGCCCATTTAAATCATAACCGCCTGAGAATTGAAAGTGTCAACCACGCAGTTACACCTTGACAATTTAGCCAGCGTATGCCGATCTATGAAAAATTTGCCGAACAAAGCTGGCACACGTCGAATACGTTATGGATAAGTTGTGTATACATTAAGAGCACGCTGAAAAACGATGAAGTATGCTTTCATATTTCGAGGTACGTCTCGTACGTCGTAAAATTTTCAGCATGCTTGAAATTTCACGACGTACTCGCCGTATGGCTCACACATTCCGCTACACTGGGAATAAGTTGTCGGCACGATATGCGATCGTTGACACACGTCGACACAAGTTCCTTGTAAGTTACTCATAAGTCGAAACACGTCGAGGTAATGTTTAGCATACCCAAAACTTATTTTCTTTTTTTCTCCTTCACTCCGTGAAGGCACGTGACGAAATATCTGAAGTTGTTGTTGTTTTTTTATTATTATTATCTTGCCAAAACGAAGTTTTTGCAAGATATGTTAGTCAGCTTGTATGTTTTTTTTTGTATGTTTGTTTGTCTGTAATCACGTATAAAAAATTCTGCAGAGCACAGTTATCATTGGAAATTTTTGTAACTTCGCATATCAGAGGCCTATAGAGGTCCCTTTCAGTGCACAAAATTTTGAAGGTCAAGGTCAAAGGTCAAGGTCACTTTGTCGCAAATCAGGGGAGTCGACAAAACCCTTATTTTTTGAGTAATTTTGATCGGATCATCTTCAAACTTCATGGGAATATAGTTCATGGTCTGGCGCTCAGTTGATTAATTTTTGGTGGCGATTGGCCTTGACCTTCATGGTTAGCACCTGAGGTCAAACATATTTGACCCCAAGGTCAAATTTTCAGTTTTTAGGAACCATATCGTGTCGTACCTCAAATTGAACACCTCAATGAGTGCTTTCTAGATATGTCAAGCTTTAGACATTATGACGTCATTTGGTGACGTTATGAGGCAAACGCTTATTTTTCATGGTTACTCTGTAGAACGATTCTCATCGGAATCTCTCGTAGGCAGATATTCCTCAAGGAGTCGCTCTTGGTGGATAGCAGCTCTGTTCACCTCAGTGTGACCTTAAAGAAGTTACACGTGGTCACCTTTTGGCAAGATACGGGTCACCCTGTGGGTGACATTGGTTTTTTATTATTTTAGTCTATCACAAATTTTAAAATATATTCAGACATTTGCTAAGTTTTGACATCGACGTGACAATATCCTCAAACAGAAAATATTCACAGAGGAGGAACTAAGAATAAGACATGAGCAAACTGAAGAGGCAATCGGACGTGACGTAACGGCACATGACGAAATATCGGAAGTTATTGTTTTCTTTGTTTTTGTTTTTAAAACGCTGCCAATACACCATTATACGGTAGCTGTAAATGAGAAACACGTTCAGTAAGTTCTGTGGTCATCCGGAAGACGTCAATCAAATAAGTCTACATACGTCAATATGCGTTGCAGGTACGTTACACATAGGTTCAAAGCACGTTACTCATAGGTTACAAATAAGTTTTACGTACGCTAAGCATTACCTCGACGTGTTTCGACTTATGAGTAACTTACAAGTAACGTGCCTCAACGTGTGTCAACGATCGCATGACGTGCGTCAACGATCGTGTAAGGTGCCTACAACACGTTACTCATAGGTTATAAATAAGTTTCGGGTACGCTAATCATTACCTCGACGTGTTTCGACTTGTGAGTAACTTACAAATAACGTGTGTCAACAATCGCATAACGTGCCTACAACTTATGGCCAGCGTAGCAGAAAGTGCGACTCGTACGTCGTAAAATTTCAAGCATGCTAAAATTTGAGGACAACCACCAAGTACAACGATGAAAGCCAGCGTACTACGACGTATGGCAGTGTTTTTCAGCGTGCTCTTAACGTATACAAAACTTACCCATAACATATTCGACGTGTGCCAGCGTTTTAGACAATTTTTTCATAAGTCAGCATACGCTGGCTACATCGTCAAGATGTGACAGCGCCTTAAGCATTATCTGAATAGCAATGCGAATATCAGAAAAGATGCTCTCATCTCCATACTGAACAATAAATTTGAGAAGCTCTTTAGGTCTTGATATTTTCATGTTGGCCCGACTTGAAAGCAAAATTCTGCAATCCAAAATTTCTTCATATAGCTGCTGTCCATCAACATCAGAGCTGTACAATTCGGCCAAATTTTCACACTTCTTTAAATCGTTACTATTGGCGCCATAACACAGTCCCTCGACATCAAGAAGAAACCCAAACTTGGCGTCAGTGTCGTGCAAACAGGGCGAACCTTTTGTCCATTTCTCTGTGAAGACGGTCGATTGTTCCCTTCATGACTCTTTCCATTTTCTCCTTGGCTGTTAACCCAGCGTCTCTCGAGTTCTCATCAGCCATTCGTTTCTTTCGTCTCTGACGTCTTTCAACTTCAATATTCCATTCTTGACAGAGACCAAGTCTGCTCAGTGTTGCCCCCTCCCCCACTCCCTTCAAGTGGCACCCAGGGCGTGTGCCATACCTGCCATACCTTAGGTATGCCACTACCTCAAAGTCATAGGGAACATGTCTAAAGTTTCCTCTCAATCAGTCCAGGAGAAGATGGTTTTCGAAGGTTTTGGGGTAAATCCCAGATGGCTGCCAGACCATGTGACCCATGACATCATAGTTATCAAACTTTATTCAGCATGGCGAGTTGATCATTTGTGTGCAGTCTCACTTCGATCTGAAAGCGGTTCTGAAAAATAAGAATTTTTCCTTATTTTTGAAAAAAAAAATATGGCTGCCAAACCACGTGATTGATGACGTTATAATTTATTTTGTGTTCACATCTTTCCGAAATGAATCTCAGAAATTTTCATACTGATGGCCTGCAACATTGTACAAGTTGTTTCTGAGAAAACACGTTTAAGTAAATAGTCGAGCAAAAAACGGGACCAAGAATTTCTTTTTTCAATTTAACAGAACAGCAACAATAGCATACCACAACCTGCAAGGATAATGGTACCCTAATAAAAACAAGAAAAACAAGAGTTTACCCAGCCTTGTTGGCTTGGTACCCTAATAAAGGTTTACAGGCATAAAAATTAATTAATTCCGGGTTTTACTGCTGTTTCACAGTGTCTATTATATCATCCTTCCCAACTCATCACATTAATTATTCGTTCCTGTTTGTGTCCTTTAGAAACAATAAGTTTCCTGTTTGGAATAATTTTCAATTTTTGTCTGCCTGCCCAGCAGTCAAACAGTGCAAGATTATTATCTCACATGCGCATACCTCTGCGCATGCGCAATCGGGACAAATTCAGTGACAAAGTACGGTTATACGGCAAACTTGACTTCCTACGAATGTTCTGATTAGTGTTCAAAATATAACATTAGATTTAAATAAGTTGTTACTCGATCATAAACTGGAAAGACAAATGGACAGACACAGACAGACATGAACCAATTGCTTAACCCTACCTTTCGCTTCGCGTGTAAAAATGCTAGTTATATTTCCATGTTCGAAGAAATGAAATTTTAAAAGAAAAAGCATTCTTATGGCATTTTAACTTGACCCTGAGCTCAAGCCCAAACATAAAAACCAGAGATAAAAGTGAAACTTTGGTTTACATACTTGCAGTAACATTTGTACCAAATAAATAAATAAATAAGCTAAGCAGTGAATGTTTATAAAAGAGGCAGTTAAAACTCTTGTGGATGCAATTGTTGAGCGTTCACTCAATTTTCAAATCAATAAGCACAAGGTTATCGAGTGCTACACTTGTGTTGTACAACAGTCGGGTAATGTTCATAGCATTGGTTGTCAAGTCATGATTGAACTGGGTAAAGAAGGGGCAATGTTTGCTTCTGTGAAGAAATTGCTGCCCACATGATCAATGATTGCCAATTTAATGTGTCAGCTGTTGCAACCGATATGCTCTACTTAGTAGAGCAAATGGGGTGTGTGGAAGTCGATTAATCTTTCAGTTCACAATTGTTCACTGTATTTTTCAGTCAAAGCACATCTATTTACAAATCATTTTTATTTTCAGAACATGCCATGCTCATGAGGAAGTGCCTTGGAGGAGGCATGCCAGTGTCACAATGAACAGCCAACATACCAGCAATCCCCTGAGAAAGAAGCCAAGCTGAAACCAAAAATGCCAAATGACCAATTTGAATATGTGTGCAGGGCACAGAAGGAACCACCTGATCAACTTCGATGCCACACAGAAGGAAATGCGACAATCTACTGAGTCATCAATCTTCATTCATGCAAGGTTTGGAGTGGGAGACATCGGAGAGGGATAACCCTCAACATGGTTCCCAAGTACCCCAAAATAGATATTTTAAGAGGCAAGAAACTTTCTTCTGTTTGTATACAGCCAGTGAATTACCTTCCGCTTGAAAAACAATCAGTTTTCACAATATCAAAACTACAATTAATGAAACATGGGAGAAAAATAGAGGAATCTGTCGTATATGTATATATATATATATATATATATATATATATATATATATATATATATATATATATATATATATATATATATATATATACATATATACATACATACATATATATATATATATATATATATATATATATATATATATATATATATATATATATATATATATATATATATATACATACACACGAGTTACGCATCTGGAAACAATATGCATTCAAACATACAGATGTTCCAAGAGTCAATTATTCCGTTAAGTACATGTGAGACAGGTCCCTTCCATTTGTCTCGTGGGAGAATCAAAGGTGTGCGTTGCGATGTCCTTTTAGGTAGGTTATTACATCTAATGATCATCCAACAGACCATCCAACAAACAAACAAACAAACACCAACCACGGAACCTTCCAGTGCTTGCAACCCTCGCCTTGCTGGCCACAGCATACGGGGCAAAAACGTCCAGTCCGCAGTTCCTATTCGGCTTCTCCAAGCGCTCCAATTCTTTCTTGTTGAGTCCACACGCGTGGAGTGGGCGGGCCTTGCCGGTGCCTGGCCGAGGCCCCGCCCAGAAAAGGGCGGACCCATGGGAGCCCCGTCCAATCAGAGCAGACAGTGACGTCTGTTTCACCGAGCCCCTGCCCCATTCGGGGAGGTCCATAAAAAACGACACCATCCTCAATGCAGAAGGAGTTCTGTGGAGGGGAGTTTCAGGAGTAAAAGTTTCTTTGGAGGAGTTGAGTTGGTTGGTGTGCGTCGTGCAGTTTTGAGCTGGAGTTCTGCATTTGGCTGGCATTCGTTGGAGTTTTCCTGGGTCCCGTCCACGACCCTGATCTCCGCCCTGGGACTCCGACTGCTCCACTTGGGTTCCTCCACGGGCACGAGTCAGACGCGTGTGACTGTGGGCCGAGCTGCACGACTATTAGCAGGTGCCGCACCGTGGAGCACCCCACCCCTCCCTTCAACGTGCAGGTACCCAAATGAACTACGACCACCCAGCTTGTCTCTCCCTCTCTAACTGCGGGGGTCTTCTCATAAATAATCTGAGTGTGCGTCTGAGTGTGGGCCCGTCTTGTAAGTAGAAACTGTATAAGTGTTCTTGAACATTGTAAATTCACACCAGTATATTCCGCGATAAGTCTTGCTCTGTCTTCTTCATTGTAAATAAATTACTGCAAAATGTTCCCAGTTCGTTTCCGTCCTTTCTTTCATTGGTCCAGCATGGTTTGGATCTGAGTTTAGCCGGGTCTTTCTTCCCGTTAATCTGCTCATCCTAGCCGGCACGGCTTTGGCAGTTCCGCTCGACTGCACCCAAACCGGAGTTGGTAATCGGAACTCTACCGCAGTCAGTAGAGTGATCCGGTTCGAGCAAGACGTGCCAAGGGTGTGGTTCCCTGGTAGATGACACAGCGTAGTTAATTAGGTAAATTGGTTCGAGACAAAAAGACCCTACGCTATGCGGTGGAGGTATTAGCGTTCCACGGTCGGTTCAGCGACCCGCCTGCTCGCGAAATTATCCGGAGCGACGGCCTACAATTCCGGAGAGTCCGGTGGAAATCGACGTAACTTTCGCCACCTAGTGGTCGTTCTCGCCACCGAACCTGCGGCCCACAACAATATAGGGGCATACCATGTCAAGTGTACACACCCTCCCAACACTAATAGCTCATTTTCTCCCCATATGTTGGTCATTTATTCACTTGGGTGAAAAAACTCAAAATAGCAACTTTTGGACCTGTGGGCCCATTTTCAGGGCCCCCCAAATTTGGGCACCCCCTGCTGCCCCACAATCTTCCAGAGGCCATATCACAGGTTGTAGTGGTCAAATTTGGCTGATCTTGGAGTCAAAATGCTCGTAAAAGCGAGATCTTTCAAATCGCATTAAGTAAAATCACTCCGAAAGAGTTATTCAAAAAGTTATAGTTTGGGGCGCCCTTTGACCTTGGGTCCCCGCTCCGAGCCAAACCGATGGTCCCAATTTTTTCGTGTGAGAATACCCCTTCATATACTCCAACACCTCAGCATAAATGAAAATGGGATCCCAATGGGTTCACGCATGGCAAAGATTTATGTTGGGGGACTCGTGTGCTGGACACACAATACGCCACAATACATAGCACAATATTTGAACACAAGATTTCCAATACACTATATCAGTATATTGTACATAAATTTTCCACATGTACGTGCATGTTGGTGGGTGGCGTGGAGAAGGTGGTTGGTGGGTGGCGTGGTGGAGAAGGTGGTTGGTCGTTGGCGTTGTGGTTGGTCCAAAAATAACGATAGGAAAGAAAAAAGGGTAACTCAAAGATCACAGCCCAGGTGACACGAATAATTCCCATTAAACAATGGTTGGTGAAATCTTACTGAACACGGACTTATCGGCATAACTGAACTGAGGACCTATATGGTGTTCTGTGAATTTCCACAGCCGTAACAATATTATATATATGTATATATATATACTAGACGACCCGTGAACCCGTTGGGTTACCATTGTGACAGCAGTTGATGAAAAAAAATAATTTCAAGAAAAAAAAAAAAGATAGCTCCAGTGCACTATACCGCTAAGGTTGTTTGTATTGATCAAATTCTCCCGAAGAATACTTGACTGAATCGGGAATTGATTTTTTTATAATTTTTTTCATTGCCTGATTTTAACGAAACTTGATACTGCATACCGCAGGCAAATGGTGAGTAAGGTGGCCCTAAGAGTTTTGCGCTATCGTGTACCGTTTTGGCTGTATTTCAGGAACATACATATATATACAAGATGAGAGTTTTAGTAATATATATATATATATATATATATATATATATACACACACACACAGCATTACTTTTTCCACGTTTAATGACCTTTGACATTTCATTTCAGCATGACAGCAATTTCCATTCAAAAAAGGCATTTTGTAACAACATAAAGGTCCATCTTCTTCAACACCTGCTGACAAGCTTTCCAAAGTCATTCTCCTAGAGAAGGGCAACGATTTCTACGAGCCCGTTTTCGGAGGCAAAAAGCACAAAAATCCACGAGTGATGCATCTCATAATTTGACATGGATGTCATCAAAACAAACTACTCCAATCGTGGCTCTGTGTTTTATCCACTGTACGTTTCAATAAATCCACTGTTGAACGAGAGGTATGCTTGGATGCCTCATCATCGTAGAGTTCTGCCATGTTTGTGGAATTGCCTGAGTGTGGATGTTATTCCTGGAAAATGGCCTTCAAAACTAAATCTTGATTGAATAGAGTTAACCTTGACTTTGTTTCAGCATTCTCCGAGGTTTCAATTTGCCAGTACAGTAAAAAATAAATAAATAAAGAAAGAAAAAGAGCTATCCACTTGAAATCATATGTAGAAACTCCATACATTCCTCACTCTCCTATCTTTGACATGATTGGCTTCTTTTCAATGGATGGCAGCACTGAGCCTGTTAGTCGTTAAGATAGATGAAAGCTTCATCTGGCGTCACCGGATAGATACTTCCACCTGCCTCCTGCAAAATAGCACTCATACAGCTTTCTGCCATTTATCTTTCATTCCTTCATTGATGTGCTTCAACTTCAGCTCATGAAGTTCACATTTAAACTTGATGCAGCCGCAAAAACCTGCATGATTACAGTATGCAATGACACTCCAACTCTGAACATCGTATGGTTGTTTACTCAGCGAAAGGGAAAGGGTTTTGTATTGCGTCGACGCTTCCCGACTGGCCAATTTGTGCCACTTTATGCGCATTAAGTTGAAAGTGACCAAGCGAAACCACCTCGTGGGGTGGTTTCATTTGGAAGCATCAACTGTTTGAGTGGTTTCCATCAAGTGCATTGTCAGTGGGTGGAACCTGCAAGCAAAGCATATTGATATTGCACACCAAAAACTCTGAGGGGATTCAATGTGCATTGGAATCACAAGTCTGCAAGTTATTCTCAGACCACAAGGTGTCAGTGAATAGTTTTGCTATAAAAGTTGAAAATGCATTTTAAAGAAGCACTTTGCAGTGGTTGACTCTCACATTTGAGCAAACCAGTTAGTTCATATGAATTGCAGAGCATGCATGATATAACTACTGCTCACCCTCCATGCACATCATGATAATCACACCCTGTACAAACTCAACCCACAATTCTAAGGTGGACTCCACTCCAATAAGCTCACCTCTGTGAAGGAGGTCAGGACAATTCTGGACTAAGCATTCAACTGAACCAACCTCAAAGAATTTGTCGTCACTTTTTGGTTTTGATGTTACCGAAGCAGAGGTCTCAGCATTCTAGAAAAGCAGAAAGAAAAGAGAAACATGAAATAAGCTCAATATCACCAATTAATGTGAACTACATCATGACAGTATTATTTCAGTAGTTACTTTCTCAGGCATTCGTAATAAAGAATTCCGTTATCAGTATACAAGAGGGCGTTTTTGGTGCAAATCCCACTTCAACAAAGAAGTTTAACCTTCCAATGAACAGCAAATTTCAATTTTTAATTATCAAAATACACTCTGCCATAATTGAATAGACAAGAAAGCATCCTGAAATGCAAAGTCCATCCACATACACTTTGCACTTGGACCAAACTTGAGGAAAACAGATAAAAACTAGAGGGGGAGCACTCGGTAGAATGCAAAACCTCTGCCGCCAATACTGCTAGGTCACTCAAGTGAACCTGATATCCTATTCATTCAATTTGACGTCAACAGTGCTCACAGAGTTATAGTTTGCAACTTTCCCTTTTACATACTCAATTCATTCGTCATAACTAGATTCCTTGAGACAGAAATTGATTTTACGTGGGTATATCCACCTGAAGTTCCAAAATCAGCTGCAATTATAATTTTGGCATGTTTTTTTGTTGGAAATCACATAACATGTAGAAATGCAGAAAATAAAAATAAAAAATTGCAATTTTTTTTTTCTCGAACAATTTTTTTTTTTGGGGGGGGGGGTGGAAATCACTTAAAACATGTAGAAATGCAAAAAAAAAAAAATTTTTAAATATTTTTTCAAATTGGCCGCCATAGCAGCCATATTGGATTTTGGACCAAGTCCAAAATCTAATGGCATGATCCTTGGACCAGGCCTAACCCCCCCCCCACCATGTTTCGTCGAAATCCGTCGAGGAGTTTTTCCGTAATACTGTTCACAAACAAACAAACAAGCAAACAAACAGAAAGGGGTGAAAACAGTAACCTCCATCCATCTTCGATGGCGGAGGTTAATAAATCAATAAAAGTTAAATATATTGTCACGGCCGTGGCTGTCAGGTTAATCGCCCCCCCCCCCCGACCTCATTGTGGTGGACGGGCGGTTAACAAGCCAGGCCGGATCGCCGAGCGGTTTTCCTGGGAAGCGAACACGTGATCCTTGGAGATTATGGCGCACGTAGGACAGTTAACGGTTCAGACCAGGTGGTGGCAGTGAATAGAGGTGTTCCCCAGGACGGTAGCAAAAAGATTTAATACTCGAACCCACAACATCAATAAATAGGGTTTTTTTAATGAAAATCAAATATTTACAATGGTAACAATACAAGTAATAATAAAAACAGAACGTGAGGTAAACAAAATCTAATTTCCTATTTGCGGTGCCTCCGCACTCAGACACAGAAAAGGACAAGGGGAAAAGAATAAATAAAAGAAAAATAGTCCCTTTCTCCCAGAACTTAGCTTCGGCTCCAGAAGTGATCTTTTTGGACTTGACGATTGAACCGCATCGTCTCTCAAGGTGGGAAATGCATAGGAGGTAATTTGGAGACGGTACTCAACATCAGGGATCACGAACCGCACAGTGTAGCTTATTCTCAAGAGCTAATATGCCAACCGTTCTTCTCTTGCACCCGGTCTATTTACAACGATGGCCCACACAACAAGACGATTTCGAGACCCCCTGATCAGGCCACGAGGCACGCTCTCCTTCGCTTCTCAGAAATGTTCACACTTCATAGCTCAGCCGAACAGTCAATGGCTAGCATCTTGCTCAGCACGCTGAAAGTTCATACAGCATGCTGAAAGTTCACACAGCATGAACATGAGAATCGTGCAACCATCATCATGCCGAGAGGAGAGCAAAGCACGATTGTCTGTCCCAGCCACATTCCTCTGACTAACGCATCCTCCGGCATCGAACTCGGCCGTTCGCTCCTGATCTCTACTCAATGTGACATCGAACAACCGTCCACCTCATGGGCGTGGTTTGCACGCACTGAACCCAGGAAGGCGGGGCCTCTCCCTGCTTGGCATGCCTGCCTCGCTTCTGACGTCACGCCCATCAATTATCAGCCTTGGGGCGTGACTTCGCCCACCATCACCCTTGGAGGCGGGGCTTCTTTCCTGCTTGGTCGTAATGGTGGTTGTGGTTATAAAAATGCAACTTCTTCATGGTTGGCTTGAAAATGCAAACACATAGGAATAGGTCACAGGGAGCAATCACATACAGGGGGAAAATTATCCTTAATCCCCATCTAACACTACACTACCCCCCATGTGGTGACGCATAACACAAGCTCACAGTCTCCTTACTGTATTTACAGAGATGTCTCCTCCACGTCCACAGACCAAACAACTCTTCAATCCTAACTTTCCTATGAAATTCCTCCATCTATCCCCCACAACCGTAACAATATCAATCGGTGTTCTCAATATTCACATAATGGAGGTTTGTTGGAAATGTCACGAGAAAAGCTCCAACGTTAAACTAGAAAGCATCTCAAAATGCAAGGGACAAAATAAAGAAACAAAGAAGCGATAAAGCCTGAGCTGTTGGGGACAACAACAAAATAATAACAAGTGGTGCCAGGCACAACAAATCCCACCCATTTAAGGCATAAAGTTATTTTGGGGATCAAATTTAAATTTAAGATATCCTTAACCTGAATGTTGATTATAAGGAATAGAATAAGGAATATTTTAGTCTTAGTTTGAAGTTAATTAAACCATTTTTGATGAAGTTATGAGCGAAAAAGATTTTGACCTTTTCGTGACCTGACCTTGACCTTTGACCTAATTGGACCCAAAAGTTAATGGTCCAAGGTTCATTACCCACCTGTGGATACAATTTGACAGTGTTTGAGCCAGTGGTTTTCCCGTAAAGTTGTATTTTCGTAACCATGTTTTATTTTTAATGGGAGATTTGTAATTTTGACCGATGGCCATGACCCCCAAAACTTTGGACCCCACCAATCTTCACAAATATGCATTTTTCACTATAGGAATGGGTAGGATTATAAGTGACAAATAAAATAAGGTTCACTACAAGCTTAGTTTGAAGTAAATCAGATCATTCTTGACGAAGTTATGAGCGAAAAACGATTTTGATATTATCGTGACCTTGACCTTTGATCCAATTAGACCCAAAAGTTAATGGGGTTGTCCAAGGTTCATTGCCCACCTGTGGATTAAATTTGATAGTGTTTGCTAAAGCCGTTTTGCCGTAAAGTTGCTAACAGACAGACAGACAGACAGACAGTCAAACAAACAGACAAACAAACCGGACGATTACAATATCCCGCGCCCTCCCTCCGGGAGAGGGTGGGATAATAATAATAAAATAAAAACTCCACCGTCGGGAACTGTGCAGCAACAGATACACGAACAAGGGAGAGTTGTATTGACTGTGACTTTGCCCTTTGACCCAATTATTAATCTTTTTCTCCATATTCTCACAATATATAATTTTTTTTTATGGCAAAAGCTCAAAGAATAAAAAGAAATGGCCCAGACAGATAGACAACAAACACCAAAGACTACCTGCAAAGAACAAGGCAGATCCCAAAAACATACTTCTCCCCAAAGAAACTAAATCAAAGCCAAAAACCAAGTGGCAGTACCAGTATTCCAATACAGTTGTGGAATAATAAACTGGCCACAAGCAGAAATCAATAAACTAGATATAAAAACAAGGAAAGTCCTCACCATCCACAATATGGTCTACAAAAATGAGTGCATCACAAGAACACACCTGCCGAGATGAGGAGGTATGATGGATGGAGCTCAAAGTGCACAGAATATGACATGACAACTGTAGGATTGGCTGAATCCATGAAAATTTCAAGAGAATACCAAATCTAACTTGTATGTAAACACACACAGGTCAGGTCAGGTATGGGAGCATGTGCCAGAACAGCACGTCGCTGCGTCCACTTTCCGCCGGTACTCCAGGGGCCTCCGTCTGGCCATCCCCCAGGCAGATGCCAGGCCCATCCCCATCTCCTTGAGATGATGGTTAACCTGTTGCAACCATGAGGCACGTGGTCGACCCACTGGCCTCCTCCACTCATGAGACTCCCTCGCTGAGAGAATCTGGTGAGCAGGATCAGAGTCAGGAAAACGAGCCACATGTCCATACAGCCGCAACTGACGCTCACGGACTATGCAGGTAACAAATCTCATCCGAGTCTCTCTCAGCAACTGCTCGTTGGACACAAAATCCAACCAGCGATAGCCAAGGATTCTCTGAAGAGACCTGGTACCAAAGGAATTAAGTCTCCGTCTCAGATCCTTGGTCAGAGTCCAAGTCTCGCACCCATAGAGCAAGACTGGAAGTACCAAGGACCTGAAGACTCGGACTTTCGTCCTCCCGCACAGGTACCGGCAGCGCCACACCCCATGATCCAGTGAATCCATGACTCCCCAGGCCCGACCCAGACGTCTATTGACCTCTGACTCGCAGCCAGCAGAGACATGAATATCACTGCCAAGGTAAGTGAATCTCTCCACGACCTCAACATCCTCACCACAAACAGACACAGACAGGACAGCAGCATCCAAGATGTCACCGAAAGCCTGGATCTTAGTTTTGACCCAAGAAACCCGTAATCCCAACGGCTCCGACTCCTCATTCAGCACCTCGAGGGCCCCCAAGAGGATGTCTAAAGTCTCCGCAAAGATGACTGCATCATCTGCAAAGTCAAGGTCCGAGATCTTGACATTCCCAAATGACGCACCGCAACTTGATCTCTCCGACATCCTCCCTAGAATCCAGTCCATACAAGTGCTGAAAAGTGTGGGGGCAAGTACACATCCCTGACGAACTCCAGTAACAACTAGAAATAAGTCAGAAATGGTACCACCACACTTCACAGCACTCTCAGTACCAGAGTAGAGTTCAGACATCAGATCGATCAGTTTTGGTGGCACCCCACGAAGACCAAGAATCCTCCAGAGGACATCCCGATTCACTGAATTGAACGCTTTACAGAGATCAACATAGGCTGCAAGCAGCCCCTGCCGAAACTCTCGTCTGCGTTCGGTGAGGACACGAAGTGCAAGGATACGGTCAATCGTTGACCTCTTTGGTGTAAAGCCTGACTGCTCTGGACGCTGGTGCTCAAGCAGATGGTGGCGAACCCTATCGAGAATTATCCGAGCAAAGACCTTGCCCGGCACTGAGAGCAGCGTCACCCCTCGGTAGTTGTTGCAGTCTTGGCGATCACCCTTCCCTTTCCAGAGAGGGACAACAAGGCCCCTCTTCCAGTCAGTTGGGATGATGCCTGTGTTCGAGGCAGAGCACAAAACTGCATGCAACGACACGAGTGCAGCATTTCCACCAGCCTTGAGAAGTTCGGCATGGATGCCACAGATCCCTGGAGCTTTGCCCCGTTTCAACTGGTTCACCGCAGCCCGTGTTTCCACAAGCGTAGGTGGACCACAGTTGATTCGAGGGTCAGCAACAGGGATTGTAACACCCTTGACGTCCAACTCGACAGTTGGGGGATCAGCCTGGTACAACCGCTCAAAGTAACCGGCCCAGCGGGCCTTCACTTCAGACTCCTCTGTCAAGAGCCTACCACTCTCTGCTCGAACTGTAGTGCTCCGAGGGATGGGCTTGGATGAACGTAATGCGCGAATTCCCCTGTAAGCGGGATGAGAATCACCTGTATGGAGTGATGCTCCTGAAACACACACAGCAAGCCAGAAAAGGTATCCCTAACCTTCGTAGCAAAATAAATTTCAAAAATGGGTGCGAAAAGAAGATGCCACACATGAAACCAAAACAGCAACGAATACAGCCGCAACTAGAAGGGTAGAAGGGGGAGAGCATACCTCCGCCACATAATGCCTGATCCACGAGAACATATCAGCCCAAATATATTTTTGAAATATCATGCTATATAGTACTACATCGTTTTTGGCCCGATCTCTCAATGGTGAAGAATCACTTCAAAAATTAAATAATTCTCGTGCCCAGATCCGGATCACCACCAAAATCGAATCAGTTCTTCCTCGTCTGATACCCAACATATCCACCAAGATTCATCCGAATCCATCTGCAACTTTTTGAGATATCGTGCTCTATATCATTTTTGGCCCTATCTCTCAATGGTGAAGAATCACTTTAAAATTCCAGTTGTCGGACCTGCATCCGGATCTTCACCAAAATATAATTCGTTTGTCCTTGTCACACATCCAACCTGCCCAACAAATTTCATCCGGATCCGTGCACAACTTTTTGAGATATCCTGCACAAAGAGACAGACAGACAAACAGACAGAGAGGGGTGAAAACATAACCACCTTCACCTTGGGTAGCATAGGTAACTGGAAATTTGGAAGGAAATAGGCTTGGTATGGTGGTTAATGGGGGAAGAAAAGATAATGGATTTGGATGTGGGATGATGGTGAACAACTGTTTTGAAGAAATGGAGGGAAGAGTTAAATTGAAGAGAATGTGGAAGTTAGTTCCACAGATGTGAAAAAAGGAGAAACAAATGAGTGGAGGTGAGCAGTGATCCTGGATTTAGGTCGTTTCACCAGAAGGGGATTGGTGATAGATTTAACTTGGCATTTCCCATACACATTAAGAAGGTCGCTTCCAAGAGCAGAACCAAAGCCTTGCCTGTGATTCGCAGATGACCTGTGACAGGAAAAGGGACTGCCGATCGTGCGCCAAAGGCTGCGACAAAATGTCAGGCAATGGAGGTTTGCTGCATGCTTCAGCATCATGCAGTTGAGAGGCAAAGCCCACGTTGCCAGGTAACTTGAAGCGGCTGTCACACATTCCAAATGGCCCCATTTTTTCATCTGGCCACACTGTTTGCACTCCTGCAGATACATCAAAGACAAGAATTTAAACTCCAGAAAACTTTTTACTTATGTCAAAAAAAATAGGACCATGTGTTCTGAAGCTCACCTGATCAGGAGCAACAGTCACTCAAACCCACCCCTCACCCCTCCCCCCACTCCTCCCCCCACGACCCTGATTTTTTTTTTTTAATGCCATGAACAAACGTTGGTACATCACAGATGATGAAGGTTGTGGTCAAGTTTCATCAAAGTTGTGTGTAGTTTCAGAGAAGAGAACAAATACATTTTTTGGGGGGTAGGGGGGGGAGGGGGAGGGAGGTGGGAGTCAAAAAAGCCCCACAAAACCCTCCTCAATGAGCACAGATTTTGGTGCAGTCAATAAATCTTCATCAGATATGAAGCATCAGATATGAAGCTTGTGGCCAAGTTTCATAAAAATTGTGTTTTGGTTCAAGCGTTAATGACTGAAATGTGTACAGAAGGACTGACTGACTGACTGACTGACTGACTCACTCACTCAATCAATCACACTCCTCGATCGCATAAGCTCACCGGACGAAAGTCCAGGTGACCTAAAAATGAGGTGCGTGCAACAACAGACACTTATACGTTTCCTTGCTTTAAATAAACAAGTGAGGCCAATTTTTTTTTTTTTAAGGCAAAAGGTCATCGAGTATTAACAAAAAGGCAAAGATGATGATGTTGACTTGTATGACAATGAAACAAACCAACATAAAAAAATAAATAAAAATATCATCGGTAAGATCCAGTGATGCCAATAAATAATAAATGATAGCCTTCCCTCCCTCACTCCCTCCCCACCCCAGGAAGGATTTGGAGCGACTGAGGATGCCCAGTCTGTAAGTGGCTTAGAAGACCAGCTTTGCTATAAGGTTTGATGAAGTGAGATCACAGCTTATGGTGAAGCCTGTAAGAAGAGAACCTTCCGAATGGCTGAACATGGAAATAGGTGGTTTCATTTGAGGATGCTTGTGGTGTGACTGGATGAGACTTTCAAGGATTGAAAGAAATGTTAAATTTATCAGACCAGCAGTGATGCAGCTGTAGGGAGATGGGATCTACCAAACCAGGGAGATGGGATCTAGAGTGTACGAGGTGCAGTGGGACGCAAGAAGCACGCGGGCCACCATCTACTCCGCTTTATTGCGCGACCAGGAGCACATTCCTGCCACCCCTAGTGGGCGAGGCATGATATACGAAAACCCAATCACGTGACACAGCACACTCCTCCCCTCGTAAAATGACCCGTCACACGATGAACGGACAATCACAACATGACCATCTGAAACCCATCAACACTCATAATCCTCCAAGTACCGCGGCCGCACCCTGAGCCGCCTCGGACGGGCAGCGCCACCAGACAGCCCAGGCTCAGATTCCTCCCGGCTCGGTCGAGGTGACACCGTCGCCGGACTCGCACTTTCGGCAACACCAGCCACCCCCGACCGCCCAGCCTGCTCGACGTCCCCGGGTAGGACGGCATCAGGCGAAGACCCCCTTGGCGTCGGCCCAACCAGCCCCGGCGACACAACGTCAGGTGCCGGCGATACTACCGGTGGGGGTCCCGCATCGTTCGGCCCAGGGAGGTGTGGGGGGGGTGACGCTGAACAGCGATCATGCATTTGGTCTACGTGCCGCTTCCACACATCCCCACCATCAGTCCGCACCATGCAATTCGCCGGCCCCAGCACCACAGAGACCACCGCCGGCACCCATTTGGAACCGTGGAAATAATCGCGTACCATTACCCGCTGCCCCACCTCGAAGCTGCGCAACCGCGTCGGACGCGACATTGCCCCACTCCCCGACCCTCCAGGTCGCAGCAAATCCAGCCTGGACCGCAATGCCCGTCCATAGAGACGAATGGCAGGCGAATCACCCGTGACAGGATGAACTGCGTTCCTGTAATGGAGCAAAAAGACATCGACCACTGTCTGCACAGGTGCAACACCCCCCCTGCGCAAAGCCCGTTTCAACATCTTAACAAACGACTCAGCCTGCCCATTCGTCTCAGGATGATACGGTGCGGACCTTAGATGTCGAATACCATTCTGGCGCATAAACTCATCAAATACACCCGCGATGAACTGCGGACCATTATCAGAGACCAGGATCTCCGGCAACCCTTTATTAGCAAAGATCGTCCGCAGCTTCTCTACCGTAATGCTTGCTGAAGTATGCTGCATTACTACAACCTCCGGCCATTTAGAGAATGCATCAATCACAATCAAAAACATTTTGCCATTAACCGGTCCCGCAAAATCTACATGGACCCTCTGCCAAGCTCGGTCTGGCACAGGCCAGAGACCCGAAGCTCGACGCGGGTTATTATCAGCATCTGTCTGGCACGTGGCGCAACGCTTAACCAACTGCTCAATGTCTTTGTCCAACCCCGGCCACCACAACAGGCTTCGAGCAAGACTCTTGGTCTTCACGATGCCAAGGTGACTGACATGCAGCTCATCCAAACACCGCTGCCTGAACTTCAGTGGAATCACGGTCCTCATTCCCCAAATTACGCACCGTTGGACCAACGACAGCTCTGCTGCGCGTGACGTGAAAGGTTGAAATGCCGGTGTCGAAGGCAGATCGCTCCAATTCCCCGTAGAAATCGCCTGGACGACACGGGCAAGCACCGGATCATGAGCCGATTCCACCGCGACCTGCCTGGCCGTGACCGGCCCGCTTTGGACCTGGCCCAGCGCGAACACATCGACCCGGTCGCTGAACTCAGATGCAGCTGGACCCTCCGCACACGGCAAGCGTGAGAGCCCGTCGCAGTTAGCATGCTTCTCGGTGCTTCGGAACTGAATATCATAATCGTAAGCACCCAGAAACAGACACCACCGCTGTATTCGCGCGGCTGCTACCACCGGCACCCCGCGTTCGGGTCTCAGGATGAATTGAAGCGGTTTGTGATCTGTCTGCAAAGTGAAATGCCGCCCCAGCAGGTATTGATGAAACCTCCGCACACCCCAGACGAGGCTGAGAGCCTCACGCTCAATCTGGGCATATCCGCGCTCTGCTGTGGACAGGGTCCGGGATGCAAAACAAACAGGCCGCTCGGAACCATCGTCCATCCTGTGGGAGAGCACTGCCCCGATGCCATATGCAGAGCTGTCGCATGCCAAGAGGAGCGGACGCGCAGGCTCGTAGTGCACGAGGACCGTATCTTCTGTGAGCAGCCGCTTGACGCGGTCGAACGACGCCTGGTGTGCAGGCCCCCAAGCCCAGCGCTCGTCCTTCTTGAGCAACCGCGTTAACGGCGCAAGTTGTGAGCTGAGCCCGCGCACGAACCTCTGGTAATACTGGGCCATACCAATGAACGAGCGCAGCTGCGTCTTGTCGCGAGGCGGTGGCATGTGTTGAATCGCTTCCACCTTCCAAGGACCTTTCAACAGCCCCTCCGGCGTGATGATGTGCCCGAGGTATTCCAAGCGCTGCTTGAAGAACGCGCACTTGTCCCTGTTCAAGCGCAGGCCGCACGCTTCTAGCTTTGTCAGCACTTGGGCAATGTTCGCAAGATGCTCGTCCGCCGTTTTCCCCGCAATGAGCACATCGTCCAGGTAGGTCTGAGCGGGCAGGCCAATGCAAACCTGATCCATGGCTTTCTGCCACAAAGCTGGGGCCGAAGCAATCCCAAAACAGAGTCGGGTATATCGATAGAGTCCTTGACACATGTTGATTGTCAAAAGCTCGCTACTCCCGGGATCCATCGGCAGGTGAAAATATGCATCACGCAGGTCTAGCTTCGTGAAGTATTGACTCCCCGCCAACCGCGCATATATTTCATCGATTGACGGCAATGGATATTGCTCCACGCTGAGCTCCGGGTTAACCGTGGATTTGAAGTCCCCGCACAATCGGACGTCTCCATTCCGTTTCAGCACCGTGACAACCGGGGTGGCCCAATCCGAGCACGACACCCGTTCGATCACTCCACAGGCCTCCAGCCTATCCAGTTCACCCTTGACCTTGTCCCGCAGGGCATACGGCACCGGACGCGGTTTACAAAACCGAGGAACCACCCCCTCCTTCAAGAAGAGTTTTGCCTCCATGCCCTTGAGTTTCCCAAGGTCGTCGCTAAACAACCCTTGATGTCTTTGAAGAATCTCCTCCAACTGATCCTCCCACCGGCTCGGCACGGGTTGCACAAGGTGAACTGCGGCCCAGTCTAGCCTGATGCGGGCCATCCAATCTCGGCGGAGGAGAGACGGCCCGCTCCCCCGCACGACGTACACCCGAAGCGTGGCGACCTGGCCTTGGTACCGCACAGACACGTCTGCCATCCCGACTGGCGTTATCTTCTCGCGGGTGTACGTGAAAAGTGTGAGGTTTGACCTGATAAGCTTCAGGCCGTTGAGTCTACGCGCGGTCTGCTCGCCGATGAGCGACACCGCTGCTCCCGTATCGACCTGGAACGTGATCGGCGTTTCGTTCACTTCGACCTCCACCGTCATCGGGCGCGCCGTCGCTGGGCCAATTGAAAACAGGCTCAACAACGGCCGCTGGTTCCGCCCCGAGTCGCCTCGCACATCGCCGTCCACAACCTTAACGGTGGCCGTTGCCCCACGGCACACACGCACCAAATGACCCACCTTGTGACAATTCAAACACACGTTGCCTTTACACGGGCATGCACGGCGCAGGTGTCGACCTCCACATCCCAAGCATGTCCGCGGGGTCACCCCGCCACACGCGCGGCCGCGTGGCGACGTCCGATCCGCATCGAAGGTCGTGCCGCGTCCCGGGGTGCTCGCGACCCCGCGTGGCCGGTGATGGCTCGAACATCCCCACGAGTCTGCTCGACCGCTGTAGCCGTGCTGACCGCCAAGTCGAATGTAATGGCTTCATCCTTCAGCCGTAAAACCGCTGAAACCATCTTCGCATCTCGTAAACCAGCAATAAAACGATCTCTGAGCCGAGCTGGCCGCTCCCCCGCCGTGAACTTGCAGGCCACGGAAGAACGCTTAATCCGCGCCACGAACTCAGCGACGCGTTCCTCTGCCCCTTTCGAGAGGCGATCGAACTGGAATCGAGCGAGCTGCAACGACTTCTCCGGCGCCATGCGTGCTTTCATTTTCTCCACAATGTCCCGAAACGACAGCCCGTCATCCCGGGGCCTGTTCGGTGCCACTAAATCACCCAGCAGCCGATAATGCTCCGGCGAAAGCGAAGCGAGCAAGATCGACTTCTGCTTGCTCTCGTCGACCACATTGTTCGCGTGGAAATAGCATTCCAATTGCTCCGAAAACAATTCGAAGTCGTCCCCGTCGAAAACGGGCATAAGTCCGTATGCAACCATCCTCGTCGCCAACTAGAGTGTACGAGGTGCAGTGGGACGCAAGAAGCACGCGGGCCACCATCTACTCCGCTTTATTGCGCGACCAGGAGCACATTCCTGCCACCCCTAGCGGGCGAGGCATGATATACGAAAACCCAATCACGTGACACAGCACAGGATCTTGTACAACACAGTGTGGAGGAATTTGCAAAAGGGAAGAGGAGGTTTCCCAAAACAGAGAAGTCACGTACGTGGATAGGAAACAAGACTGGGCCGGAGACACTGCCTTGGGGAATTCCAACCTCCACTGGGAGAGGGGTGTAGAGGAAAGGAGAGTAGAGGATTCCATTGACAGCAAGGAGTTGACTCCACAAATGGAGGAAGTCAGAAATCAAGGAATGAAAATGGCCTCAAATGCCACAGACAGAGAGCTTGGCAAGAAAAGCAGGATGTCAGACTGTGTTGGATGCACGCGATATTTCTAGAGAGATGGTCCTAACCTTTGGTTAGAGATTGAAAGCCTCCACCATTGCTGAAAGAGAAGCAGCAGCATGTCCAGAGTTGAATGGATCAGGACAGAATTCAAATTGATGGTCATGGAAGATCAGACTGTTTAAAAACAGCAAAGATGACATCAGCAGCAATGATGGATTTCATGACTTTGCTTATACTGGAACCAAGCTCAATGGTCTGTTGCTGAGAGGATCAATTTTTAATACTCTGCTTGTGTACAGGAGTGAGCTTTACTAATTTCCAAGAAGACACGAGCCGGCCAAAAGAGAAGAGCAGCAGAGCAGGATTTGAGAACATGGGCGTTAATGCAATTTGTGACGGTCACTGAGGCAGGGTCATGGCTGGACAGAGGCTTCTTCACCTTATTGGACATGATGGATACAATGGGTTTGGTACATGAGATTTGGAGGCAAACTCAGAGTTAAGACATTCTGCCTTATATCTGGCCAAGTCTGCAGTAATGCCATTTGAGTTGAGGGAGGGCAGGGAAGGCAGTGACCTAAAGTTACCTTCAGTCAGGTTAGCTTCCATGGTTGAAAAAGGAGATCGCTTGACCACAGCGACCTCCCAACAGAATTCAGTGCCGAAAGGATGGACAGGACAGCCACCGAGCGGATAGGATAAACCGACGCACAAGATGAAGTACACTTTTATATATATATATATATATATATTGCGACAAGAAATACGCTACAACCAAGAAAGAGCAAAACAGATAAATGGGTGAAGGCTGAGGGGCTTAGACCATACCAGTGTGTGAGGCTGCCAATGCCATATCAAGCTGGTCTTGCCCCCAGGTGCGGTGTGTGGAGAAGAGCCGTACGGCAGACAGACGCCGCAACAAGTACTGCATACCCGCAGCATAGCTCACCAGCCGAACAGAGCTACCCAACACCTGGAGCATAAAACACAACTTCGTAAACACACAGTGCGGCTCAATAAGATGAGTGTGGTGAGGGGGGTGGGGGGGGGGGTCAACAAACCACCACCTGGACATACAATCACTCCTGTAAGGAAACATGAGGTTGTGCTGAGATCGCATTTTTTACAAGATACACAAAAAAAAAGGTAATCATAATAATAACAACAATAATAAACAATACAATACTTACTTGCGTCATCTTTTGATGATTAGCAGCAGTTAATGCTTCTGAAAAGAGAGTATCATTTAAAAAAGAAATATCAATTACAAAACTAGGATTTCATTTCAGATCATAATTGTTCACTTTGTTATTGTACATGTCATTTGAAACCACAGTGCAAGACTCGAAGTAAAGAGAGCAATCCACGTACAAGCTTTATTCCACGAGGTATAACTGACTTCACAAACACGAACCCTGAGTAATCTACAACATTCAACAGATTAAAGATTCCACTTGAAATAACACGTAAGAACATTCACCATGGAGAGTGAGAATTCCAGTTTTTGTGGCACCATTGGGTCATTCCATGTCAAATCATCAAAGAATCTGCCGTCATCTCTCTGATTTTTGTAAAACTTTGGGGACCAATTGGGACCCATGAAAAACGGCAAGAACTCAAATATTTTTGCTGACAGCCTCTTAATTAGTGAGATACAGACAAACGAACTTTCGACTAATTAGCACGACGTCGTGAATTCAAATGGCCATATCTCTAAAAGTATAACACCGAGAGAGCTGGTTTTGGTGTCATTTTAAAGGTATTTTCATGCCGTATGAATTTGTCTGGGCAACATTTTCCTACCTCCAACCACAAAAAAAGTTATCACAAAATATAAACTTCAATTGTGAATCCCCAAAAAAATGTATCCTTCAAATTTCCTCAAATTCATCCCAGAGGTACCTTGTGATGTCAAGAAGCTTCCACATAAATTTTGTGATGGGCACTCCAATAGTCTCTGAGATATGAGCAATAATGTACATGTACGTATGGCATATAGGTTCGAAAATCAGCATTTGTAACACATTATACAATCAATAACTGAGTTCAAGTACACAGTGTTCACTCACCTGACTTAGGCTTTCAATTTCCTCTTCAATGCAGCAACAGCAGCACTTGTTTCTTCCCCTCAGGCCCAGTTGAAAATGAAAGTATATGATACTTCAAAGCAATTAATGGTCGTTCCCTGTCATGGTTAGGTTAGAATGATTGTATAATACATTACAAATGCTGATTTTCGAACCTATATGCCATACGTACATGTACATTATTGCTCATATCTCAGAAACTATTGGAGTGCCCATCACAAAACTTATGTGGAAGCTTCTTGACATCATAAGGTACCTCTGGGATGAATTTGAGGAAATTTGAAGGATACATTTTTTTGGGGATTCACAATTGAAGTTTATATTTTGTGATAACCTTTTTGTGGTTGGAAGTAGGAAAATGTTGCCCAGACAAATTCATACGGCATGAAAATACCTTTAAAATGACACCAAAACCAGCTCTCTCGGTGTTATACTTTTAGAGATATGGCCATTTGAATTCGCGACGTCGTGCTAATTAGTCCAAAGTTCGTTAGTCTGTATCACTAATTAAGAGGCTGTTAGCAAAAATATTTGAGTTCTTGCCGTTTTTCATGGGTCCCAATTGGTCCCCAAAGTTTTACAAAAATCTGAGAGATGACTGCAGATTCTTTGATGATTTGACATGGAATAACCCCATTGTGGAATTGGAGTGTGCGTGTGAGAGTGTGCGTGTGAGAGTGTGCGTGTGAGAGTGTGCGTGTGAGAGTGTGCGTGTGAGTGAGTGAGCGTGAGTGTGCGTGAGTGAGCGTGAGTGTGCGTGAGTGAGCGTGAGTGTGCGTGAGTGAGCGTGAGTGTGCGTGAGTGAGCGTGAGTGTGCGTGAGTGTGCGTGAGTGTGCGTGAGTGAGCGTGAGTGTGCGTGAGTGAGCGTGAGTGTGCGTGAGTGTGCGTGAGTGAGCGTGAGTGTGCGTGAGTGTGCGTGCGTGTGCGTGAGTGTGCGTGAGTGTGCGTGCGTGTGCGTGCGTGTGCGTGTGCGAGTGTGCGTGAGAGAGTGTGCGTGAGAGAGTGTGCGTGAGAGAGTGTGCGTGAGAGAGTGTGCGTGAGAGAGTGTGCGTGAGAGAGTGTGCGTGAGAGAGTGTGAGTGTGAGAGAGAGAGAGAGAGTGTGCGTGAGAGAGTGTGCGTGAGAGTGTGCGTGAGAGAGTGTGAGTGTGAGAGAGAGAGAGAGAGTGTGCGTGAGAGAGCGCGTGAGTGTGTGCGCGTGAGAGAGAGCGCGTGAGAGGGTGAGAGAGAGTGAGAGAAGGCCCAACACTAGGCGCAAGCAAAATGGCAACACCACAAATCAGTCGAAAAGGCCAGTGTGAACGTGAAAAGAATCAAAACAAAAACAAACCGTAAGAGTGGTTTTCACTACCCGTGCAACGTCCAGCAAACTGGTTACGGGATGAAAAGGCTTTCAAAGCTTGAAACAATCCGAGGCCTACAAAGCTTGAAACAATCCGAGGCCGACAAAGGATAAATCCAAAGCCGGAAAAACTCCGGCCTCATAATTTCGTGCAATGTTAATTATTACCAATCTATAAATGTTAATGTAATCAATAACCTGATTTTCTAGAAACACCAAGCACATTTGGGATCACGGTTCACACTATAAGCTATAAAAGAAATAGGTTACCGACCTTGCTGAAGAAAACTGAGGCGATACACCACCAATTGTGGAATTCTGTGACGTCAGCGTCGTTCCTTCCAAGGTTTCGTCTGTTGCCAGACTACGAGAATTATCGTACTTGTACGATTATATTTGAACCCTTGAACGATGTACAATCGGTAATTGCAAAAATTGCCAAATATACGATAATTCTGGCATGTCCAAAAATATGCACTCGACCTTCAATTTCCAGTTTAACTTATTGAAGATTTTTTCAGTTTGCTGCGCAGATCGTGACCCTCTCCGAGTCTACGTCACACTACACGCAACTTTTTCCACGCAGGTGTGACGGCACATGCACCCACCGAGTGCATCAACGTCCACGGCGTCACTTGTGGCTGTGGAACTTGCCAACACGGACACAGCCACTCCACTGCACTGAAAATAAATACAATGCTCATTGCCATTGTCTAGTATAGAGATCGGTGTTCGTAACACACAGAGCGTGGTGCAGCTAACGGGCGCCATCTTGGTTGGCACTCGATGCTGGCTGAAGGCAATTTCCATGATGTGTTTGTGTGTAATTAAGAACGAGAAACGATCGCATTTTTTTTCACTTTTTGTGTGATTGTTTATCAACAGTAAACAATTACCAGAGCAACGACAATGCTTTCCTTTATCCTTTCCTTTTCACAATTATAACATTTGAGAATAAATACTGTTAATTGGGAAGCGTGAACAACTCGGAGAGTTGCTTCTTAGAAGCTTACGAAGATCAAGTCTGCCCCGGTTATTATCTCCACCACCGAAGGTGAAGGAGGTTATGTTTTCACCCCTCTCTGTTTATTTGTTACTTGCAAAATCGAAGATTTTTCAAGTATATTGGTCAATCGATTTTGTTATTCTGTTTGTCTGTTTTTCACAAACTTCACAGCGTAGTGGGCACAAACTTCACAGCGTGGTGAGCACAAACTTCACAGCGTAGTGGGCACAAACTTCACAGCGTGGTGAGCACAAACTTCACAGCGTGGTGGGCACAAACTTCACAGCGTGGTGGGCACAAACTTCACAGCGTGGTGGGCACAAACTTCACAGCGTGGTGGGCACAAACTTCACAGCGTGGTGAGCACAAACTTCACAGCGTGGTGAGCACAAACTTCACAGTGTGGTGAGCACAAACTTCACAGTGTGGTGAGCACAAACTTCACAGTGTGGTGAGCACAAACTTCAAAGCATGGTGGGCATAAACCACAGCGTGGTGGGCATAAACTTCACAGCGTAGTGGGCACAAACTTCACAGCGTAGTGGGCACAAACTTCACAGCGTGGTGGGCACAAACTTCACAGCGTGGTGGGCACAAACTTCAAAGCGTGGTGGGCATAAACCACAGCGTGGTGGGCATAAACTTCACAGCGTAGTGGGCACAAACTTCACAGCGTGGTGGGCACAAACTTCACAGCGTGGTGGGCACAAACTTCACAGCGTGGTGGGCACAAACTTCACAGCGTGGTGAGCACAAACTTCACAGCGTGGTGGGCACAAACTTCACAGCATGGTGGGCACAAACTTCAAAGCGTGGTGGGCATAAACCACAGCGTGGTGGGCATAAACTTCACAGCGTAATGGGAACAAACTTCACAGCGTGGTGGGCAGAAACTTCACAGCGTGGTGGGCATAAACTTCACAGCGTGGTGGGCATAAACTTCACAGCGTGGTGGGCATAAACTTCACAGCGTGGTGGGCACAAACTTCACAGCGTGGTGGGCATAAACTTCACAGCATGGTGGGCACAAACTTCACAGCGTGGTGGGCATAAACTTCACAGCGTGGTGGGCATAAACTTCACAGCGTGGTGGGCACAAACTTCACAGCGTGGTGGGCACAAACTTCACAGCGTGGTGGGCATAAACTTCACAGCGTGGTGGGCACAAACTTCACAGCGTGGTGGGCATAAACTTCACAGCGTGGTGGGCATAAACTTCACAGCGTGGTGGGCACAAACTTCACAGCGTGGTGGGCATAAACTTCACAGCGTGGTGGGTACAAACTCCCAACGTGGTGGGCACAAACTTCACAGCGTGGTGGGCATAAACTTCACAGCGTGGTGGGCATAAACTTCACAGCGTAGTGGGCACAAACTTCACAGCGTAGTGGGCACAAACTTCACAGCTTGATGAGCCGTAACCAGGTTATTTATGATTGATTGGTCGCACAGCGCCCCCACCGCCATGGTGGTCACATGACCCACGCTCGGATCAGACCCCCTAATCGAGTCGTGAACAGTAAACAGTAAACGAATTAATCGAACACAATAAATAATCAGAACCATTCCCGAGCTTGTTCAATATCATTCTTCAATCCAATTCCTAAATCTATTGTTGGTTGACGAGTCAGTAAGTCCTAAGTCAAATTTGCTCTCCGGCGAGGATACGGCGGCCGTACGCCCTCTGAATTGACAGAAACGTGTGGTGGCCTCAGGGTGGCCCTACTCCATTTGGCTATATTTTACAGGCCATAGGAGTTGCCGTGGAATTATAGCGCAGAGTTATAACGTTTTTCATTTCCACGTTCACAGTAGCAATTTGACAAGCCAAAACAAAAGAACTGTGGTAAAAAAAAGAAAATAAACCAATGTCACCCTGACCCGTATATTGCCAAAAGGTGACCACGTGTGACTTCTTTAAGGTCACACTGAGGTGAACAGAGCTGCTATCCACCAGGAGCGACTCCTTGAGGAATATCTGCCTACGAGAGATTCCGATGAGAATCGTTCTACAGAGTAACCATGAAAAATATGCGTTTTCCTCATAACGTCACCAAATGACGTCATAATGTCTCAAGGTTGACATATCTAGAAAGCACTCATCGAGGTGTTCAATTTGAGGTACTACACCATATGGTTCCTAAAACTTGAAAATTTGACCTTGGGGTCAAATATGTTTGACCTCAGGTGCAAACCATGAAGGTCAAGGCCAATCGCCACCAAAAACTAATCAGCTGAGCGCCAGACCATATACGACATTCCCATAAAGTTTGAAGACGATTCGATTAAAATTACTCAAAAAATAAGGGTTTCTTCGACTCCCCTGATTTGCGAAAAAGTGACCTTGACCTTTGACCTTGACCTTCAAAATTTTATGCGCTAAAAGGGACCTCTATAGGCCTCTGATATGCGAAGTTACAAAAATTTCCGATGATAACTGTGCTCTGCAGAATTTTTTTATACGTGATTACAGACAAAAAAAATAAAAATAAAAATAAAAATAAAAAACATACAGGCTGACTAACATATCTTGCAAAAACTTCGTTATGGCAAGATAAAAAAGAACCCACTCGTTACCGTCCGTCTGGCCGCACGTTCGCCTGAGGGCCCCCCTGCGGTCCCCCTGCAGTACCGCTGCAGTCGCCTTGTGGGCACCTTGAGGCTACCTTGAAAATTCTATGGCCGCCGCAGGAACGCCCTAAGGTCACCGTGAGACATCAAATCAAAGACCGTACGGCACCCCCACGTTTTCGGTCTCCACAGTTTATAAATACCCCGTGCGGCTCGCCAAAAAATAAAAACATATGTGACTGCTACATTATGTGACCATGGAAATACTGCGCCGCCGTATAATTGCTCGTGGCCGTAGATTTTGGAGACCCCACGGCCGCCGTGGCAAATGTGATTTCGGCCTTAATGGCGCTGTCAGAGCAAGGAGGCTCTATCCACGCCACGCACCGGAATCTGATCAAACTCTTCAAAGCCAAATACATTTTGAATGGGTCTCCCACATTCCTGCAGGAATTTTAATACCGCCTTAACGAGATAGCGCTAGAACACGAGATAGAGCTGGAGCACGAGAGAAAGCTGGAGCACAAGATAGAGCTCGAGCACGAGATAGAGCAAGAACACGAGATAGAGCAAGAACACGAGATAGAGCAAGAACACGAGATAGAGCAAGAACACGAGATAGAGCAAGAACACGAGATAGAGCAAGAACACGAGATAGAGCAAGAACACGAGATAGAGCAAGAACACGAGATAGAGCAAGAACACGAGATAGAGCAAGAACACGAGATAGAGCAAGAACACGAGATAGAGCAAGAACACGAGATCGAGCAAGAACACGAGATCGAGCAAGAACACGAGATAGAGCAAGAACACGAGATAGAGCAAGAACACGAGATAGAGCAAGAACACGAGATAGAGCAAGAACACGAGATAGAGGTAGAACACGAGATAGAGGTAGAACACGAGATAGAGCAAGAACACGAGATAGAGCAAGAACACGAGATAGAGGTAGAACACGAGACAGAGCTGGAGCACAAGAGAAAGCTGGAGCACAAGATAGAGCGAGAACACGAGATCGAGCTAGAGCCAGAAACAGAGGTGGAGCACGAGATAGAGGTAGAACACGAGATAGAGCTGGAGCACGAGAGAAAGCTGGAGCACAAGATAGAGCTCGAACACGAAATAGAGCGAGAGCACAAGATAGAGGTAGAACACGAGATAGAGCTTGAACACGAAATAGAGCGAGAACACGAGATAGAGCTGGAGCCCGAGATAGAGCTGGCGCACGAGATAGAGCTAGAACACGAGATAGAGCTAGAACACGAGATATATAGAGCGAGAGCACGAGATAGAGCGAGAGCACGAGATAGAGATAGAGCTGGAACACGAGATAGAGCGAGAGCACGAGATAAAGCCAGCACACGAGATCGAACTAAGACATGAGATAGAGCAAGAACACAAGATAGAGCTAGAACACGAGATAGAGCTTGAACACGAAATAGAGCAAGAACACGAGATAGAGCAAGAGCACGAGATAGAGCGAGAGCACGAGATAGAGCGAGAGCACGAGATAGAGCGAGAGCACGAGATAGAGCGAGAGCACGAGATAGAGCGAGAGCACGAGATAGAGCGAGAGCACGAGATAGAGCGAGAGCACGAGATAGAGCGAGAGCACGAGATAGAGCGAGAGCACGAGATAGAGCGAGAGCACGAGATAGAGCTGGAACACGAGATAGAGCTGGAACACGAGATAGAGCTGGAACACGAGATAGAGCTGGAACACGAGATAGAGCTGGAACACGAGATAGAGCTGGAACACGAGATAGAGCTGGAACACGAGATAGAGCTGGAACACGAGATAGAGCTGGAACACGAGATAGAGCTGGAACACGAGATAGAGCTGGAACACGAGATAGAGCTGGAACACGAGATAGAGCTTGAACACGAGATAGAGCAAGAGCACGAGATAGAGCTAGAGCACGAGATAGAGCTAGAGCACGAGATAGAGCGAGAGCACGAGATAGAGCGAGAGCACGAGATAGAGCGAGAGCACGAGATAGAGCGAGAGCACGAGATAGAGCGAGAGCACGAGATAGAGCGAGAGCACGAGATAGAGCTGGAACACGAGATAGAGCGAGAGCACGAGATAGAGCTGGAACACGAGATAGAGCTGGAACACGAGATAGAGCTGGAACACGAGATAGAGCTGGAACACGAGATAGAGCTGGAACACGAGATAGAGCTGGAACACGAGATAGAGCTGGAACACGAGATAGAGCTGGAACACGAGATAGAGCTGGAACACGAGATAGAGCTTGAACACGAGATAGAGCAAGAGCACGAGATAGAGCTAGAGCACGAGATAGAGCTAGAGCACGAGATAGAGCGAGAGCACGAGATAGAGCGAGAGCACGAGATAGAGCGAGAGCACGAGATAGAGCGAGAGCACGAGATAGAGCGAGAGCACGAGATAGAGCGAGAGCACGAGATAGAGCTGGAACACGAGATAGAGCGAGAGCACGAGATAGAGCTGGAACACGAGATAGAGCTGGAACACGAGATAGAGCTGGAACACGAGATAGAGCTGGAACACGAGATAGAGCTGGAACACGAGATAGAGCTGGAACACGAGATAGAGCGAGAGCACGAGATAAAGCCAGCACACGAGATAGAACTAAGACACGAGATAGAGCAAGAACACAAGAGAGAGCGAGCACACGAGACAGAACTAAAACATGAGATAGAGCTAGCGCACGTGATAGAGCTCGAGCACGAGAGAAAGCTGGAGCACAAGATAGAGCTAGAACACGAAATAGAGCAAGAACACGAGATTGAGGTAGAACACGAGATAGAGCTAGAACACGAGAGAAAGCTGGAGCACAAGATAGAGCGAGAACACGAGATAGAGCGAGAACACGAGATAGATCGAGAGCACGATACAGAGCTAGAGCACGAGATAGATCGAGAGCACGATACAGAGCTAGAACACGAGATAGATCGAGAGCACGATACAGAGCTAGAGCACGAGATAGATCGAGAGCACGATACAGAGCTAGAGCACGAGATAGAGCAAAAACACGAGATAAAGCCAGCACACGAGATAGAACTAAGACACGAGATAGAGCCAGAACACGAGATAGAGCCAGCACATGAGATAGAGCGAGAACACGAGATAGAGCGAGAACACGAGATAGAGCTGGATCATGAGATAGAGCTGGATCATGAGATAGAGCTGGATCATGAGATAGAGCTGGATCATGAGGTAGAGCTGGATCATGAGATAGAGCAAGCACACGAGATAAAACTAAAACACGAGATAGAGCTAGAGCATGAGATACAGCCAGCACACAAGTTAGAACTAAAACACGAGATAGAGCTGGAGCACGAGAGAGAGCGAGCACACGAGATAGAACTAAGACACGAGATAGAGCTTGAGCACGAGATAGAACGAAAACTTGAGATAGAGCGACAGCATGAGATAGAGCAAGCACACCAGACAGAACTAAGACACGAGATAGAGCTAAAACACGAGATATAAGTAAGACACGAGATAGAGCTTGAGCAGGAGATAGAAGTAAAACACGAGATAGAGCTAACACACGAGATATAACTAAGACACGAGATAGAGCTTGAGCACGAGATAGAGCGACAGCATGAGATAGAGCAAGCACACCAGACAGAACTAAAACACGAGATAGAGCTAGCACACGAGATAGAGCAAGAGCATGCGATAGAGCTAGCCCATGAGATAGAGCTGGAGCATGAGATAGAGCTTGCACACGAGATAGAGCTTGCACACGAGATAGAACAAGCACACGAGATAGAACAAGCACACGAGATAGAACAAGCACACGAGTTAGAACAAGCACACGAAATAGAGCTCGAGCATGAGATTGAGCAAGCACACGAGATAGAACTAAAACACGAGATACAGATAGGCGGGGGGGGGGGGACTTGAAACCAGCTACCCCCTAAAATCACATGTTTTTTGGGGCGTGGCTCCGCCCATTCTCCGGATCACACAACGAGATCATGATATAAACCTCGCACCCAAATTTTATCAGGATCGGATCGAAACCCACGGGGCTATGCTCGGGACTGACGGACGGGTGGACGAAGGACAACGAATATCGTGGTCACTTAGGCCTAAGTCACATTTGCCACGGCGGCCGTGGGGTCTCCAAATTCTACGGCCACTAGCAATTATACGGCGGCCACAGTATTTCCACGGTCACACAATGTAGCAGTCACATATGTTTTTTATTTTTCGGGGAGCTGCATGGCGTATCTATAAATTGTGGAGACCGAAAATGTGGGGGTGCCGTACGGTCTTTGATTTGATGTCACACGGTGACCTTAGGGCGTCCCTGTTGCGGCCATAGAATTTTCAAGGCAGACGCCATGGTGTACGAGGTGCAGTGGAACACGAGAAGCAAGAGTGTTAGCATCAACTCCGCTTTATTGCGCGTCCTGATGTACATTCCTGCCACCCCTAGCGGGCGAGTCATGATATACGAAAACCCAATCACGTGATACAGCACAGACGCAAGGTGCCCGCAGGGGGACCGCAGGGGGGCCGAAGGGGGGGCCGTAAGGCGAACGTGCGGCCAGGCGGACGGTAACGAATGCGTTTTTTTTTTTTTTTTAACCATTTCTTTTTTTTCGGCTTGTCGAATTTCTACGGTGAACGTATAAATGAAAAAAAGTTATAACTCCGCATTACAATTCCACGGCGACCTTACGGCCTGTAAAATATAGCCAAACGGCGTAGGGCCACCCTGAGGCCAACTCAGAAACTCTGCGGCCGCCGCACGTTTCTGTCAATTCAAAGGTGGGGGGGGTACGGCCGCCGTATCCTCGCCGGAGAGCAAATGTGACTGAGGCCTAAACCCTCAACAACAACAAAAAAAGTTACATCTTCTCCGAGGGGGTTTGTCGAATCTGGCAGAGGTTTCGGTATTTGGTTAGCCCAATGGCACCTGCATAGCCCCACGGAGCTCCATTTTTCATTTTCGTCCCAAGGTCAAGGTCACAAGGTCACGAACTCAGAAAATGTCAAAAAAAATCAATAAACTGGGCACCGAGCTCCTCGGGTTTTCAACTGTTTCGAATGAAAGTTGGTATGCAAGTCGTGCTCTTCGAGTACTACAACTTTCATCATTTACGTTATTCCCGATTCCCGCCAGTTTGCCCGTGGCGTCCCCTCGTGAACCATCGCCATCTCCAGACTTGTCACTTTTATAATTGTCTTTCTATCTCGTATATAACTTACATTTCCTCATACCTATACAATGATAATCACCTGTGTTCATGCGGTAATTGGACGTTGTGGTGTAGTCTGCGGGCCTACGGGGAAGGGCATGGTGGTGTGGGAGTGGTCGGAGTGGTCATCGTGTCTGCAAGGGATATAAGGTGTGCGCGCCGCCTGAGGCGTTGTAGTAATGCTGTAGTCGCCCGGCTTGTGCGTGTGCTGCATACGTAATAAAAGGGGAGCCGCGGGCAAAGTACGCCCGCGCTCGCGCTTGTGAAACACAGCCCGGCTCGACTGTTCCCCCGCTCGTGTCTGCCTGCTGAGCATCTTCCATTCAGTACATCACAGACGTCACCTGTACATTCGGCTTTGTTCAAGGTGTACGGATCAATGCATCATGGCTCCACACGTACAAACTTACCTTGTGTCCGTGTCCATGCCTTACGTGTTGCATCGACAGGTAAATCATCAAAATACTTCTAAGAATCGAAGACGTCATCGCGAGCAGACGATGTGGGATTTATACACTTGTTTCGTTAGTCCGTGGGATTATTTATTTAGGAATGGAGGGTTGTGCAAAGCACGCGAAAAGAGTGGAGTAAGTTGAGGCGTGTATGATCACAAAAAATGACGAAGCGCTGTTTACATCTTTTCATACGAAACAACGTTCTTCACCAACAATGGAACATAACAATAATAATATGTATGATGGGGTCAAAGGTTAAATAAAGATAAGGAAACAACCGTCACAATTTTAATCAGATAATCCTATTTATTGACCATTCACTGCTTGGTAATACGAAGGCGTGACTACATAAATAAATAAATAAAAGGGAGTTGTCGGTTTTTGGGGGCGTGGTCAAATTAACCACGCCCTAATTACGAAACAATAAATAAATAAATAAATAAATAAAAGGGAGTTGTCGGTTTTCTGGGGGCGTGGTCAAACTAACCACGCCCTAATTACGAAACAATAAATAAATAAATAAATAAAAGGGAGTTGTCGGTTTTCTGGGGGCGTGGTCAAACTAACCACACCCTAATTACTAAACGTTCGTGATCTTCGCGTCACGTGGTCATATCGTGCGCTTCCTGATTCATCTGCGTTTCGACATTTTCGAGTTGTTCGTGTTGCTCTGATCGGTTCCCTCTGCGCGGACGTTGTGACCATGAGTATTCTTCTAGGAGACGAGTTCCCGAACTTTGACGCCGAATCCACCCAAGGTCACATTAACTTCCATGATTGGCTCGGAGACTCGTGAGTCGCTTTTATTGGCCGTGAAAACGACACGTCACTCTAGTGTGTGTGTGTGTGTGTGTGTGTGTGTGTGTGTGTGTGTGTGTGTGTGTGTGTGTGTGTGTGTGTGTGTGTGTGTGTGTGTGTGTGTGTGTGCGCGTGTGTGCGTGTGTGTGTGTGTGTGTGTCCAGTGCCTCCAGAAGGACTACACCCACTTTCAAAAATTTCACCTTTTGTTACCTATTTTGCTGGAATGAAATTGCATTAAATCAGACTTTTTTTAATTTTGTTCACCATAATTTATTTTCACATCACCCAAAACTTCCAAGTGAAAAACAAATTGTACAAATTTCAGAATATTAATTAAAAATACAAAACCAGAATATATTGGTTGGATAAGTGTCTACCCCCTTGAGTGAATACTTGGTGGAAGCACATTTGACATCAATTACAGCTGTGAGTTTGTTGAGATAGATCTTTACCAACTATGCACACGTTGATTGGGCAATATTTGCCCATTCTCCTGTATAAAACTGTTCAAACTCATTCAAGTTGCGTGGGGAGTGTTGAGGGACAGCAAACTTCAAGCCATGCAACAGATTTTTCGATTTGATTTAGGTCGGGACTGACTGGGCCACTCATGGACATTTATGTTTTTGTTCCTTATCCACTCTAGTGTAGCTTTGGCTGTGTGCTTCGGGTTGTTGTCGTGCTGAAAGGTGAACTTCCTTCCCAATTTCAGCTTTCTTACAGAGGGCAACATGTTTTCCTCTTGGATTTTTCTGGATTTTTCTCCATCCATTTCCCCTTCTATCCTGACAAGTGCCCCAGTCCCTGCTGATGAGAGACATCCCCATAACATAATGCTGCCACCACCATGCTTCACAGTAGGGATGGTGTTCTTTGGGTGATGTGCTGTGTTGGGTTTGTGCTAAACGTTACGTTTTGCATTTACACCAAATAGTTTCATGTTTATTTTGTCAGACCACAAAACGTTTTGCCACATGGCTTCAGAATCTCCAGTGGTGTTTTTGCATACCTCAAACGGGACTCGAGGTGGGCTTTTTGAGTAATGGCTTCCTTCTTGCCACCCTACCGTAAAGGCCAGACTTGTGGAGTGCTTGGGATATTATGACATGCTCACAGTGATCACTCTTTGCCATAAAGGCCTGAAGTAGTTTTATAGTTGCCATTGGCCTCTGATCAGTCTCCTCCTTGCTTGGTCATCCAGTTTGGAGGGATTGCCAGATCTCAGCAGGGTTTTGATGGTACCACACACCTTCCACTTCTTAATGATTGTCTTGATTGTGCTCCAGGAGATATTCAAGGCCTTTGAAATGTTGTTATACCCATCCCCTGATCTGTGCCTTTCCACAACTTTATCCCAGAGGTTTGAAAGCTCCTTGGTGCTCATGGTTGAGTCTTTGCTGTGAAATGCACTACCCAGCAGAGGAAACCTACAGGAATAGCTGAATTTATCCTGAAATAATCAGAATCACTACAATTCAACACAGGTGGAGGCCATTTATGTTGGTGTGTGATTTTTGAAGGTGATTGGTGACATCTGAGATAATTTAACATTGCTATTATAAGGAGGATCTTGACACTTGTCCAACTAAAATATTCTAGTTTTGTATTTTTAAGAAATTTTCTGAAATTTGTGGAATTTGTTTTTCGCTTGGAAGTTGTGGGTTACAATGTGGAAAGTCTGATTTCAGGCAACAAAAGGAGAAATTTTTTGAAAGGGGGTATAGTCTTTCTACAGGTGGTGTGTGTGTGTGTGTGTGTGTGTGTGTGTGTGTGTGTGTGTGTGTGTGTGTGTGTGTGTGTGTGTGTGTGTGTGTGTACCATTATACAAGTGTGCGCAAGTTGCTGTTGGCTGCTATCTCCACACATGGATGAGTTTCAGAAGGTGGAACGGAGTCATACCAGGTCTCGAAGTATCCGTCTTCGTTTCAGTAAGGGATCATGATTCATGGATCAAGTTGTGAATTTTTATGGTGGTTTTTTGTTGTTGTTGTTCCATGGGCTCTTTTGAGGATCGTCACTGAGCCCCGGATAGCTTCCAACTGCAGCTCGTTTGTAGTAATATTCCCAGGGATTGTTTTTAGATCTCTAAGGTTCATCATCATTCCCTTTGCTATAATAATCACTGGTACATATCTCTTCAACTTCCAGGATTCTTTCACTTCATTTTTTGTTGCTTCTCGGGGGAGTGTTTAGAAAGGTAAATGTCTGCCAAATGGTGTTTGCAACAGAATGTGGTGATTTTCATGCTTGCTCTGAAGCTACCTCGACGGCTCCCTTGCTTCTCATGAGCTCGAAGGCAAATGTGCTGAAAGCAAATATGAAGGGGAATTCAGATATATATACACACACACACACACACACACACACACACACACACACACACACACACACACACACACACACACACACACACACACACACACACACACACACACACACACACACACACACACACACACACACACACACGTGTGTGTGTGTGTCAAAACAAAGCCATGCATTGTGTTTACAAAGGGTGGGTTAAGTTTGAACAAGAGATTTTTATCAAGTGAAAGTTGGCAGGTATGCTAATCACCTCGATAATCTAAATAAAGCTGCTGTTCCAGGTGTTGTCCTTTTTATTTATTTTTTTATTTTTTTGGGAGTGTCAGATGAAGGATGAACATCTGAAATATCAGCTTGTTTTATCTATATCGCTCAAAATTCCTTTGTTTGCCTTGAACAATGTAAAATCGATCGATACATGTTGAATGGGATTGAGTTTTTTTTTTTTTTTTTTTTTTTGCAAGCGAGGTGGTGATGGGTAAGGTTCACTTGGCAAAATGGGCCACATGACTCCTTTGATCATGTTAACCCATCGCTATGCTCTTCTACAAGTCGTGGAGTTATTTTCGAGATACACATGAGCGATACTGAAAAGGCATTTTTTTGGTTTGTTTGTTTTTTTTGGAACATTTTGTCATATTTTGGAGACATTTCCGAGGCTGGTACTTTATGCCATTTGTACCAGCCAAGGCCATGCAGCAAAAACTAATTATAGTTTGGAAGATTCACCAACATTTTGCCGAAATGCAACACTGAACCAGAAAGCAAGGTTCAGGTCCAATGTTTCAACCGTCGTCGTCCGGACAACAAGCAACATAAGCCCGGTGTTAAGTGCCCTCCCAAGAGGGGGCATTGTGTGAATGATGAGATTTAATGTTTTAATCACAGAGTAAGATTGGGAAGTGATATTGGGATTGGTCCCAATTGTCCCAAAGATGTACAGTGTAATCCACTTATTGGTAGTTTTATATTTATTTGAGATACGGTAAATGTACAAATTTTTTTTTATTTCTACTTTTGGGCAGTCCTCAGTGGTCAGACTTTCAGTCATTGTTTGCTAACTTTTTGATTCTTGCAAAAGCACCAACTGCCTGTAATGTAAATGAGTATTTCCACTCGTTGGTGCAGGCATTGCATGCATACACTAAGTGCTTCTATGCTTGCAGCTGGGGGATCCTGTTCTCACACCCGGCTGACTTCACTCCAGTGTGCACCACGGAGCTGGCTCGCGTGGTCTCGCTCGCACCGGAATTTGAACGGCGTGGCGTCAAGATGATTGCACTCTCCATCGATTCTGTTCAGGATCACAATGCCTGGATCAAGGCATGGCGCACGATTGGCAATGACTTTTCGTTGTTTGTCTCCCAGTGTTGCTATCTGTTTTGCGTTCCCATATGAGCACGTAGCTTGTGACCCTTGGGTCAATTGTGCCATTTGTTGATTTTACAGTGAAAGTGAGTGCGAGTGATTTTATTTTACCTGTGCGTCTCACCATCAAATTATTTATTAATTTTTGTACTTTTTGTTTTCTACGTAATTGTGTTCAAGCTTTCCCCAGTGCACCACAATTTAGTTATCTTTCTTGTTTTGCCCCCCCCCCTCCCAACCCTATTCCCTGTTTCAACCTGCAGGATATTCAGGCTTATAGGGACTCCTCTGACAAGTCCTTGCCGTACCCAATCTTGGCTGACCCAAACCGCCGGCTGGCTGTTCAGCTCGGCATGCTAGATCCGAAAGAGAAGGATGGCACTGGGATGCCACTCACAGCCCGCTGTGTGAGTAATGCTTGCCACCCAGTAAAAAATGATTTTGATTTGGGAAACAACACAGCGGTTTGACACGTGGTGAATGTCAACTTTTAAAGTGTCTGTTTAGAAGTAATATTTTGGCAATGGTCAGCAAATACATTTGTGGTTAAAACTGATGCAATTGTAGCTTGAGCACAGACCTGGAACTGGAACCAATACCTTTGCCATTGTGACCTCGTCAGAGTTTAAGCTGGAGAGAAAAAAAAAAAATCGGTATATTATATTAGCAATTTGGCAGATTTGTTTTGTTTGTTTGTGAGTTCAGGTGAGTTGTTGCTGGCACCATGGCCAAATTCCAAATTCCTACCTGTGTGGTCTAATCCAGTCTTGAAGGTTCCTGGACACCAGGTTCCACTGCTTGTTCCCTTCGCCAGAGGAGAGGGTATTGCGTTTGTTTGTTTGTTTGGACGCACAGAACTTTAGTGTTTTTCTCCACAACTGCTTGTCTGATCAAGACGGAATTTTCAACCATCGGAGCAACGACTCATGCAGAACGGTTTAGTGTTAAATCATGTCATCATAGGTCACGTGGTGTGGTGGCCATGTTGGAAAAACTTTGAACCTCTATTTCAAAAACCGCAACAAAGGAAAAAAAAATTGAAACTTAGCAAATAGCCAATACTCCTCATGGGGAATGTGAGGTGTGTTTGTGTTTTTTATTTATTTTTTTTTTTTTTTTTTTTTACGTCATAGTTGCATATATGGAATGCTACATCCGGTCAGTATGAAAAAATTTTGAGGGTAGTCTTTGGATAAATTGGTCCACAGAAAAAATAAAATAAAAATGATATCAGTCACAGGATTTGGCAGCCATATACATTGATAAGCCAAAACATCATGACCACCTCCCTCATATGGTGTTGGTCCTCCATGTGCCGCCAAAACAACGCCGACTCGCCGAGGCATGGACTCTACAGGACCCCTGAAGGTGTCCTGTGGTATCTGGCACCAAAACATTAGCAGCAGATCCTTCAAGTCCTGTAAGTTGCGAGGTGGAGCCGCCATGGATCGGACTTGTCGGTCCAGCACGTCCCACAGATGCTCAATCAGATTGAGATCTGGAGAATTTGGAGGCCAGGGCAACACCGTGAACACTTCATCATGCTCCTCAAACCATTCCCAAACAATGTGTGCAGTGTGGCAGGGCGCATTATCCTGCTGAAAAAGACTACTGCCATCAGGGAATACCATTGCCAAGAAGGGGTGTACCTGGTCTGCAATAATGTTTGGGTAGGTGACACGTGTCAAATTGACGTCCACATGAATGGCCAGACCCAGGGTTTCCCAGCAGAGCATTGCCCAGAGCATCACACTCCCTCCACCGGCTTGTCATCTTCCCACAGTGCATCCTGGTGCCATCACTTCCCCAGGTAAATGCACACACGTACACGGCCATCCACGTGATCTAAAAAAACGGGATTCGTCGGACCAGGTGACCTTCCACTGCCTCAAGGTCCAGTTCTGATGCTCGTGTGCCCATTGTAGGCGCTTTCGACAGTGAACAGGGGCCATCATGGGCACTCTGACCGGTCTGCGGCTACGCAGTAGGGTGTGGTGCACTTGTGGATTGTGACATTCCTCCCGTGACCACCATTAAAAATTTTTATGACTTGTGCTGCAGTAGACCTGTCAGTTTGGACCAGATGGGATAGCCTTCGTTGCCCTCGCACATCAATGAGCCTTGGGCACTCAACACCCTGTTGCCGGTTTGTGGTTTGTCCCTCCTCAGACCACTGTCGGTAGGTACTCACCACTGTTGACTGGGAGCACCCCACAAGCCTTGCCATTTCAGGGATGTTCTGACCCAGTCGTCTGGCCATAACAATTTCTCCCGTCCAAAGGCAGAACCTCGTAACTCACTTCTGATTGATTTTGAGAAAACAAAGAAAAACTGCTTTTATATACGGCATATTAAAGCCGTATCCATTCGAGAAGATTTGATTATTCCTTTACAGATGTTGGAGCGCTGCCATTTTGATGTCATGTGACTAAAGCGTGGCATCAGATTCGTCCATTGAGATACTAGGTTTTTTTGTGGTATTTACCGAATTCTGGAGGAGTTGCTAGGTCCTGCCATGAGCGTACAAGCTTACGTAGGGAACAAATTACAATAACTTATACACTAACATAAAGCCTATAACCTAGTAACTCCAAAATTAGTATTAGCTCAGTTTTGATCAAAAAATGAGTGACGAGGTTTTGCCTTTGGACAGGAGATTTGGCCCTTGTCAAAGTCACTCAGGTGCCCTGAGTTTACTCCTGCCCATTTCTCCTGCATCCAACACATCAACTTCAAGAACTGACTGTTCACTTGCTGCCGAATATATCCCACCCCTTGACAGGTGCCATTGCAACATGATAATCAATGTTATTCACTTCACTTGTCAGTGGTCATAATGTTTTTGTGTGTGTATGTGTGTGTGTGTGTGTGTGTGTGTGTGTGTGTGTGTGTGTGTGTGTGTGTGTGTGTGTGTGTGTGTGTGTGTGTATTAGCTAAAGTACCTGGTAATACCCAGGAAATTTGCCCTATTCCCCTCACGCTAGTTAGACTGAGGCATTAGTTGTATGGAGAAAATTGGGAAGGCTTCTTTTATTCCTCAGATTTATGGAAGGAAGGCTTTATGCTGCCGTAATCCTCAGAGAGGTCATAGTTGAAGGCGGCCTTGAGCCACTCAATGTTTCTAGCAGCAGTGGCAACTGTCCTTGATGTCCTGCCAAAACCTGGAACGTGAGTTTTGTGCTTCTCTCGCCCGTCGGTGTAACGCTCTATTTGCAGTTAGGCGACTCTGTCTCTCTCTGTCTCTCTGTCTCTCTCTCTCTCTGCAGCCGACTCTGCTTGCCTGGCTCGTTCATGAACAGATATTATATCAGCAGTAAGATGACTCACTCTCACTCTCACTCTCTGCAGCTGACTCCACTTGCCTGGCTCTTTCATGAGCAGATCTATCAGCAGTTCGCTGTTGCCTTGCGCGTGCAGTTTGAGAATTCAAATAACAGGAGGAGAATGTGTATGTTTAAAAAGTCAACAAATACGAACATTTTGGATTTCAAAAAACCCTAGTGTTTTTAACCATGAAGCCTTTTGTTACGATTAATACGCTGGCGCACAATTCGAAAGCCTTTTTTTTTTTTTTTTTTTTTAAATGGAAATTTTTATTTTTTATATATATATATATATTTTTTCATTTTTATGGAAAGCCACTTAGCGCATCCTGGAGCTGAATGTTAGGTCTATATGTGTGTAAAGTTTCATCAAGATCGGTTCATGGTCTTGGAGCTTATTGGTTACAAACAAACACAGACAGAAGGACTGCCATTTATATGTAGATATATATATATATATATATATATATATATATATATATATATATATATATATATATATATATATATTAAACCTTCAAAAATCTTCTCTGAAAAGGTTGAACAGATTGGAGCAAATTTACATGTATGACTGCCTATTCATGAGGAACAAAATGTTCACACACATGACATCATAGGTCACATGGTTTGGCAGCCATATTGGATTTACCCTAAAACCTATAAACATCTTTTCCAAAACGGCTGGACAGATCGAGGGGAACTTCACACAAATGTTCCCCAAGCCTTGGGGATACCAGCGTATTCATGAATAATTTGTCACATGGTCTGGCAGCCATATCGGATTGGGCAAAAATCTTAAAAAAAAATTCTTCCTCTTGAACCGCTTCATCAATAGATGTGACTTCACAATTATCTAGTGCTGATGGGGAATATTTATTTTAAATTTCAACTTGATCGGACGCATGGTGTGGCAGCCAGAATTGTTGAATTTATTGAATCCGAGTTATTTTTGCCTCTTTATTTATTTATTTATTTAAGAATGCTCACTTGTCTGTGCCGGATGGGTTTGAGCATAGAGGAATAGCAGCTGAAGTCTATCCAGATTCCTCCTGACTCCAATGCAGGACTGTACCGATTTGCTCTCCCATTTGAATTGAATTGAATTTATTTTAATCCCATTCTGAATTCAAATGAATAATAATAAACGTCAGGGTCAGGTGTCCGATCAAAGTGAGACGTCTTGGTACCCGGTCATCATTGCCAGAAGTTATGAAGTGGCAGTTCTAGTTATGTCTATTATTAATTACGTAACACACCAGTACACAAGTCCTAGCGAGGGTCCTCTGTCTCCGTCTGTTATTTTAGACTTTGGTGGCTGTCCAACCAGCAGCTCCTGAACTCTAAACATGTTTCATATAAACAGCTATCTTTGGTTACCAAGGGCAACAAATTCTGAAGTTTGGTATTGCATCGTATGTGTTAACTGCAAGGTGAAACTTTCGCTCAGTTATGCAAGTGTGGTGCTCCAGTTAAATCATTATGTTGCATCATGTGTGACTTTCTACAATAAAAGAAGCCGTTTTAAATTGGACTCCTCCTCTCATTCTGTCAGGAGTCTGACGGGACTTGGCCGCTTGCTTCCTATTCCGATTTCTCTGTTCAGGTCGCTCCATTGCTGGTTCCCTAAGTATACCATAAGAGAACAGGAATGGTTCGTATGACTGAATATAGGAAATAGATCCCTATATTCAGTCAGATTAACCCCCAAATCCCTCTCTTCTTCTCAACAATAGATAAAAGATAAATCGTTGATGCCCTTAAGCGGGATGTTTTATCTGGATTTGGTGGTTCATTGCGGTGACAGTCATTTGTTGATTCACAACAGGTGTTTATTGTGGGACCAGATAAAAAGCTGAAGCTGTCTCTGCTCTACCCGGCTACAACTGGCCGTAACTTTGATGAGATTTTGCGAGTGATTGACTCGCTGCAGCTCACTCAACGTCTGCCTTGCGCAACCCCTGTCGACTGGAAGGTATGCTATGGCCGACCTGGAGTATGTAGTCTACAGCCTTTCACTGATATTTTGATTCATTTATTTTGGCATTTGTTTGACTTTCATGTCTTTGTGCTGCTGTTCCCTTGAGAATTTTTGGCACTCTCTTCCATTTACACCAGGAGCTCCCTCGGGTTTTCTTTAAAACGTCTTGTTTGTTCCAATGTTTATCTCAAGAAGCAAGTGCCTCTTTTCTTTAAACCCATCCCCACTCTTCCACACACAGCCAAACCCCCTGCTCTTCTCGCTCGTATTACACACAGCCAACACCCTGCTCTTCTGAACTCTGTTTTCTTATTTAGTATCGTTTGCTCTTTTAGATTCCGATTTGCATCGATGTACGGCAGTTTGTAATCTGTCATGGGGGAAAAGATAAATGTCTAAATTACACCAATTATGTTTAACCACCGGCAGCTGTTGCTGTAAAAGTGGAATGGATAGGGAATTGGTGATTCGATGGATTGTAATGTTGCATCAACTTGTGGTTCAAGGATCGCAATCGAACAGTAATATAAAGGAAGGGAAAAGTTTATTTTGAACATTATAGAAAGAAAATCGTTTATGAGCTGCTGCAAAACATTACATGGATGATGAGATTGGATAAGTGGATAAATCACACAGTTGGGATTTTAACCTGGGCACAGCATCAGGAGGCAAGTGCTCCAAAGGGCAACATCACACAATGACCCAAAGTTGGTCTGTGTGGTGGTGATAAACCTGTTTTAAGTATAACCAAACTCGAGTTCCATGATGGACGGAATCGAGAGAACATTGATTGGCGGATGCCAACTGCCAATGGAAGCAAGGAGCTGACGTTTCAGGCATTAACCCTTTGTCGGATTCCTCTTTTGCTCCGATGAAGAGTTAACACACGGAATGTCACCACCTCCTGACTTCCCACGACTGTCAGCATACCTCGGTCAGTGTTCTGTTGAATCCATTCATTGTTGTAGCTGCCATTCCGAAACAGACTGACAATAGTCTTCATGAGCAAGACAAGTTCATTCAAATTTCATAAACAATTGTAATATCTGACAATCAAACTTTTTCAAAACATCATGTGTCTGAACGTGGTCATATGTTTGGCCTTTTGGGCCCATGATTGTTTATGAAACAGTCAACCAGAGATCCACAAGTGCAAGACAACGACCTTGAGAAAGTTCAATATTATTTGGATTTTTTTTTTGAAGTTGCCAGAGGCATTGTTATCTTGCCAAAACGAAGTTTTTGCAAGATATGCTAGTCAGCTTGTATGTTTTTTTTTTTGTTTGTTTGTTTGTTTGTTTTGTCTGTAATCACGTATAAAAAAATTCTGCAGAGCACAGTTATCATTGGAAATTTTTGTAACTTTGCATATCAGAGGCCTATAGAGGTCCCTTTCAGTGCACAAAATTTTGAAGGTCAAAGGTCAAGGTCACTTTGTCGCAAATCAGGGGAGTCGACGAAACCCTTATTTTTTAAGCAATTTTGATCGGATCGTCTCCAAACTTTATGGGAATATAGTTCATGGTCTGGCGCTCAGCTGATTAATTTTTGGTGGCGATTGGCCTTGACCTTCATGGTTAGCGCCTAAGGTCAAACATATTTGACCCCAAGGTCAAATTTTCAAGTTTTAGGAACCATATCGTGTAGTACCTCAAAGCCTGGTGTTGGCGCAGCGGTTCGGGCAGCGGCTTGGGATCCAAAAGGTCCTGAGTTCAAGCCCCGTTCGGCCACTGAATTAATACACCAGGGGGTTGACTCAGCCTGTCATCTTTCCGAGGTCGGCGAAGTGAGTACCAGTGTACTGGGCCGGTGTATACCCCGGTTAAAATAGGTGTACCATATCCCTGTGTCGTAAGAGGCGACCAGGGTTGCGTCAGGAAGGGCATCCGGCGTAAAACATGTGCCAAATCACTATGCGGATCATACGGATGATCCGCTGTGGTGACCCCTAATGGGAGCAGCCGAAGGAAGAAGAAGATCGTGTAGTACCTCAAATTGAACACCTCAATGAGTGCTTTCTAGATATGTCAAGCTTGAGACATTATGATGTCATTTGGTGACGTCATGAGGCAAACGCATATTTTTCATGGTTACTCTGTAGAATGATTCTCATCGGAATCTCTCGTAGGCAGATATTCCTCAAGGAGTCGCTCCTGGTGGATAGCAGCTCTGTTCACCTCAGTGTGACCTTAAAGAAGTCACACGTGGTCACCTTTTCGCATGATACGGGTCACCCTGAGGGTGACATTGGTTTATTTTCCAGTTGACCGTCCATGCTAATTTTCTGTTTTCTCTGCAACCACTTGTCCGATTCGTATCAAATTTTCATCATAGATGACTGCTCATGTAGAATGTTTTAATGATTATGATGTCAAATATCATGTGGTGTGGCAGCCATGTTGGGGGAGAAAAAAGGAAAAACCTTGGACCTTTATCTCCGAAACTGCTCCATGAAAAATATTGAAACTTGGCACACAGCAAGTACACACCATGGGGAATAAGTTTTTTTTTTCTTTTTTTAATGTTGTCGGTGGCTTCATTATGACGTCATAATTGCACACATTGACTACTATCTGATCAGTATGAAAATTTGAGGGTCATTTCGGGTTAACTTGTATGGGGGGGGGGGGCGTTTCGTGCATGCCCTCCCAGAACGCTGAGGTAACACTCATGGATACGGCATGTTGTTAAAGCCTGTGTGAGAGGCTTGAGCTAACAGACGTGTGCCCTCCATGTTGAGGTCTCGTGAAAGGACAATGGGCTGATTTAAGAATTACAGAAATGGAAGATGGGAAGAAGAAAAGGGTGGGGATAACAGGGAGCGAGCTTGACATCCAATTCTGGTCGATAGTAATTTTTACAAACAATTACCGAACACTCAGATATAACTGATGAATAATTAACCCCTGCTATTCTTGTAACAATATACATGCCTTGTATTTTGTTTTAGACTGTTGTGAATGTCTCATTTGTTAGTGTATTTTTTGGGGTGTGTGGTGGTGGTGATTTTGTGAATACTTTTTTTTTCTATGCTCCACTGAGGTATTAATTGTATCGGATATAGATTATTTAAGACTAACGTGTGTGTGTGTGTGTTCCTGGTTTGCAGCCTGGACAGAGAGTGATGATTCCACCCAATGTCGGCCCAGAAGCTGTAATCAAGCATTTCCCCAATGACGTGGAAGTAACATTGCTACCTTCCGGGCGACCATATCTCCGCCACACACAGATTAAAGAATGAGTCAAGCAAAACCCCTCCAGATGTTCTGTTTAAGCCATGTTGCCTTTACCTATCATTTCAACACTCGTGCCTGACCTATAATTTTGTGTCATCTTTGGTTTATTACCATGTGCTGCTTTCACCCAAAGCTAATGGATTTGTGAACATTGCTGTGAAGTGCATTATTCAATGGAACATTGGATAGCTGCAGATTCATGGGAACATGGAGGAGGTATATTAACTTTCGCGAAATGAATCTGAAAGTAACGATCATGATGCTGAATTCATACGAGAACCTTGCAATGTGATTTACTTTGATTACAACTCATGGTGTGCTTTTATTTCATCACTTCACCATTGATCAGATCAGCCAGAGCTGTGGATTAATGTTTGGAAACTTTAGGCTTTTTTATTTTTTTTTGAACATTGGTTAATCATTTTATTGAAGTTGAACAAAATCAAGTTGGGAGCATTTTCCTGTCTCTTTCTCTGCTGCCTCCCCCCCCCCCCCCTCTTGGAAAAATTTACTTAAATTGCAATAAAAAACGGTAATGGCTTTTGTCTGTCTTACTGATGGCATCCTGATATCAGTTAATCAACATCCTTGATTGTCAGGTTTTAAAAATTGCTTGACAAATTCAATATTTGTCTGGTTATTACATACTCAGAGCTAAACAAGCTCGAATGAGCTAAGATCCTCGTCTTTATGAAGTCATTGTGATGTATCAGGTTTGCGATAAATTATCTGTGCTCATGCCCGGCTTGATTCCCGCAAACAAAATTCAAACAGCTTGCCTAGTTTCGGAGATAATGGTAGAGGCGATTTCACGTCAACTTTTTTTCTAGGAAGAATTTCCAAAATCGGAGATGGTTACTGCCTGCGCGTGGGCTTTCTGCATATACATGGCAAGTTTCACGAAGATAGGATGAAAACTCTGGGTTGTTAAACAAAGTCAAAAAATAGGAATGATGTCATAGTGATGAATCATGTGTGGTAATTCATCTGCTAAATGCCCTGTTCGATTCCTGTAAACAGAATTCAAAAAGCTTGCCCAGTTTGAGAATTTTTTAGGCGATTTCCATTAGTGGAGATATTTTTGACATTACTTCTCGGAGGAATTTTCAAAATCGGAGATGGTTACTGTCTGCGCAGGGTATTTTTACATATAATGCCAAGTTTCAGGAAGTTTAGATGAAAACTGTAGGCTATGAAACAAACTAGTTTTGGAGATAATAGTATAGGCGATTTCCATTAGTGGTGATATGATGTTAACTTTTTTTTCTCGGAAGTATTTCCAAAATCGGAGATGGTTACTGCCTGCGCGTGGGCTTTTTGCATATACATGGCAAGTTTCACAAAGATCTGATGAAAACTCTGGGTTGTGAAACAAAAAAATAGGAATGATGTCATAAAAATTGATATGACGTCATAGTGATGTATCATATGTGCGGTAATTCATCTCTGCTAATGCCCTGTTCGATTCCTGCAAACAGAATTCAAAAAGCTTGCCAAGTTTGAGAATTTTTTAGGTGATTTCCATTTGCGGAGATATCTTGACATCAACTTTTTGTCTAGGAGGAATTTTCAAAATCAGAGATGGTTACTGTCTGCGCAGGGTATTTTTACATATACATGCCAAGTTTCAGGAAGTTTTGATGAAAACTAGGCTGTGAAACAGTCAAATAGGAATGTCATAAAAATTGATATGACATCATAGTGATGTATCATATGTGCAGTAATTCATCTCTGCTCATGCCCTGTTCGAATCCCACAAAGAGAATTCAAAAAGCTTGCCAAGTTTGAGATATTTTAGGCGATTTCCATTAGCAGAGATATTTTGACGTCATAACTTTTTTTTCTCGGAGGAATTTTCAAAACCGGAGATGATTACTGTCTGTGCAGGGTATTTTTACATATATATGCCAACTTTCAGGAAGTTTCGATGAAAACTAAGCTGTGAAACAAAAAAAGTTCACAAGAACAACAACGTGAGTATGACTTAGAGATCCTCCATGAGGATTTAAAAAAGTTAATTTCCATAGATCCTGTTTAGCATCATTGAACATGGTGTGTTGTTGCACTTTTTTTTAATATACATGTTTTTTGCATTTTGATTGCCCACCACAATTGAATGCTCCGCTCAATGGTTGAGTGTGAGAAAGAACCTTAAAAGGCACTGAGGATGGAAAACCATGAAACCTAGCAGCCTGAAACTTTGCATGCATACGAAGGAAACTTCAAGGGTGAGTTTCCACCTCCACCTCCAATTTAATTTAACGAAGGAAACTCCACCTCCAATTTAACTTAAATTAAGTTAAAACAAGTTAAAATTTGGTGTTTGGGAGCAATTTAAACACCACTTTTGAAGATAACCTTATTGAATTCCTTTATCAGGTGCATCATCACTCTACCTGCAATGGGGTCTTAAGGCACATCCTCGGTTACCTCGCAGGAGGTCTTAATTTGCCTTTTTTTGGGGGGGGGCTTCCTCAACAATGCCTTGATTTAGAACAGGCCCCCATGATTTATTCGAGTTTTTTTTGTTTGTTTGTTTGTTTTCCCCCCCACTTTTTTCACTCATCATCGAATGCCTGATCGTCATACCTACAAATCGCTGGATACATTGCAATGCTTAGACCAGCGTTTCTCAACCTTTTTGCCCTTGTGGAACCCTTGAAACGGTTTTCATGTCTCAGGGAACCCCTGCATAAAAATTATATACCATTATTAATATCTAGCTCTTTTATGTGTTTATCGTAGTTCAAGTGGTAAATATAATAAAATTTTTTTTGGATACCTGGTTTAAGGAAAAAATGACCCCCTTTTTGTCAAATTTATTGGCAATGAAAAAAAACAACCAACAACAGATTCAAATATAAATAATAAAAATTATTAGACTTAGGCGCTATCGCAGCTGCGTCGTACCTCCTATTACTCTTGTTTTGTTTACATTGATGACGTCATGAGGTCATTTCTCGCAAGTTTCCGCGATTCACTGTTCGAACACGTTTCAAACCACTAAAAAAATCTGATTGAATTGGGCCAATCTGCTTGCTTTGTAATTAGGTTGTGTGCTGCTTGGCTAATTAAAAAAGTCATTTTTGAAAGTGTTTGTCAATTAAAAAAACACCGCATGCAACTTGATAAACAAATAAAGCTGAAGCAATAAAGGGGGAGGGAGAGAGAAAGAGAGAGAAAGAGAGAGAGAGAAAGAGCTCGGAAGCACAGAGAAGATAGATGGACACCGTGCATGCGTCCCGTACTTGAGTCAGTCACTCAATGATACACGAATCTGCCGCGTACAGGACGTCCATGAACCAGTGAGGGCGGTTTCACACTGGCACCATAGAGACATCGTTAAATACATTCCCTATGGTTGTTATAAGTGTAAATAATATAAGAGGTTGAAACCTCTATTTAGTCTATTATAATAACCAAGGAGTTTCCAACAATATGCTGTACCTGTATAGTGAAATTACGACTATTAAATCAAACAAAAACTACTCAAAAATGCATTAGCCTATTTATTACCGTTTCTCGTGGAACCCCGAGCAACCTCTTGCGGAACCCTAGGGTTCTAGGGAACCATGGTTGAGAAACAGTGGCTTAGACACTTGAAGATACCAGCATTCGTGACTTTATTTCATTTCCACACATGCCATAATCTCTGGAATATCTTAAACCGAACCGAATTACAAAATTGAAGCTCCAGAATTGAACTTTGCAACAGTTCTGACTGCTAAAAAAAAACGTGTTCATTTGTCTAATTTGGACACCACCAGGAGGTGTTAAGTATGAGGGCCCCTCGATTTCAAGTCGCTTACGAAGCAAGTGATTAAATATCATTTGAGTTTGGAGGATTGGATCCTGTGGAGTAAATGACTCGATCTGGAGAGAAATGTGAAAATGATCAGAAATCGGTAATGTTTCGTTTTTTTGCCATTACCAATCAGCTTGCCAAGCCAGCTGTTCCTTATCAACCATTTAATTGGAGTGCTTAAGCCACTGGCCGAGTACCCTCCAGTCGATAGCAGTTTATCGTTTGTGTCCCGATTGGGATGTACAGTCAGAAGTTGCAACAAGCTCGAGGTACATACAGGTAGATTTGGATCTGCAAAGGGACTCTCTACAGGTGTGTGCATGTCTGCATGCTTGGTTATGGCTCTGGTGGCAAAGTTTCATCCTGTATCTTAAGATGATGGGTGGTGGAAGTTTTAATTTCTAACATCAGCAGCGTATGAGCGATCACGTGTTCCTTTGTCCTTGTTTCTAAAGCAATTGGTTATTTTATATCAACCGGGTGTGCTTTATAAAGGTTATATAGTGTTACGGCCACGAGTACAGAGACACCAGTTTGCTACTCGGGGTTGAATCCGCGTTTGTCCGCGGAAGAGCCAGACTTGGGGCCACCGCTCACAATTAACTTTGTGGTATGGTGGGTTACTTTAGAACCATGAACACCACCTAGTTAACCACGAGTTTCAGTGTCCGTCAAATTATGCCGTTTAACTAGAGGTCACGTGGTTACCTGAATGGGGAGCGTGCCCTCGGCGAAGCAACAATCTTATCTTGATTGCATCTAAATTAGGGCGGCCGAGCATTTAACCGCTGGTGCGTGCCACTACTATTGGTCAAGTCATGTGGTAATTACCTCCCAATCGAGGTTCAGACATTGCTGGATCAATGGAAGGAAAGGACAAGCACGGACTAGTTGGAATGTCAACAAGCAATTTATTAAGAAGAAAATAAATAAATATAAAGAACTTTTTAATTTTGAGGTAAAAATAAATAAATACCAAATCAATCAAATCATAACAAGAAAATAAATAATTAATCAGGCAAACTCAAAGTGAGAGGAAAAGAGACAAAGAGCAGAGGCTCATCAGGGATTGACTTACTTAACAACTAAACACAGACAAGCGTCCCCAGATCATTCGGGGAGGGGGGGGGGGGGAAGAAACCGTCTCGCTCACCAGAGAAGTCGTCCGTCAAACAAAAACGTCCTGAAATGTGTGAGCGTGCCTTGTCCGTTGCCAGCACCCAGCCTTGCCGTGCACCCACTCGCAAACGGGCTTGAGCGCCAGTCGATGTCATCCCCAAGAAACAGGTACACCAAGAGCGACCGTCTGACTGGAACGATGACCAACCTGCGTGCCACACACCAAGAACGGATGGACCTCCCTCTTTTTATAAGCGGCCTGTCTCAGTGGCACAGACTCCCCCCAAAATCCACCCCGCCCCACTTCGCACCATTACCGTGACAACCCGCACGTCCCGCGGTTATTCCTCGCTTACGAGGCCATGTCTGTGGTGCGGGACGAATGGAAAAAAAGCAACCATTTGTCTGAATTACCGAGCACAAACATGAAGCGCTCATCTCTCTCTGTCTCTCTAGAGTGCAGCCTGTGGCTGCTAGTTGCATCATTGGTTGGGACGCGGCTATGCCGCTGATGCAGTGTCCCCCTTACCAGTACACTGGTGCTCATTTTGCCGACCTCGGAAGGATGACAGGCTGAGTCAACCTCCTGGTGTATTTTTAGTTCAGTGGCCAACGGGGCTTGAACTCAGGACCCTACGATCCCAAGCCGCTACCCTAACCACTAAGCCAACACCAGGCCTGAAGCGCTCATAAAATGTCAACAACAATTGTTACCTCACTGTTCAGCCCGACATGAACAGGAGCCAGTTCGCGTCCATCGAGCTGTGGAACAGGGTGTCGAACAATCGATGGAAAAAGGCGGGTCTCAGCGTCCGTGAAAGAAACGGGAGTCTCGTGTGCATGAACATGTCTGCCGTAAAGCAAAAAAGCTTCCCATAAGAGAGGGGATCTATTCTTTACCCTTCTCAACGCATCACATTTGGAATCCCACCAGACATGGGGATGGGTCTATCCTGGACATGCATTTAGGGAAATAACTATCTGAGGACCTGGCTGTTGGTATGCATTCATCAGATCGGATTCTGAAATCCGTACCAATAGTTTCTTTTTGTGAGTTTCAAAGCAAAATACATTTGATAACACCTGAGTTCCGAGCAGTTTTCTCAATCACCCAGGCAATTTTTTTTTAAACCCATCATATCGACTGGCAGCTTTTTATAAAGATTAATATTTCTGCACATCTTGAAACATCGATAAAAATGCAATGCTGTTTTTTTAAATTTGTTTATTGAAATTGCCCCAAAACAAGGGTGTAAGCAACTCAAGGTATTTGGGTTGTATGCAGTACGTACTGTCACAAATCACACCGACTCCAATCTGCCGATTCCTTAAAAATTTCTGATATCACCCAAGCAGTGTGTGTGTGTGTGTGTGTGTGTGTGTGTGTGTGTGTGTGTGTGTGTGTGTGCGTGTGTGTGTGTGTGTGTGTGTGTGTGTGTGTGTGTGTGTGTGTGTGTGTGTTCATAAAGCAGAACTTTCTCTCTGCTAACTTCTCTCCCCCACATTTATCTCCAGACATATCCGGGTGGTGTTTTTCGTATGACCGGTAGAAAATGGATTTCAGACATTATTTTGTTTCCATCTTCACTATTATGCTATACATAATAATTTTGATGAAAGTATGTATTGCAATTAATGCTCCACCGCACATCTGCCTCCCCTTCCACCATCCTTCTACACTCTGCCCCCCCCCCCCACCTCATCCCACTATTCCCATCAGCAAATCAACAGGTTGTATTTTTGCAAGTCTATCTAGAATAATAATGTGTGCATGTGTCCATCCTCCAGAATTCAACCATGAAATTCAATTGCCTCAAACTTTGCATACATACAAAGGGAACTCCAAGGGAGTGCATGAATGAAAATTGGGTGTTTGGGTAAATTTAAACACCCCTTTTGATGATAATTTCAGGGATGCTTATGAGAAAAAATTTTTTGAAGCCTGACTGAGATGGTGGTGCACAATCTTGGTCAGCTCTATCACATCACTAGGTTCTTCAGTCACTATTTTGTTTGGCCTGTTCAAAAATTCCTCTTTGGAACAAGCCACAATGGTTCAACAATAAAGCATTCATTTTTTTTTTCACTTTCCTAATTCATATTATTGAATTCATATCATCCATACGAATCACTGCATACATCGTTTTTTAGAGTTTTTCTTCAAACTATAGTTTTCAATTTGGGAGTTTGGAGCCACGTTATGCATTGTGTGATGCAATTTTCCACAATGACCTCTCATGGACAAATGAAAGTATAAAATCAAAATATGAATTTGGCTTTGAAAATCAGATCTCATGGACCAAAGAAGTGTCAATCTGGAGTGAAATCTAAAAATGTTAAGGAAATTATTGATGTTTTTGGGGGTGTGTCCATATTAAGAATCAACTTGCCATCACTTGATAAGCCAAGCCACTTGGTGAGCGCTCTACTAGCTGCCTGTTTGTTCGTTTGCAAGCCATGGTGATACGTGGCAAAGGTACCCACACTAGCTTGGGATCCTTCGGTCAGAGTTCAAATCCTGCTTGGCCATTGAATTCATACCAGGTGGGGTTAACAGAGCCTGTCATCCTTCAGAGGTCAGCAAAATGAGTACCAACTTGCTGAGATTATTAAGCCATTTGAGGAACCTGCATTGGAGTGATGACCCATCCTGGATTGTGCCCAATAGCCCACAAGACTGCTTCGGCAGCACCAACACTACGTACAGCACATGGTCCTAATGGATGGATGTACCCACGTCCCACACTCACTGCAAAATACAACCAAAAACGCATGAAAGGTCAGACCACACCTGCCTGCATTGGAATTTTTGGTGCCATATATATTGTTACGAATTCGCGCCCGCCGGCGTGCGATCGGCCACGTACCTCTAATCGCAACCGCGTCGCCCACCGGACGGACAATTCAGTCGTGACTTTCCGGAGCCAACGCCGGAACCGTCACGGGTGGGTCTTCAACCCCACCATGCCGCGCAAGATAGCGTCACTCGCCGAATTCGATATCCCTAAGTACCTGTGCGGGGAGCCGAGCGGGCAGCCGTACCTCGACGCAGGTCGGCTTGGGACATGAACCGCTTAAGCGGTCCGTTCCGTTCCGTTCTGCAGTGATAACCGAGCGGGTATTATCGCCTACCTCGCCGGATCAGATTCTATTTAACGGGTGTTTGAAACCCCACTATTTATTCCGTGATGCAAGATGGCATTTTCAATAGGGGAAAGAGGATGCGACGAACGGGTTACATTCAAACAAAGCACATTTATTTTACACATACACATATACAGTCAATCATGCAGGCAAACAAAAGCAATCACGTGATGTATGCAAAGGAAAAGCACTACGACCGAATATAATTAATAAATGTACAGTCACTTAGGCAGTTTTTACTTGTCAGGACACGGTGCCACAAGATTCACTCAAAAGGAAGGAAAGGGCCACTCTCATAGACGAGAGTGGCAGACAGGGTCCGTGGACCTTTATAGTGCGTGAGCCTTGGTTGACCGAATGGGCTCGCGAGACCGATGCGGCTTACCCGCACCCTCGTGGTGCGACGATGGGCAGGTCGCGACGTCTGCTCCCCACGGCCACCAGGACAGCCGCGCCTGATTGCGGCCTTGCGACGATGGGCAGGTCGTGACGTCCGTTTCCCCACGGCCACTAGGACAGCCGCGCCCGATTGCGGCCTTGCGACGATGGGCAGGTCGTGACGTCCGTTTCCCCACGGCCACGAGGACAGCCACGCCTGATTGCGGCCTTGCAACGATGCACAGGTCGTGACGTCCGTTTCCCCACGGCCACTAGGACAGCCACGCCTGATTGTGGCCTTGCCAAGGCGAGGTGGTCCGGGCCCCGGCCGGCAACGCGGTGGAGAGGAACGAACGGGTCTTTTAATGCTCTGTCAAAGTTGATGCTCTATAAGAGTCGAATGCTCCAAGACCCCGTCCGTTCCTCAGCGATGCGCGAACCGCGCCGAGGTCCGATCACCTCAGACTGCCTTGACGCTGGCAAGCTCTCCCCGGCTGTGGTCTCCACGCAGCTCCTCGGCTTTCTCCGACTGACTCTCTCCAGACTTCGGGCTCCACTCGGCTCATCGACCCCTCCAGACTGCCTCGAAGCTCCATTCTGCTCGCCCTTATATAGGGCCTGGGGGGGATGAGATTTGGCCTTCGCTCTCTGACCCTTGACCCCACGCGGAAAGCGGACGTTGTAGAGATCACCGGCCCTCTGGATCCGATTCTCCAAGACGAAGCTTCCACACAAAGCGGACGTGGTAGAAATCAACACCCTTCGACCCCCACAGGCCCCGCCCCTTTCTCTCCTGTGATCCGTTTTTCGAGGCGAAGCTTCCACACAAAGCGGACGTGGTAGAAATCACCAGACTTGCGCTGCACGGCGAGGGAACCCTTGCCTCTCCCTGTAGTGATGCCGTTTGATCGGATCCCACCGCTGCTGGCGCAAAGATGGCGTCGTTTCGGGAACGAAGGTGAGGCGATGTTTGTGGCGTGGAGATGTTGACGGTTGCTGGCGGAGTGGTGAGGATGGCGTGGTTGTTGAGAGGCAGGTGTGGTTGTGGTTGGTGTTGTGGTTAAGGGGAGCGATGTTGGTTGTTGTAATGGTGGTGATGTGGTTGGTTCAAAATAACGATAAAAAAAGAAAAACCTACCTCAAAGGGTCACAGCCCCGTGACACGAATAAATCCCATTAAACAACGGTGGGGAAATCTAACTGAACACAGACTTATCAATCTTACTGAACTACGGACCTTTATGGTGTTCTGCGAATTTCCGCAGCCATAACAATATATTGTTGCGGATTCGCGCCCGCCGGCGTGCTGACGGCCACGTAACTCGAATCGCGGCACGTCGCCCACCGGACGGACAATCCAGTCGTGACCCTCTCGGACTAACGCCGGGAACCAGTCACGGGTGGACCTTTCGGTCTCACCGCGATCGAGCCAATCAGCCCCCGCGTGGGATAGGGTTGCTCGCCAAATTCGACCTACCTAAGTACCCACGCGGAGGGTAGACCGGGCGATCGCACCTCGCCACAGGTCGACTTCGGACACGGGCCACTTAAGCGACCCGTTCCGTACTATCGGGATAACCGAGCGGTGTTATTCGTCGACCTCGACGGTTCGATTAATTATCGGGCGTATTCAGCCCACTACCAACCCTTTACGTGAAGCAAGATGAGGATTCAATGAAAGAAATGACGAAGCGAAGCGGGAAACAGTTCAACACAAAGCACATTTATTCGCGACGAACGGAAAGCACACATATTCAATTCCACCAAAAGCACATAGAAAAGAAGAGAAACACAATGCAAATTTTACACAAAAAATAAATGCGACAATGCAGATCTAATACCGATTACACGAGCACACGGCAACATTTATACAATTTTACTTCACAGACGGCGCCGACAACACATACCCAAAACCAAGGAAAGAATACCCTCAAGGATGAGGCGGGCCTGAGGCTGAGACCGGGTCGGGCCTACCCGTCTGGTGATGAGACGCGGAGCGGCGATGGTGCCTCAACTCCGCGGGCCTCGCGGGCAGTGTCTGGTAGGGGGTGGGAAAGGGGCCCCCTTGGTCGCACTATCTCAGCGCGGGGGGAAACAGGAGGGGGTTGCTGATGCTCGGGGTATAGAGGATTTTTATTGTCCCGCGACAAGCGTCTCCACCTCGGCCAGGTCGCGCTGTCGGCCTCCCTGGGGTGCAGCTCCCTGCACGACGCGAGCACCCCCTCGTCTGCCCTCGCCGCCTCTCCACAGCTCCGTCCCCTCCGCTCCGACTCCAACGCACACGACGACCAGCTCCTTCTTGCCAACTCCACCGCCCGCGAAGTCTTAACTCTCTGTTCCCTCTCGACTCTACTACTCCCCTGGACTGACGAACACGGTCGCTTATATCAGCCCCGTGGCTTCGCCCTCTCATCTTTGACCCCCTCCCTTCGACCTTTCACCTCGCTCCCCATTGGCCCGAGAAAAAGTGGGCGTGAATGCTTTTTGATCCATAAATTTGCATATATCGATCGCCCTCCAACGCCCTGGGGCGGGGCCAGTCGCCCCTCGCTCACCGATTGGACGGCAAAAAGTGGGCGTGTGTCGTTTTTGATCCGTTTTTGAAGCACAAAATCCGTGATTTTGTACACGCTGTTCGGCGCGCGCCCTGCACGAGTCCAACACCGGTACCCACAAGCGGCGCAAGAACGGTGGCGATGCGACGGTTGCGAGGTGTGACGTGAAGGTCGTGGCGGTTGTGGTGAAGTGGCGTTGTGGTTGGTGGTTGATGTTGTGACTGGTGGTGGTAATCATGGCGGTTGGTCCAAATTAAAGATAGTAAAAGAAAAACGGCTATCCTGAAGAGTCGCAGCACGCATAAATGACATGTATTCCCACTAGACAACGGGTTTGGGCCTAACTACACATGTACTTACCGAGATCTCACCTAAGGGACCTGAATGGTGGTTTGCGAATTTGGTAACCACAACAATATATATATATTTTTTTTAATCATAATAATCACCTCGTTTCACATTTTTGTGTGATCTGCATTAATTATACCACCCATCACTTCGACGTACAGGTAGTGGACAATAAAAAACAAACAAACAAGTGGTGCCAGGCACAACAAATCCCACCCATTTGAGGCATAAAGTTATTTTGGGGATCAAATTTAATTTTGATATATCCTTAACCTGAATATTGATTATAAGGAATAGAATAAGGGATATTTTGTCTTAGTTTGAAGTCAATTAAACAATTTTTGACGAAGTTATGAGCGAAAAAGATTGACCTTTTCGTGACCTGACCTTGACCTAATTGGACCCAAAAGTGAATGGAGTTGTCCGAGGTTCATTACCCACGTGTGGATACAATTTGACAGTGTTTGAACCAGCCGTTTTCCCGCAAAGTTGTATTTTCGTAACCATGTTTTAGTTTTATTGGAAAATTTGTAATGTTGATCGATGGCCATGACCCCCAAAACTTTGGACCCTACCGATCTTCACAGATATGCATTTTTCACTATAGGAATGGGTAGGATGATAAGTGACAAATAAAATAAGGTTCACTACAAGCTTAGTTTTAAGTAAATCAGATAATTTTTGACGAAGTTATGAGCGAAAAACGATTTGATCTTTTCGTGACCTTGACCTTTGATCCAATTGGACCCAAAAGTTAATGGGGTCGTCCAAGGTTCATTGCCCACCTGTGGATTAACTTTGATAGTGTTTGCTCAAGCCGTTTTGCCGTAAAGTTGCTAACAGACAGACCGACAGACAAACAAACAGACAAACAAACTGGACGATTACAATATCCCGCCCCCTCCCTAATAATGGAAACATCAATGTAGTCACTTAATCGGGTGTTGGGCCATCACATGCCGTAGCAGCGTCCACCAGCCTCTGGAATTCTGCAGGAGGGTTGCATGAACCATTGTTCCATGAGAAAGTCAATCAACACATACTTTTGAATTTAGTTCATTTTCCACTTGTATTCCTCTTTTAAACAACTCTGTTTGAAAGGAAACATTTGCGGTTGTCATTTTGACGTAGTGTGTGTGTGTGTATATATATATATATATATATATATATATATATATATATATATATATATATATATATATATATATATATATATATATATATATATGTATATATATATATATATGTATGTATGTAAACATGACAAACAGAACTGGAAACAGGCCACGGTGCCTCAATCACAACAGTCTACAGGAGGTATGTGTTTGTGCATGTGCGTGGTCATGAAGGAAAAATTTTTTTTTGTTAACCCTCCCTCCTCCCCTCACATTTCTCTCTCTTCCCCCCCACCCCTCTCTGGCACCTCCTAATAAAGCACAGCACTCTCCTCCCACCCCACTCCTAGCACCCCCTCCCACCCAGAGTGTATGGCGATGTGTAGTGAGGCTTCTCCACACCCTCACCCCCTCTCTCCCTATGAATGTGTAGCAACTTGTGGTGTCACTCCCCCTACCCTCTGTCTCTCTCTCTGACCCCCCCCTTCCTGGAACGTAGCGATATGTGGTGAGCGACTCTTCCACCTCACCCCCCCCCACCACCTTTATATCCTCATCAATGGAGTGATGGCTGGTATATCAATAATTAACACAATGTAATCCTATTTGGTGAATTTTTTTTTTATGACAGCAACCATGTTCACAAATTAACCTACACGCACAAAGCAAATAGCAAAGTTAAGCAATTGGTTCATGTCCATTCGTCTTATCAGTTTATGATCAAGGAACAGCTTATTTAAATTGAATGTTATATTTTGAGCACAAATCAGAACATGAATAGTGTTCGTTTTAAGGTACTTTGGTGTTGAATTCATACCAACTGCACATGCACATCGGGGAGTGAAAATAATTTTTACTTTGTCAAATAATTGTCATCAGAATGACAAAAGGGGGGAAGCCAGCCGGGGGTGAAGGGTCGAAGGTAAAAGACCAAACCCTCCCCCGAACCCGATAAAAGGCGGGGCTGAAACGCCGAGAGGGTTGTTGAGAGTTGGACTGGGCCATCACAGTCCCACGAGTACGGAGCTCTGGAGTTCGGAGTTGAGTCTGCAGTTCGGAGTGGAGCTCAGTTGTTGAGTGGAGCTCGGTCGTTGGAGTCCGGTGGAGTTTGGAGCCTGGAGTCCAGTCAAGCCGGCAGTGCAGTGCAGAGGTGTTGGTCGGTGGAGGCGGCAGAGAGGTCGCCAGCTGGAGAGAAGTCGCCAGCCAGCGGCATAACGGTCCGAAGTGATCGGGCCCCGGGATGGTCCGAGCGACGCTGAGGAGTGAGCGGGCTCTAAAAAGAGCATCAACTCCAAAAGAGCAAGGCCGGTTCGCTCCTCTGAGGCGTCGTCGGCCAGGCCTGATCGACCAGGCTGCACGGCAAGGCCTGGACCAACCAAGCCGCTGTTACACCAGCTGCCATGTTGACGAGACATACGGAGGGTTGCCGACCGAAAGACCCATCGAGTAGTCTCCAGGGCGACAAGGTAGCCTGCTTGGTCTCCCAGAGTCCCTTCAGTCATCCCGGCTGAGAGCGAACATGCAGGCATTCAGGAGCCAAATGCGAACACGGCGGGGCGAAAGGCAGAGCATGGGGTTGGATCTCCAGGCTGGGCAAAAGGCAATCGTGGCAATTGCACGCGACGAAACACGGACGACGGAGCACAAAATGGCGACGCCATGTGGCAGAGACATCGAGCCAACGAGAGGGAGTGCAACGGCTGACCGGCCCACATTATAGACGGGTGAGGACACAATAATTCGGGAGACGTGTTGGGGGAGACTCGTAAAGGTGACTGAGGAAGTGACGGTGACGACGACGGAAAAATTAAATGGGGTGACTGAGACGTGTACGAGACACTTAGAAACGGAGGTAATGAACGAGGTGATGGAATTAACAGACACACAAAGGGAGATGACGAAGGAAATAGAAGTATGGCCAGAGATGCGGGAGATAGACCGAGTCAAGAATGAATAAAATTTAAAAAAAGCTGAGACAGAGGAACTGGGAGGACGTTTGGAAAAACATGAGGGCGAGACGAAGGAAGGAATTGGAGGCCATAAAAGAGGGGTGCAGGACAAGACACGAGGAGATGATGGAAATAGTTGAAGAGATGGGACTGGAAGGTGGGGGTCGGACCAGTATTATGGATCTCCGCCAATTGGGCTGAGGCGGTTGTCTGCATGCCGGAGTGGCGGCCACGTGCCCACCGACCGTGGCAATCCAGTCGTAGCTTTCGGATCAACGCCGAAATCCAGCTACGGGTGTGTTTTTAACCACACCACAACCTTGTCAATGCTCTGCCCGCGCTACAGGGTCGATCGCCGAATTGTCGATTTACCTAATTATTCGCGCGGACAGACCACCGAGAAGTTATACCTCAATGGGACCTGCTCGGAAACGAGCCGCTTAAGCAGCTAGCTCCGTTTGCGATTGCCGAGCGGTTTATTATCGCCAAGACCCGTTGGACCAGATTAGCTTATCCAATTGGGTTGGCCAATTGGCCAATTGGGCTGAGGCGGTCGTCCGCACGTCAGAGTGGCGGAGATCCACAACACTGTTGTCAGGAAGTGGGATACAAACTCTCCAGTCTCCAAACTAAATTAACGGGAATCGGATGAAGGGTGTGTAAAGTGACCCTCCGTTCCCATTAAATTCCGAGTGTTCAAATTTTTTATTACCGATACGCAAAATGGCAGCTCAAGGCGAGCAGGCACAGGAGGGATTAGATATAGATTTGGAAATGATAGAATCTATGGCTTAGGACGAGATCACCGTGCAGGACACTCCCATGCAGGTTGAATACCCCCCACAACCAAACACAGAGCTCGAAATGGGCGCAGGGGCGGCCACGGTGTACGACACCCCCCCCCCCTCCTCCGTCAAATTCCCTCCCCAGTCCCCAGCGGATCCGTGCCCGATAATGGTGAAGCGACTGCCACAGGGTCACCTGACACGAGCCAGCTATTCATAATTTTGCTAGCAAAAATGGAAGAAATGAAAAACAACATAAATGAAAATGCGTGCAAAATGAATGGCATGAAAAAACAAATGAAAACAAATGCGCAAGAAATGAATGCGAATATACAAGCCACAAAAGACGAAATGAAAGAAAACGCAGAAGAAATGAAAAACAACATAAATGAAAATGCGTGCAAGATGAACGGCAAAATAGAAAATAAAATGGATGAAAATATGCAAACACTGAGGCGTGAGATGCAGCGCATGGGGCTGGATCTCCAGGCTGGGCAAGGCGCACTGAAGAAGGAATTGGAGGAAGCAAAAGGCAAAATGGCAGAGGATATCGGCACGATACGAGACGAGGTGAACGAGTTGAAAAGTAGTGTAAAAGGTGTGGGGTCCGCGATGAAGGCGGGTAAGGAAGACATGACGGAAAAATAATAACGGTTGGGCAGGAGGTAGACAAGTTAGGACAGGGGATGGAAAAAGTAAAAGAAGGACAAGACCAATTAAAGGGGGAGATGGAGAACACGACAGCGATAGAGCAATTAAAAGAAGACCAGCGGGAAACGAGGAAGGAATTGGAGGCCGTAAAGGAGGGGTGCAGGACAAGACATGAGGAGATGACGGAAATAGTTGAAGAGATGGGACGGAATGTAAAAAACGGAGACAGAGGAACTGGGAGGACGTTTGGAAAAACACGAGGGCGAGACGAAGGAAGAGTTTAAAAGGACGAAAAAATAATTATCAGAGATGCGAAGGGGAATAGAGCAGGTAAAGGAAGAGTTTGAAAAGACAAAAAAAAAGAATTGACAGAGACGCGAGAGGGGATAGAGCAGGAGAGGGAAGAATTAAAAGAAGAGTGGGCACGAATGGAGGGGAAGATAGGGGATATGAAGGCGGAGTTGGTAGAATGTGTTGAGACCCGGTGTGAGAGGCAGCATGGCCTCCTTATGGAACAGAGGGAGAGAATACGCTCCCTCGAGGCAGATCGTAAACAGGTGGGGCCAGTGTCACTGAACGAAGTAAGAGGGTTGCACGACGCGGGGGTGTGCATACCGAGTTTGGGGGGGGGGGCAGAGGCCGCAGGGTCTCTTGGCCTAGTGCAGGCCCCCAGTATGATTGTCCCTGAGAGGATGCAGAATGCGAGTCTGATGGCATGGGAGAGTAAGCAGAACGGCGCGGAACGTGCACCGATGAAAACGGGGGTAATAAACTCCCCGGGAAAATGGCTCGGGCCCTGCGGGGGTAGGCACCATTGGAATCTGGGGGGTCCACCCCTCCATGTGTCCCTCAGGGACTGGAAGGTGGGGGTCAGACCTCGAAGGAACCAAAGGTGCCGCTGCCTCCGTACGACGGCAAGACGGACCTGAGGGCATATTTGGCCCATTTTCACTGCGTGGCCAGGGGCAATGGCTGGAATTAGGTGCAGGGCGTGGCACAGCTCACGGCGGCACTGTGCGGTGCGGCATCCGAGGTCTTGACCACATTATCCTTGGAAGGAGTAACACTGGCAGACCTCTATTCGGCCCTAAATAACCGGTTTGGTATGGAACAGCAAATCGAGCTTGTTAAGGCTGAGCTCAGTGGGCGCAAACGACACTCCCATGAGACGATGGGAGAATTGGCGTACGATATTCGCCGCGCGGTGGGGATCGCAAACGCGAATATGGCGCCGGAGTACCGGGAAGAGCTGGCTCTGGACCAATTTCTCCGAGCTCTAGCGGGCACCGATGCCGGGGCGTTACTGACCACATGGCACCAGGAGAACTTCCAGAAGGCGGCCGACGCTGCAGCCCGTTGGGAGGCAGCAAAGTCACCGACTGGAGGGCCGGGTGACATGCAGTGGCAATCCGGCAGGTGGGCCCCGTGAACAATGGTGCGCTGGGAGCCGGGGCTACCCTTGGTGACCAGGCGCAGTTGGAGATGGTCCAGGGCATGATCGACTGTCGGTTGCCGAGATCTGGGCCAAAGCGGTCGGGCCCAGGAGGGCGGGGGATGAGCCATCAGGGGGTACCCCAATTCCGAATGAAAGGGGGTATAATTCTGGGTACCGGAGGCATGCACCTTACCGGGCGAGGTGTTTTAACTGTGGCGGGAGGGACCACCTGCAGCGGGAGTGTAACGCCCTGTGCAGGGAAGAGCCACGGCCCCCCCATCACCAACTCTGCCCCGGGCAGACCGGAATAGCCGGGCCCAAACATCACCACCCCCCCCCCCCCACCAGTCCCAGGGAAACTAGAAAGTGCCGAACATACAGGGCCGTGTTCGGCAAACCCAGATGGAGAAGAGCCCTCAGAGTTGCGACAGGTCATCAATTGTGGCCAAATTGGCAATGGTAGTTTGACAATTCGGTGCAAAATTGCCGGCGTAGGGGTAGACGCCGTTGTGGACACAGGAGCAAGCGCCACGATCATCAGCCCTGTGGTCCTTAATTCGAGTGTGGACGGGTGGGATGAGATCCACCGCCTGCAAAATCATAGTTTGCAGCAAGCTACCGGGGCAATGGCCCCCATCATAGGGCGTGGTTTAGTGACCTTTAAATTGGGCACTGTTAAAAGAAAAATAGAGGTTTGGGTGGCGAAGGTGTGCGACCCATGTCTAATAGGGTTGGATGTGCTGACCGCCGGTGATTGCAAAATCGACTTAGGCCGAAGAGTCATGCAGTTGGGTGGTGGGGAATTGCCATTGGGTGGCATGTGCACAGATGAGAGGGTGGAGCTGGTGGCTGCGGCCTGGCTGAACTACTGGCGGGGCAATCAACCCCGGGTTTAGTCGTGGGCCGCACCCCAGTAAACACCGAAGGCCCTATCGTGCCCGTCCGGGTAATAAATGTTAGCACGGAACCACGCACTTTTAAACGGGGCACAAAGGTGGCAAATTGCACCCCAGTGGTAGAAGTCGCAGAGCTGAGGGACGATAACATCGAGCCAGACCGGCCCCGGAGGGGGTCTCCAGAGTTTGTTAGGAATTGGCCCAATCCCATTTGCGAGATCGTAAATCGGAGTAGTGTAGATTTGGAGGATACCCAGCGGGAGGCCTTACACAAACTGGTCGACCGACATGTAGAAATCTTCTCCTTCTCACCCAAGAAACCAGTTGAGTTGGGAGCTCGTGGAGTCCAGTTGAGTACGGAGCTCCAGAGTTCGGAGTAGAGTCGGCAGAATGGAGTCTGCAGTTCGGAGTTTGGAGTCCAGTCAAGCATGCAGTGCCGTGCAGAGTTGTGGGTCGGTGGAGGCGGCAGCGAAGTCGCCAGCCGGAGAGAGGTCGCCGGCTGGAGAGAAGTCGCCAGCCAGCGAGATATCGGTCCGAAGTGAACGGGCCCCGGGACGGTCCGAGCGACGCTAAGGAGTGAGCGGGCTCTTAAAATAGCATCAACTCATGAAGAGCAAGGCCCGTTCGCTCCTCTGAGGCATCGTCGGCCAAGCCCGATCGACCAGGCCGAACGGCAAGCCCTGGACCAACCGAGCCGCCATTACGCCAGCTGCCGTGTTGACGACGAGACATCGAGGGTCGCCCAGCGAGTCACCACGAGAGTGGCAGGTAACCTGCATGGTCTCACGGAGCTCCTTCGGTCTTCACAGCTCTGAGGAACATTAAAGGCCTCTGGGCCCTGTTCTCCCCTTTTCTTTCCTGGGGTTTTTGCATGGAAGTCTGTGGCGCCTTGTCCGATAAGTAGAGAACTGTTATAAGTGCATGTACATCATAAATAGACAACGGCTGTAGGTTTTTTTTACTTATGGGACACGGATACACCAAATGTCGCACTCAGGGATCCAGAGGTAAATCGTACTAGGGGATAACTTACACATGATGGCACACAAAAATTTGACAACTCGGGACGAGTCTGTAAAAAGGGGAGGGGGTAGTGTTACGGTTGTGGAAATTCACAGAACACCATTCAGGTTCCCCAGAGATCAGTTATATCGATAAGTGCGTGTCTGGATTAGATTTCCCCACCAATGCCTAAAGCGATTTATTTGTGTGCCGGGCTGTGAATCTTGAGGTAGTATTATTCTTTTCTATCTTTATTTTGAACAACATCTCACCATTATCTCCACAAACAACGCCATCTTTTCACCAACAACCATTTCAACAAACAAAAAACATCTCCTCACCATCATATCCACAAACAACACCATCTTTTCACCAACAACAACCATTTCAACAAACGAACAACATCTCCTCACCATCATCTCCACGGCGCCGCCATCTTTTCGCCAGCAACGGCATCCACAAACGAACAACATCTCCACCGACAAACACGACGACTTCCTCGTTGGAGCGAAAGCCGGCGATTCCTGCCACGTCCGCGTTTGACGGCAAGATCGGATCAGAATGACAAAAGGGGCGGAGCCAGCCAGGGGTGAAGGGTCGAAGGTAAAAGACCAAACCCTCCCCCCGAACCCGATAAAAGGCGGGGCTGAAACGCCGAGAGGATCGTTGAGAGTTGGCCTGGGCCATCACAGTCCCACGAGTACGGAGCTCTGGAGTTCGGAGTGGAGCTCGGTCGTTGGAGTCCGGTGGAGTTTGGAGCCTTGAGTCCAGTCAAGCCGGCAGTGCAGTGCAGAGGTGTTGGTCGGTGGAGGCGGCAGAGAGGTCACCAGCTGGAGAGAAGTCGCCAGCCAGCGATATAACGGTCCGAAGTGATCAGGCCCCGGGAAGGTCCGAGCGAGGCTGAGGAGTGAGCGGGCTCATAAAAGAGCAACAACTCCAAAAGAGCAAGGCCCGTTCGCTCCTCTGAGGCGTCGTCGGCCAGGCCCGATCGACCAGGCCGCACAGCAAGGCCTGGACCAACCGAGCCGCCGTTACACCAGCTGCCATGTTGACGACGAGACATACGGAGGGTCGCCGACCGAAAGACCCATCGAGTAGTCTCCAGGGTGACAAGGTAGCCTGCTCGGTCTCCCAGAATCCCTTCGGTCATCCCGGCTCCGAGCAAATATTAAAGGCTTACGAGCCCAGGCCTTTTCTTTTCTGGGGTTTTTGCATGGAAGTCTGTGGCGCCTTGTCCCTTAAGTAGAGAACTGTTATAAGTGCATGTAAATGATAATAGACAACGGCTGTAGGTCTTTTTGCTCATGTCTTGTCCCTTACCCCCATTCATTGCATACGTGCCTGCATTGGAAATAAATGTCCGCATTGTTTGAATATTCACCTGCTCGTTGCGTCCCTTCCTCCATTGAGCTGACGTGGTTGTGTTCGGAATAAATAGCTGGGTTTTAACACCGATAAGCTAATCGGGTCCAACGAGGCTTGGCGATAATAAACCGCTCGGCAATCGCAAATGGAGCGAGCTGCTCAAGCGGCTCGTTTCCGAGCAGGTCCCGTTGAGGTACAACCTCTCGGTAGTCTGTCCGCGCGAATAATTAGGTAAATCGACAATTCGGCGATCGACCCTGTAACGTGCGGGCAGAGCATTGACAAGGTTGTGGTGCGGTTAAAAAACACCCGTAGCTGGATTTCGGCGTTGATCCGAAAGCTACGACTGGATTGCCATGGTCGGTGGGCATGCGGCCGCAATTAGCTAAAAGCGGTCGCCCGCACGCCGGAGTGGCGAGAATCCACAACAATATATATATATATATATATATATATATATATATATATATATATATATATATATATATATATATATATATATATATATATATATATATATATATATATATATATATATTATAATACCAAGCTTGCACACTGAAAACTCAGCTCGCCGTCACACGATCCCTATGAAATTGCTGTGGCACTTGGCGGACATGCCGACAATGTTTGGGAAGTCTTGGCGTTCCATAGTACCACTTGCATTTTGCACAATGCGTATTTTTGTCATTCCCCATGTACGGTCTGTCCTCTGCTACCAGCTATGTTGTACTGCTATCCCATGCATGTGCACGGATATCGCTAAAATATATATCACACACAATTATATTATATATATATATATATATATATATATATATATATATATATATATATATATATATATATATATAATCACAGCGTGAATGTTGATTCTCACAGTTACATGATCGAGGTTGTGGATCTGCCATTTGGAGAGGTTCTGGGCTGAAAGAATCGAAACCTCAATGAAAAACGGTGCCCAGCTGATGATCCGGGGAGTTGGGAAATCAGTCAATTGCTTAAAAGTTAAGATAACGTCAAATAAAATAGCTTTTTTAAGTACTTAGCAGCAGATAATATATCCATGTTTGTGTTTGTATGGATGTCTGTATGTGTGTCTTTGTGTGTTAGGTCTGGCTTCCTTCTTGGGACTACAGTGCAGTGATTGGCCTTTATTTTAATTACTCTGCTCTCAGGACACGAACATTTTATTCCAAGTACTGTACTGCTAAACAGAAGGTTATTGAATGTCCCAAAAAGTGGTGTGTTCTCCAATGTTCAAGTACATTATTCAATTGAAATAAAATAAAAAAAAGATATTAAAGGTCGTATAATTTTTTTCCCCAAGTTTTGCATCAACCTCCGTTAATTTTTTTTGCATCAACCTCCGTTGATGCAGTGTCTTCCACACTACCTTATTTCACAAGTTATATTCATAATTTGTGCCCTTAATGACATCCTTAAAAACAGTAAGTTTCTTGTTTGTAATGATTTTCAAATTTGACTGCCAGACAGGCAAAACAACAAACACTTCTTACTCCTCTCTACATATGCGTGTCAGAGCCAGATTCAGTGCCAAAGTAGAGCTAAACTGAAGGCTTGCTTTCCGATTCACAGTACACCAGCCAAACATGGAAAAGTCCTCTAGAAAACGATTTCTCGTGCATTTTTTGTTAATAGCAGGCATCCATTCTTGATCAATCAGTCATAGGGGTGGGGAAGAAAATGTATGTGGATGCCACCCTCGATTTTGACCTTAAAGGTCATTTTCAAGGTCAAATTGTGTTTTTATTTTTACATTGTGCATGAATTGACATCAACTTTGCCTCCTCTATCCATATAAACTATTTATATTTTCAAAAACATGCATTTCGCCTGTTTAATTAACAAGTGAATTTTAAGTTTTACACATATGTGTGCGGCATTCTGAAACACAAAAATGCGATTTTCTCGAAATGTGTTTATTTTGCATGTTAAAGTCATTTGCACACCGAATCTTTTTGGTTTAAACTATCACACACATTCAGTGTACTAATTTTTCACTGTAAAATCCTAAACAAACTTTTTTTTGCAATAGCCACTCACATAATCTTTAATTAAATACTTATAGCCCCCTCTTGTGGCAGTCAGATTTGTTCTAGTACACCAGCCAACATCTGATTTTTAGGTGAATTTCTTGTTTACAACAGGCATCCATGCCAGATCAATTATAGTCGTGTGGGGAAGAATTTAATGTTGGTGGATGCAACCACTAATTTTGACCTGAAAGGTCATTTTATCCTGGACTTTTCCCCGTTGAAAGCTCATTTAATGTTTATATTTGCAAAAAGATAGTTATACTATTGCTGAAGTACACTATCTCTGCAACATGCATCATTGTGTATTATATGCCTTAATGTACGGCCCTACATGTATGATGCGAAACAGCAAACTTTTTTGATCTGAAAAAGGGCCATACGGTTTCGCCATTTATCCATCATTACAATGCGTTTAAAATATTAATTAAATTAATGTGATGTTGCTGAGTGTGACCAGCTGGGTGACACAATGGAAAGGGAACATACAGTATTGGGTGTGTCGCATAAGCCTACATGTACATGCATGTGTATCGGCATGAGGCTCTTGGTATGAATCTACTGGCCAGTTGGATTACAGCAGTCAATCGCATCACATCCGCAGGCAAAAGTGCACCTGAAGTTCTCTCTGAAGCAAGTACATCGAGCTATTCTGCATTTTGATTTGCATCCACAGGCTACCAGCTCCAAGCAGGCTTTTGGGATTGGGGATAGCCTTGTCCACACTGCTTTAAGGCAACCGGACTCCTTCCTCCAAGCTGAGGTGTCTGTAGGCGATGAGACATCTATGTGTTCCTGGTCTGCTTGCAACCAAATCTTTGCCTGATAATTGGCGCGTGTAGCATGAAGTTCCCGTGCATCCCTTGTCGGTGGTAACATCTCCAGTCCCTTCTTAGCATTTCCAAAGAGTTGGAGCCTGGCATGGTTGACAGTTCATTGGTCAGGTGTCCCATGCAGGTGACACACAAACTGTTCAATAGGTGCAAGGTCTCCATCACGACCGATCCCCTTGACAGGAAGTGGTTGGCTTTCAAATGCTTTCCAGCATGACTTCTTTGCATGGCCACTGAAATAAGATGTTGTGTCACAACCTGTTAAGCACATGGAAGCTGAGTAGGTTTTCCCTCACAGGTTGTGCAAGTCTCTCAGATACGGCATGTAGTGGGTAACATTTCCGATTCTTTGCTGTTCCAGACACCATCCACACTTCGTATATTCTTGTTGATACAAAGTGTATCAGAAGTAGCATGACACCTGTGTCTCTGCAGATTATGAGCACTCTTTGGTATCCTTCATTAACTGCCTCACACGAATGGAGTATCAGCCTGGTATCAGCCTCTTCATGGTTTCCGTGAAGCCTGGGGTCATCTCTCCTTGTTGACCTTGCATCAGTAACATCTGTAAATCCGCCTCTAGTTACCAGCTCAAATCGCCCGGGCAGATCTTTACCTTTCTTTATGATTTCCTCAGCTAAGAAATTGGCAAGATCAGCTTTGTTCTCATCCAAGGCAATGAACTGGACCCAAACCTGTGGGAGTGGGACATTGGGCCCATCGATGAGCTTGCGGATTGGTATCTTTTTTCCCAGTCGCTTTGAGCGAGTCACTGCCTTGATGGAGCTTTCCCGATGTAGTGATCAAATACTACATCAACTCTTGTTGTGTGCTGCCCAAAGTGACGTGTTACAGTTTTTACAAACACATCAGCATATTCACCAAATGTCTGACACCCAACAGGCTTTCCCAGAGCTTGGATGAGGGCGTGACCATCTATAATCACACATGTCTTGTCAGCTTCTGGAACTTCAGGAGGTACTTGTAGTCCTGCCATAAATATGTTAATCAGCTCCGACTTTGAAGCAGAGTTCATCTTCCCTCCAACCTTGGCCAGAGACAGTGGGATTGGAGAGAGTTCATGCTTGAGAATGGTCACCATTTCCAGTGGTCGCCCGGCGGTGACAGTATTGAGCAATCGCTGCAGTAGCTTTCTGTACATTCTGTTTAGTAGATACATTTGCCTTGTACAAATCAGCGAAGGTTTTTGAGTGGTGCTTCCTGAGTGTGTCATGAAACCCGACAGTTCCCTCAATCAACCACAAGAACGTATCTTTGTACATCGTACTGCATCAACGGTACAGGGCAATACATGTGTAATTTGACCCAAATGTGGTATGATGGTCCGTTTTACAGCATACCGTCATTCCAAACACAATTTTAGTATGTCCTCTGAATAGTTGTTTACCGATTAACAATATGGTTCAACTCAAATCTAAATGTGGAATTGCCAGGCTCAAACTTCGACCAAATAAATCCTCCCCGTGCACAGTGTATATCAGCCGTCAAATAAGACATGTAAATGCCCCAGTCCCGTTTCCTTCATGGGCCCAGATAATTGTTGTGTGTGTGTGTGTGTGTGTGTGTGTGTGTGTGTGTGTGTGTGTGTGTGTGTGTGTGTGTGTGTGTGTGTGTGTGTGTGTGTGTGTGTGTGTGTGTGTGTGTGTGTATATATATATATATATATATATATATATATATATATATATATATATATATATATCTCTAACCAACACGTCTAATTTTTTATCAAAATTACTCACTTTTGATGTGTAGTCTGCATCAATTATGTACACTGCCTGATAAAGCATGGTCACAACACCAAACCGCCATGTTGAAATTTATTTGACCAAATCTGCCACAAGAGGGGGCTATAAAGTGTTTAAGAACAAATAAAACAAGTGGCCATTGCAAACAAAATAATTGTTTGGCATTTTACAGTGACAAAGTAGTTTATTGAGCGTGTATGATAGTTTAAACCAAAAGATTCGGTGTGTAAATTACTTTAGCATGCAGAATAAACACATTTTAGTGTTTCACGATGCCATACACATATAGGTAAAAAATAAAATTCACTTGTTAATTAAACACCCTAAATACATGTTTTTGATATTAAAGATAGTTTATATGGATAGAGTGAACAAAATTGATGTCAATTAATGCACAATGTAAAAAACACAAAATTTGACCTTATTTGACCTTTAAAATCAAAATCGAGGGTGGCATCCACCCACATTTTCTTCCCCACCCTATTACTGATTGATCAAGCATGGATGCCTGCTATTAACAAAAAAAATGCACCCCAAAGTTAAAAAAATACATGTTGGCTGGTGTACTATCATATCCAAAATCTAATATTCCATTGAAATCAAGTCGTTCTTCGGTCATAAACTGACATCTAGACAGACAGGCAAAGTGAATCAATTGCTGAACCCCACCTTTCTCTTCTCACGTGCAGGGTAATAATAAATAATCTTTGTAGTAATATAACCTGATAAGACAATGCCCCCCCCCCCAATCTGTGGTCTGCAGACCCCTGTGGATCTGCAACCACATCGGAGGGGGGGGGGGCGGGAAAAAAGCCTTACTGGATCTCCAAATGACATCACGCTGCAACTCACCACACGACAACAAAGAGCAACTATTCCGGGACCACCAATCAAATATATCAATGTAGCATGATGCCAAGATATATTTCTACCTTCTGAACCCATGAAAGCAACAATTGCAGATCTTCACTCTATGACATCACAGAAATTTATTTCCATTTCCCCCTTCTCTCGACCCCCAATTCAACATTTGTATAAATTAAGCCGAATATCTGAGTGGACATGCATATCGGTCTTTGTTCCCTTGGGGTGAGGGGAGGGATAAAAGTACTTCACATGTCAATCAATCACCAATCTTTTACAATGCGTTTGCATTACTATTGCAAATGGAACTGTACAAACAATGCATCGATAACTGAGTGACCACATATCAAAAATGCCTTTGAGATGAAATGTCCAAACCACTCTGATCCTGGCAGTTGCAACATTCAACAGTTAGCATAAATCAATACATTATATTTCTTGTGGCAACAATGACAAACTTGTATTTCTGCAATAGCATGATGAACTACAAATTATTTATTTGTATGCAACCTGTGGCTGCATCATTCTCTGCAGGCATGGATGTGCCACTGATGTAATGCCCCATTACCAGCAAGCTGGTACTCATTTGGCCAACCTCAGAAAAATGACAGGCTGAGTTAACCCACCTGGTGTTATTTCAATGGCACGACAGGAGCTCAAACTCAAGATCCTAAGATCTTAGGCCAGCCACCCCAACTATTAAGTTAACACCAAGCTTCATGAACTACAATGATTACAGATTATAAATGCAATAAATCTTAACCATTTACTGTCATGGGGTTACTTCAATTCTCAATCTTCAATATCTTTTTGTTTTCCAAATCTCCCATTTGTTTCAGTAGTAAAGCCACATTGTAACGGAGCTCTTGGAATTTGTTCACCGACACCTGCAGAAACGGAGGGGGATGGGGAACATCCAATGTAACAAGAGTGGAAATGTTTAATCTCGAAACTTTAGAAACTTTTCTTTTCCAGTTACACCAGCAAGCTTATGCTAAATAAGTGCCATGCTCATCCAGTGGCTGCGGCATAACGTGCTAAAGTGCAACAAGGTTTCAAAATAATGTAGTGCCACTCCCATTGGTGGTGGGAGAGGGTATTACGAGTGACACTTCAGAGGCCTTAAATGTATCACGAGTAAAAAGGCCTTCACCTTGTTTTGCAGTCGCTTTGCTGATGTTTTTTTTGTAGTCGAGTCGAAAGCAACATCTGGAGCAATTGCATTACTTTATTGCAATTTCCGCTTGGGAAAAACACCATGTCAAGGTGTATACATAACAGCTCAAGCATCATTCCATGTTATCATCGCATTTTTCCAAGGCCACTTCCAATAACAAGAGTAACGAGAGTGAAGTCGCTGGTGCAGCATCGCAAATCCCCACGCTTCCCACGTAAAGCAAAGTCGAAAGATGGCTCAAAGTTCCACCAAGAATGATCCAATATCGAATTTTGAGTTAAAAAATTGTTTTGACCCCTGTGCCCCCCCCTCCCAAGTCCCCACCTACTCCTTTGGGCATGAACTGGGGGTGAAATCCCCAAAAATGCTTAAGCATTTCATGCATCCTCCAATGTTGCTTACATATACAAAGTTTTATTAACAATATTTTTAAAATGTGCTATAATTGCATTTTTTTGGTATTTCACCTTTTGATCCTACCCCCAGGGCCCCAAGGGTCAGGGACAAAATTGACACTGCTCTTGCACCTTCTTTCCATGTGATCATAACTAAGTTTGGTGAATTTCTGCACAACCATATCAGACATACGCTCGGGCACAAATGGTGTCATCATTCAAAGCCAATGCAATTAAAGAAATCAGATTAGTTAGAGGAGTCCTGCTCAAAAATGGTACAGGAAGCAGATACTCCCCACCTTGAAAAACAAAATGGACAGAACGGAAGGAGCCAGACACTTTGGCAATGTGTACTGCCATACTACCTTGGCCTTTCTGAAAGGATTGGCAGGATAGTATGTGGCACACAGATTGGCGCAGCCAACAAGCTTCTATACACCATCCGTAATGTCATTTCAAAACTAAAGGACCCAATACCAACTGGTGATAAATCTGGAGTAGATTACCATTCATTATGCAAAGACTGTGACCAATTCTACATTAGTGAAACTGGAAGCAATTCAAAATAAAGGCGAGATGAACATGACAAAGCAATTAAGCTTGGAAAGGTGACCCAGTCAGTCATAGCACGTCATTGCCTGCAATCTGGCCAAAAATATGACTAATGGGACCTGTGTCCGAGACACTACATCTAACAAACGACAGCTTGACACTGGAAGCATGGCACGAAGAGCCGGGAAGGTGTTCTAACTGGGGAGATGGCGGACATACCCACACAATACACACCTCTGAAGCAAATAGCAAAAACTGGATGGTGCAAACAGCTGGATCAGGTGAACAACACTCAATCCCAAACACCACATCCACATGTGTACAACACCCAACAGGAACCCCAACACACAACGAACACCTCATCATTCCCAACCTGGACACGAAACTAGCAGAGTTCGTGCCCTGGAAATACAAAAACAACAAGCGCACACGTACACCACCAAATCACGGGCAAGCAAAAACAAACAAAAAAAAAAAAAAAAAAAAAAAGAGCAGAGCACTCTTTCGATGAAGTGATTTGATGTTTATTTTGCTTTTGCAAAATTTTTTTTTTAATTTAAAGCACTGCTCCATTTGACCTTGATCACCAGCAAACGACCGGAAATGAGCGGTCATATCGAAGTAAAAACCAGACACGTGACGAGGCTCGGGGTCTATTGTGCCTGAGGAAACCGGCTGTGAAGCTGGTGAAACGTCACCTGAGACAAGGTCTGCTCTTGCTTTTTGCTCAAATTAGCAGTCCATCTAGTTTGTACCTTTGGTTGCAAGCTTCTTCTTCAAAAATGAAAAATAATAACAAAAAAATATATTATACATACACTATATGCTCTGCAATAACATACAAAGAAGCACAAATATCTTTGTTTAACATTGCCGAATCAATGACAAACGAACAAACCTCAAATCTTCGCTCCGTCCCATCGGAAAGGGAAATATTCATCATCACGGAAGGTTGGAGAGCTCGGGCCAAACAGCTGAGAATAACAGTATAATGAAAATCGTATAAGTTTTTTGTTTGTTTGTTTGTTTTTTTTTTTTTTTTTTTTTTAACTTGTTTTAACAGCATATTTTAAACTATTATGCAAGTTGTGGGATTTTGGTTGTAGACCTTGTGGAGATGGCCACGTCCACTCGCCAGCAGCAGTCAGAGAGTCGAGGCAGAGGCTGCTGTTTCCTGTTTCTTGCAGCAATCATCGCTTTCCTCCTGATGGTTGGTAAGAACAGAATTTGTGAGGGCTAACTTCAGCAAAAATATAAAACAAACAAATTTAAATTAAAAAGAAAAACCAATGACAAAGCAGAATAGCAAGGTGGAACGTGAGAAGGTTAAAGGTCAACCTAATGCTCCAAACTGTATTTGAGCAATGTGTGGTTGTAGATCTTTCAAAAGTGGTCGGTGTAATAAAGGGACCCGTGTTAAACCAACATTTCATTATTACTTCACTTTCTTCGATTACAAGCTCTCGTTTGCGTTGCCACCCATCCCCAACATTTGGAGCATTTATCTCCCCTAACCTCAAATAATTAACACATCTTGTATCAACGTCTGCAACCATTCATCCCCCAGTCCCCACGCACCAAAGAAAACACAAAAAACCCCGAATTAAAAAGAAAAGGAGAGCCCTCATTTATGCTTCAGGTAGGTCATGCGCTGGAGCAGCACGTTGCTGCGTCCACTTTCCACCAGTATTCCAGGGGTCTCTGGCCATCCCCCAGGCAGATGTCCAGCCCATCCCCATGTCCTTGAGATGCCAATCAACCTGCTGAAACCACGAGGCACGTGTTCAGCCAGTTGGCCTCCTCCACTCTCAAGACTCCCTCACTGATCCTGCTCACCAGATTCTCTCAGCGTCATCAAAACGAGCCACATGTCCATACAGCCACAGCTGACGCTCACGAACAATACAAGAAAAAAAAATGTCATCTGAGTCTCTCAGCAACCGCTTATTGGACACAAAGTCTGACCAGCGATAACCAAGTATTCTCTGAAGAGACATCGTACTGAAGGAGTTAAGTCTCAATCAGATCCCTGGTCAGAATCCAAGTCTCACATCCGTAGAGCAAGACTGGAAGCACCAAGGACCTGAAGACTCAGACTTTTGTCCCCCTGCACAGGTACCGGCAGTGCCACACTCCATGATCCAGTGAATCCATGACTCCCCAGGTCCGACCGAAACGTCAACTGACCTCTGGCTTTCAGCCAGCAGAGACATGAATCACTCTGTGACCTCAACATCCTCACCACAAACAGGTACAGACAGGATAGCAGCATCCAAGATGTCATTGAAAGCCAAGGTCTTAGTTTTGACCCAGGAAACCCTTAATCCCAGCAGCTCCGACTCCTCATTCAGCACCTCAAGGGCCCCCAAAGAGATATCTAAAATCTCCGCAAAGATGACTGCATCATCTGCGAAATCAAGGTCAGAGATCTTGACATTCCCAAAAAATGCACCTCAGCTTTATCTCTCTGACATCATCCCCAGAATCCAGTCCATACAAGTGCTGAAAAGTGTGTGTGGGGTGGGGGGGGGGTGTATACATAACAGCTCAAGCATCATTCCATGTTATCATGGCATTTTTCCAAGGCCACTTCCAATAACAAGAGTAACTCGAGTGAAGTCGCTGGTGCAGCATCGCACCCTATGCTTGTTCTGTGATTTTTTTTATTATTATATATATATATATATATATATTTTTTTTTTTTTTTCTCTCATCGCTTTCCTCCTGATGGTTGACAAACCTCAATGACTTATGATGCGTAGGGAGCCGTATCAGTCAGTACACACCCATGACAAACTCCAGAAAGAACTGGAAATATATCAGAGATGGTGTCACCACATCTCACAGCACTCTCAGGACCAAAGTATAGTTCAGACATCAGATTAATCAGTTTTGCTGGCACCCCACGAAGACAAAGAATCCTCCAGAGGGCATCCGATTCACTGAATCAAATGCCTTACAGAGGTCAACATCGGCGACAAGCAGCCCCTGCCGAAACTCGTCTGCATTTGGTAAGGACCCGAAGAGCAAGGATACAGTCAATCGTTGACCTCTTTAGTGTAAAGCCTGACTGCTCCAGACGCTGGTGCCCAAGCAAATGGTGGCGAACCCTATCAAGAATTATCCGAGCAAAGACCTTGCCCGGCACTGAGAGCAGCGTCTCACCTCAGTGGAAGTTGCAGTTCTGGCGATCACCCTTCCCTTTCCAGAGAGGGACAACAAGGCCCCTCTTCGTCAGTTGGGATGATGCCTGTGTTCCAGAGAACAAAACTGCATGCAACGACACAAGTACAGCATTTCCAGCAACCTTGAGAAGTTCAGCATGGATGCCACAGATCCCAGGAGCTTTACCCCATTTCAATCGGTTCACCACAACCTGTTTTAACAAACGAAGGTGGACCACAGTTGATTTGGAGGGTCAGCAATAGGAATAGCAAAACCCTTGACATCAAACTCAACATCTGGTGGGTCAGACTGGTACATCTGCTCAAAGTAACCGGCCCAGCGGGCCTTCACTTCAGACTTTGTGAAGAGTCCACCACCCTCTACTCTAACTCCAGTACACTGAGGGACAGGCTTGAAGGACCGCAATGCTCAAATTCCCCTGTCAGCAGGAGAATCACTTCACCACAGGTGATGCTCTACCCTCTCACAAAGGCTTCCTTGTCCACCCATAGTGCATATAGAGTTTTATGCCTCAACTCCCTGAACAGCTCAGCTCTGCCATCAAGCCTGGCCCTGCGACTCTGGTCAATGGTATCCAGTGTCCCTCGAGACAAAATTCTTCTTCACCCTCAGCGAGTTCAAAGATATTCCCCGGCAACATCAAGGGTGGTAGTCTTGAAGGCACTCGACAACTCTTCAGGATGCCGAAAAAGCACCCAAACCTCCCAAATCCCCACTCAGCCTGTTTGCAAACTCCTCAGCTACCCTCTCATCCTTGAGCGAGCTTGCCAACATCTAGCCCAAGGTGGGATGGTACCATTCTCCCAGATTTAAGATGAAACTTTACAATTGCGACAACACGCCTGTGGTCGGTATTGAGGAACTGAGCACTCCGGTAGACCCTACAGTTCTGAATAATCCTCCAGCGACCATCACCGAGCACATTATGGAAGCAAAAATAATTAATTCCATCTTGTGAAATATGACCATAGACATTTTGGTAATAGAAAGCTCTATGGATCACATGACTAATGCAAAGCACTGATGTTTCTGTGTTAATCACACTGAAACAAATATTTTTCATATTGAGATAGTGTCAGTATTCTTTGTCCACAAATTAGGCACTTGTTTCTCTATATTTTTGCTTATAAACAAAATGGAAGGACAAAATCTGTTGCAAAGTATAGGTCACCATCACCATATAAGAAACAGTTCACCAGGAAACATCATCTGCAAAGCACTGAGATAGACTTCAATTGTCTGTGGGGTAATTATGCTTATCAGGTCTCTCACAATAACAAGGTCAGAGCTCATTAAATTTGCAGAGTTGATACTGACACAGGCCACGTGTTCATTATACCATTGTCTTGTTTATAAACTGATATATCTTTCCATATTAATCAATCAATATAATAATTGGTTCACATGTCAGAAAGTGACAACTATATTTGTTATGGGTGTGTGTCCGTCTGTCTGTGTGTGTGTGTCTGTCTGTCTGTCTGTCCCGAGCATAGCTCCGTGGGTTTTGATCCGATCCTGATAAAATTTTGGTGGGAGGTTTATATCATGATCTAGTTGTGTTTTCCTGAGAATGGGCATGCTGCGCCCATTATGGGCGGAGCCACGCCCAAAAAGCATGTTTTTAGGGGGTAGCCAGTTTCAAGTTACATCTTCTCCGAGGGGGTTTGTCGAATCTGGAAGGGGTTTCGGTATTTGGTTAGCCCAATGGCACCTGCATAGCCCCACGGAGCTCAATTTTTCATTTTCGTCCCAAGGTCACGAACTTAGAAAATGTCAAAAAAAAAATAATCAATAAATTGGGCATCGAGCTCTGAGGGTTTTCAACTGTTTCGAATGAAAGTTGGTATGCAAGTAGCAGAGATGCCAACTTTTGGAAATCAGAATTAGGGAGGATTTTCAACCGACACCAAATAATGTGCGCTAAGCGCACATCTCGAGCGCGGAGCGCTCGACCCTTGCGGCGGGGCCCAGGGCCCGCCTTAGGGCCCTGGAAGCTCTGGGGTTCTAGACGCTCTCTCGTGCCCTCTGAGCCCTATTTTGGAGCATTTAACATGTTAAGAATTCCCACTTTTTGAACAAAAAAAGGGGAAAATTGTGCACTTTTTAATGTTACATGTATGTTAATATTAGTAAGTTAGGGGACAATCAAAGATTAACAAAAAGCACAAAAGAAGCAATATTTTTCTTACCTTACTGGCTGGTACTACTGCTGCTTGCTTTTTCCATGGCAGCTTTGCTGAGTGACAGCTGTGTGGCTCTTTTAGCCCTTCTGATTATGTCTTTGCTGTATTCTCTCTGGTAGCAAGGGGTGTTATGAGCTAGTTTTTCAATTAAGAGAGCTTCCAGGGTTTTGACACTCAAATTGGGACGAAATTCAGTATGATTCTTCCGTACAAGACTGAGTGCCCGCTCACATGATGCGTTCGAATGAGGAATGACCAAGATTCCCTTCATCACTTTGCTCAAATTAGGATACTTCTTGGCACCAGTGCAGGGATCTGTGAGCTGTGAAATCCGATGCCACTGCTCATCCAATCTCACTGTCTCAGTAGCAATTGTAGCTATGGAGGCGTCTGCCTGGTAGTGAGCGAATTCACTCTCAAGACTGTCTATGTCACTATCACCGCCACTGAACAGACAGGGGAATTTCTTGATGAAAAACTCCACACAGTCAAACCCCACTTCTTGGTGTAGCTTAACATCCAGCACCTGAGCATGCTTGGCTAATTCATCATCTAGCGGCCAGGTTTTGAAGATATAATTGCAGGCTTTCACATAATATGAGCGAACTGCACTGAAGAAACCTTGGATGTCTGACTCACTCAGAGTGAAGGTGGATTTCTTGAGACTCCTTTGTTCCCTTATATACAGTTTGGCATCGTTCCCAATCATGAGGTCCTCATCATTCTTCTGATGATTTCTGTCAGAGAAGGGTACATTTACCAGAGCAACCGATGACACCGATGGTTTCAAAAACCGTACGAAGATATCTTTCAGAAGACCATTCAATTCTCCGTGCAGGAGATGAATACAGGGTTCGTCTCTTTGGAGCAGAAGATTCCCCTTCTCAAAAAGCTTGTTAGCATATCGAAGGAAGAAACAATAGAGTTTTGTTTGTGGAGACAAGAACATCCTGTTGACACGTTTTTCTCTAGATTCCTGCACAGTGTTTGAGGAAGATGCGCTTTTAGTTGTAGAACTCGTAGTACACTTAGCCGCAGGGCGATCACACTTGCGTTTACTGCCAGCAGAAGAGGTCAGACTCGTAGTACCAGATCCAATTTTACGTTTGAGGAGAGAGCTTGAGGTAGGTGCAGCCAAGGAAGAAGACCTCTGATTCGAAGGTTTTGCTGAGCTTCTATCAAGTGATTTGGCAAAAGCAGAACTTAACTTGGGTCCTTCTTTGCCTGTAGATGGGACTATCACAGTCTTTCTCGACTCTGAAGGGATCTGCTTTGTAGATGAACGTGATGAAGGGCCGGTGATGCTACCTGCTCTCAGCATTGGTTTTGGTGCTGTCCCTGCTGTCTTCTTCGCAGCAGATACTGCAGTGGTAGTGGTGAATGCTGCTCCACTAGTGCTTGATCCTGCAGTGCCAGTACTGGCAGTAGATACAGTGCCGTCCTTCTTGCTCGTTGTTAGAGTCTTGGCTACAGTTGGTTGCATTTTTCTTCGTACTTCTTCTTTGAAGAAGAGGCGAAGTGGCTCCCACTGTTCAATCAGCCTGTCTAGGCACTGACCAAGGGACAGCCACCTTGTTGCGACATGCTTCAGAATCTTGTGTGTCGGGGCATCACAGAGTTCTTGCAGTGCTTTCACTCCTTTGACGCGTTTACTACTTTTGTCCAAGTAGTAGTAAATATCGATGAGAAAGTCATCTAATTCAATGGGTAAGGCCTGAGCCGCCTTCTTGGCCGTATTGTGCATCATATGGCAAGGGCATCCCATGATGTAGCACTCTGGATTTTGTTTGTGGATATAAGCAGCGACTCCTTTGTGCTTGCCCACCATGACAGAGGCATTATCAGCACAAAAGGAAACACAATTTCCCCACGGAATTTTCCTGTCACTGAACTCATGATCAAGCAGTTTGAAAATGTTTTCTCCAGTGGAATCTTGTTTGCACGCAGGCAAACTTAGCAAACCTTGCTTCACAATCCCAGCACTGTTGTCATAGTACGAAATCAGGACAGGATATAGCTGGGCCTCACCACTGTCATTGCTACCGTCTGTAGCTAGGCTAAATGGAGCTAGTCTACCAATATCGGCAATAGATGAAGCAGTAACATTTGACAACTCACCAATTACACTGGTCAACAACAAATTTGTTGTCTGCATTTTTTAAGCTGATTTAGGACGAATCTGATGCGCTGAATCCAAAACTCACATTAGTTTTGTTCAATCAGGTCAAGTTTTTGAGATATGGCCACATGTCGTTTTTTACATTTTTGTTCACATGTACGCATGTGTGGAGCATTTTAGAAGAAGTTGGTGGGGGTAAAATGTTATGTCAAATAATTGTTTTAATTGGAAATAATTATTTTAATGACAAGAAGTATTCAGGTACGATAGTTCTAGGTGATTATGTCGAAAAGGGATCAGTTTGAAGTCATAAAACCTCAAAATCTTCCAAAAATTGGTGAGGCAAAGCATAAAGTTCGTGGATCAAAACTAAAGTTAATGGGGCAGATTTTGTAATAATGTGATACAAAAAAGTTGTATTTCTTGAAATAACGAACTCTGAAGAATGTACAATACCTACATGCGCCAATTTATGACATGCGCTTCTGCTCAAGCTTGGAGTGCCACAGTACGAACCCAAAGATTGGAGACTGTTCATTGACAGCAGCAAGCGATCACTGAAATGTGTTCTGCTACACAACGGCAACCAGTTTGCCTCTGTACCCATCGCTCACTCGACTACACTGAAGGAGAAGTATGAAGCGGTGAAGTACGTGCTGGAGAAAATTGGTTATGATCAGCATAAGTGGTTTATTTGTGTTGACCTGAAGATGGTGAACTTTTTGTTGGGACAACAGTCTGGCTTCACCAAGTACCCATGTTTTCTGTGCATGTGGGATAGTAGGGACCGTGCTCAGCATTACACGAAGAAGGACTGGCCTGTGCGGGAGGAATTGGTGCCATGCAAAGAAAGGAACGTCATCAACGACCCTCTGGTGGACAGAGACAGAATACTCTTCCCACCGCTGCACATCAAGCTCGGCTTAATCAAGCAGTTCACCAAGGCTCTGGACAAAGATGGTGACTGCTTCACTTACTTGTGCCAGGCTTTTCCAGGATTGACCATGGAGAAGTTGAAAGTTGGCATCTTTGATGGTTCTCAGATCCGTCAGCTCATCAGAGATCCAGAGTTCAAAAACTCAATGAACGAAGTGGAACTGGAAGCGTGGAAGACATTTGTTTTGGTAGTGAAGAACTTTCTTGGCAACAATAAGGCCAGAAACTACGCAGAACTTGTCAACAACATGCTGACTGCTTTCAGAAACCTGGGCTGCAACATGAGCATCAAGATGCACTACCTATTTTCACATATGAACCGGTTTCCTGAGAACCTGGGTTCAATGAGTGACGAGCAGGGGAGAGATTCCATCAGGACATGAAGGAGATGGAGACCAGGTATCAGGGTCGCTGGGACGCAGTCATGATGGCTGACTACTGTTGGAATCTGAAGAGACCTCCCTGCCGCTGAACATTCCAGGAGTTCGAAGAAACGGAAGTTCAAGCCCTGAAGTTTGAACAGTGGTGACGCAACATGCAATTTACTTGTACTTACCTTTATCAATGCCCACCATTCAGATGACAGTAATCGATGTTTCTATCATGTAATCAATAAATGTTGTTGGCAAAACATTTTTTTTTCTTAAAAACATGTTTAGGATATGTGTTGACAAAAATCAGCTGATAATGCCACAAAAATGTAATTGATTTTGTCACAAGATCTGATTTTTTCAAATCAACTTAGCACAAAAACCTGACCTGATGGAGAGAAACGGATGCCATTTCCTGATTCAGCAGTGCCAGAATACTCTAATTCACTTGTAGAAATCTAGACAACATTCAGAAAGTAAAAAATTGTTGACCAGTGTTCTTTTTTTCTTCTTTGTTCTTGTTCTTTTTTTTTTCTTTTTTTTTTCTTGCTTTTTGTTCTTGTTTTTTTTTTGTTTTTGTTTTTTTTGTTCTTGCACATCTTGCACATCTTGCAAGTTTTTGTTCTTGCACATCCATACTTTGAAGCAACTTTTGAATCTGGAAACATCTTTTGAAATAGAGGTCCAGCATGATCTGAGACTGATATGGGCAAGTTATGTTCCACAATAAATCCACTAAAGAGAAGTTCCGCTCGGGTAACATCCTCTTCCTCGCTTGTCCCTTGTTTGGTGAAATAATTCAGAAGTGTACCGGTACTCGTGCTCGAAGATCTCTCCTTTGCAATGTCTGTGTGCCGTTTGCTTCCAACGTGCTTCCGAATATCATCGCGACCTCCGTGCTCAACTGAAATATCAACGCTGCATACTGTACAATACGCATGATGAATTCCTCTTTCAGACTTTCGAATACACGGGTATTGGAGACTGTATTCGGTCTTGTACTTCTGAGACCATTTCTTGGTCTTTGTAAGCTTCTTTTCTGCCATTTCGTAATCAACATCGAGGGCTTGAAGCATCGGTAACTTCGAAGTCGATGTTCCACAGCTGCAGCGCGACTCGTAGAACTCTAGCGGCTGTTAAACACCGCACGGTGGTCGCGACCGCCGGGCTGGTACGGGGCCCAGCTGCATGCAGTGAGCGTATCGCATGCATATACACTGTGCATACATACCGCATGCACTGTATTGCACACATACCGCATGCACTAAATCTCAGTGCATGATCGCATAAGCGAGATCCAGACCCAATGTTTCGCTTCTCCTCATTTGAATTTGCAATTTTTTACGTACAATTTGGAAGCAGCAAACGTTATGGAGTTACCACATGCTCTACGTAGCAGATGATGCTTTTCATTCAATTCTCATACTAGTACATTCTGATTAGTGAACAGTGCAAAAATATCAAAATTTCGGGAGGATAAGGATAGTGATCGTAAGGGCGGGAGTTTGGGTGAATTTTCGGAAGCCTCCCGATGAAATCGGGAGGGTTGGCATTGCTGAAGTAGTGCTCTTCGAGTACTACAACTTTCATAATATACGTTTTTCCTGATTCCCACCATAAAAAAAAATTAAAAGGCTAACTACGTTTAGGATTTCGCAATTCGTGGTCGATTTGTAGTGCTCTTCGATTACTACAACTTTTGGTTCATGAGTCAGTAAGTGACCACTATATTCGTTATTGGTGTCCATCTGTCTGTCTGTCCCGAGCATAGCTCGGTGGGTTTTGATCCGATCCTGATAAAATTTGGGTGGGAGGTTTATATCATGATCCAGTTGTGTTTTCCTGAGAATGGGCGTGGTGTGCCCATTATGGGCGGAGCCACACCCCAAAAAGCATGTTTTTAGGGGGTAGCCGGTTTCAAGTTTATTCTTCTCCGAGGGGGTTTTGTCGAATCTGGCAGGGGTTTCGGTATTTGGTTAACCCAATGGCACCTGCATAGCCCCACGGAGCTCGATTTTTCATTTTCATCCCAAGGTCAAGGTCACAAGGTCACGAACTTTGAAAAATGTCAAAAAAAAAAAATCAATAAATTGGGCATCAAGCTCCTCGGGTTTTCAACTGTTTCGAATGAAAGTTGGTATGCAAGTAGTGCTCTTCGAGTACTACAACTTTCATCATTTACGTTTTTCCCGATTCCCGCCAACAAAAATAAAAAAGGCGAACTAAGTTTAGGATTTCGTAATTCATGGTCGATTTGTAGTGCTCTTCGATTACTACAACTTTCATCATTTACGTTTTTCCCGATTCCCATCAGTTTGCCCGTGGCGTCCCCGCGAAGGTCAAAAAATAAAAAAGGAGAACCGTGTGCATTGCTCGTGAGCCATCGCAGTCTCCAGACTTGTAACGAATATAAAATCCCCATACTGGCCCAAGTGCATCTGGGCCTGGTACGAGATCTTGTTAATCCATGTTGAGTTAAAGGAAATATGAACCCATCTGTTATGATTGTTACTCTAAAATATTCTTGATAAATCATTGCATATTGAAGGTTGTTTTATAAATAAATAGATATAGTATGTTTGTTAACGATGTTACAATGTAATCTTACATTTTCGACTTGGTTGACAAATTGGGAACAGTTACTTTGGTGACGCGAGAGAGTCTGGTCCCCAAGGGGCATTAATCTCATTAACTCTGGCCTCCCATTCAATTGCAAAGTTGTACAAGCATGAACTCTGTGTTCCCATTGTCCTCTCATCAAACTGTGAGGTCATTGACCTCTAATTGTTCTGCAAAAGCTGTACAAACCAGATGCTCCTTCTGCATGCTGAGATAAATGCTTATCATTGCCTAAAGTAAATGAGGGTTTTCTGTGGATACACACCCTGAAGGAAGACATTCTATCACAATACAATCTGCTAAATTATGCATAAGATTTTCTTTGCAAAAAAGGACCTCATATGCAAACAAAGGTTGCTTGTAATCCGATTGGCCAAGTGCCCTGTGATGTTCTGACCCCTCCCAATTGCACAAACAGCCATGTATTCTGGCTCAAAGGCAGATATCTGCTTGGATTCTTGAGACAAGCTCTTCTTTCCACATATGTGGTTTTGTATAATAAACGATATGATAAATTATGAAGGGTTTTCTCTTTTGGTTGTAAATCTCCACCACAACATGGTCAATCTCCTTTGACACATCACCAACATTGGAATACCAAGTTCAACAATGAGCCTGTTTGCACTGAAACCATAAACTGGCCACCCTAAGTCCACAACTTCTTGCAAAGTCAAGGAACTTAATGCAATTTTAGTTCACAGTTCCAGACCCATGGGGACCAACACATGTCTCATAACCCTCCCTATCAGTGCTAGTCCATGCATTGAAGTCCCCCAAGACTGAAAAAGTCTCTCGCCTGAGGCACTTAACTACAGACTCGAGCGTGCCATAGAATACATCCATGGTGAGATCACTCGCCTCAGTCAGAGCATTTAGAGACCAGGGAAACGACACCCAAAGTGTGACGAATCCTTAGGTCTCAGAATACGCTTGTCGACTGGTTTTACCTCAATTTTCATGGGAGTTAGCTTATTATTGGACACAGGTGCAGTAACTCCTTGGGCATGGTAACCATCAGAGTGACCAGACCAACAGGTGTAGTAAGCACCAACCATGATCTTGCCACTATCCGATCCCAACCTCAGAGGGTGCTGCAATGCCGATGTTCAAATGCTGGAGCTCAGATAAGAGACAGGTGATCATCCTCTCTTCGGGATAGGACATTTCCAGGCACCCACCCAAAGGGACCACCTCAGGTTAACCCAAGGAGACTGCCATCTGGTGGACGACACCTCAGCACCGCTCTGCCACACACCACCGCAATCTGACCCAGGAAGTTTACCCCATGATTTTCCTCCCATCATCAAGGAATGGGGGTGCCTAAGGCTTTGCCCCAATCCCATCATCTGGTGAGCTGCCCTGTGAAGTGAAGCAGCACAGGAGAGACTTCCACGGAGTGGGTTTTCAGTTTTCTTTGCATTCATGGGTTTTGCGGAATGAACTGTTTTACGGTGGCTGTAGTGCAAATCCTGCCACCAACTGCAGGAGAACATCCACAGACAGTTGAGCACTAGATATAGATGATTGTTGGCTCATAAGGAGCTCCTCCACCTTTTGACAGGTTTTGTTTTTAATCCTACTGGGTGTCCATATCCATACACCCTCCTCATCAGGTAACCTAGTAGGGGATATTATTTTGTACAGGCTTGCATAGTACCTGCAAGCAAGTCACATATCTAATCTGGCCTGACCCAAAGGAGTTAAGTCTCTGTCTCAGATCCCGTACCCTTGATTAATAATCATGCCCAGAAGGGGAAAGGGGGGGGGGGATTCAGGGGCCATGTGGGAGCTGGGGGTTTAGGAGCAGGGCAAAAGGATCCAATGAACTCTGTGCTTGGACTTCAGAGAATGCTGCTACGTCTGGTTACAGTGAAGGAGGAAAAGGCTTTGGAAAGAGTTTCCAAGCACAGTCACAAGGTACTGAGAGGTCACATGCAGGGGCAGCGTCGGGTCACATGCAGTGTCAAATTGCTTGCCTTGGCATGGTGAAATAAAGTGCATATTGCATGCCATCCAAATGAAAACCTGCACAAGTGCTCAAAGTCTTCTCAAACATGACCATGATTCTTCACCTCCATGAAGAACAGGCACAAGATTTTTTTTGCCATGTATGTGATCGGCATCTCAAGGAGATGGGGATGGGCCAGGCATCTGCCTTGGGGATGGCCAGACAGAGACCCCTGGAATACCAGCGGAAAGTGGATGCAGAGACGTGCTGCTCTAGCGCATGCTCCCATACCTGACCTGATGTGTATGCTATGAAGCATGAGGGCTACACTAGAGCTTTGAAATGAGACAGGAAAGGTGAGTGGGGGAAGAAAGTACAAGATGGAGCTTTTTGTTGTTGTTGTTGTTGTTGTTGTTGTTGTTAGAAACAAGTCACACTGCACACTGTATTTGTTAATGTTTGATTTGAGGAAACAAATACCAGATACTTTAAAGAACACAGCAAAACACAAAAGCTCAACTAACCCATCATCCATAATTAGTACTCTTACACCTACCTTTGCCCAAATACAGCAGTCAAAATATCTGCAATGAGGTCTTCTGGCAATCTTAAAAACATGTTGAGGGTGGAGGGGCAAAACGAGAAGTGATGAACAAATCAAAATTTCATTATACCAGACCAGTGCTGGAAATGATACACACTACATGAAAGAAGAAGAGTTATGCAAGCATAGCTAACCAGCATAATGGTTTGCGCATCCGCTCCAAGTCGTGGAGGAACCAAAACATTTTACACACGAGACTACTTCCCTTGATTAATAATAGTGCCTGGAAGGGGGTGGGATTCAAGGACAAGGTGGGAGCTGGGGGTTTAGGGGAAGGGCAAAAGGACCCAAGTGCATAAAATAGTACAATCAATGAGATTATATAGGTTTGAGAGCTAATTGAATGCATCCCCTATAACCAAATGAACCCCTAGAAACCAATAAGCAAACCCCGATAACCAAAAAAATTTCACCAATTGAACTCCAATAACCAGGGATAGTTTGCCCTCTGTTGAACTCAACCTTTTTCATACAATTGTCACCACTTCTTTGATCACCACCTTAGTTTACTGTATTCTGTACCTCCCCATCATCAACCAGTTGTCACCAATGAATCAATCAGTGAGTCAACACACCGGTGTGCGATTTCCACACAACATCCAAATGTGTGTGTGTGTATATATATATATATATATATATATATATATATATATATATATATATATATATATATATATATATATATATATATATATATATATATATATATATATTATGGACAATCATTTACCAACAAATTACTCAACTGTTTAATCAATCTGTTATCTCTGCCACCAAAGGTGGATAGAGGTTATGTTTTTACCTCTTTCTGGCCGTCTTTCTGTTTGTCTGTGAACAGGATATCTCAAAAAGTTGTGGACGGATGAAATTTCGTGGACAGGTTGGGTGGGTGATAAGAACAAATTAGATTTTGGTGAAGACCCAAATCCAGGTAAAGATACTAGAATTTAATTTTTCAGTGATTCTTTACCATGGAGAGATGGGACCAAAAAACGATCTCAAAAAGTTGTGGATGGATTCGGATAAAACTTGGTGAAAAGGTTGGGTGTATGACCATGACGAATTGATTAGATTTTGGTGAAGACCTGGATTCTTTAAAAAAAAATTTTTTTTAAGATTCTTCACCATTGAGAATGGGCCAAAAACGATAAACAGCACGGCATTTCAAAAAGTTGCGGATGACTTGTGACAAAACAAGGTGGATGAGTTTGGTAGGTGACGAGAACAAGGTGATTTGATTGTGGTTCAGGTCCTGATGCAGATCCAGCCTATCAGTGGGATATAAAACAAACTGTTCAGCCTGGTGGAGGTATACACTCTATCAAGTGACCTTCTAATTTCAGCATGCCTTCTTTACGACTTCCATACACAGCCACCAGACCTTTCCATCGATGTTACCAGAACACTTCTTGTATAAAAAAAAAATAATAATAATCTTAGTTTAACATAGACATTACGATGAAGCAAAATACAGTGAATGAGGTGAACTATAAAGTGAACATCTTGCTTGTTAGTATAAATAAATGAATAAATAAACTAGAAGGGAACTTGGTGCAGTGCACACCTCCACCACGAGAACACATCGGGTCAAATACATTTTTGAAATATCATGCTATGTATTGTTTTTGGCCCGATCTCTCAATGGTGACCAATCACTTTTAAAATTAAATAATTCTCCTATCCAGATCTTCACCAAAATTGAATCAATTTGTCATCACACACCCAACCTGTCCAAGTTTCGTTTGAATCCATCTCCAACTTTTTATATATCGTGATATATACAAGATATTATATATAATTTTGTCCCCATCTCTCAATGGTGAAGAATCAATGAAAAAAATTCTAGTAGTCAGATTCGGATCCGGATCTTCACCAACACATAACCAGTTCGTCCTAGTCACACACACACACATACACACACACACACACACACACACACACACACACACACACACACACACACACACACACACACACACACACACACACACACACACACACACACACACACACACACACACACACACACACACACACACACCTAAATTTCATTCAGATGCATCCACAACTTTTTGAGATATCCTGTACACAGACAAAAAGACAAACACAGAAAGGGGTGAAAACAACCTCATTCACCTTCGGTGGCAAAGGTAATAAATAAAAATAGATATATAGAGATAGAAGAGTCCAATTTTTTTTTAAAAGACAATTATCTCTTACCCGAGTTCACACAACTCCTCTTTGAACACCTGTCGCAGAGAACAACTCAGTAAGTACATGACCAATGATATGGAAAATATAGATTGTAGAAAGCAGAAATGTATGATGTAGAATATGTATTCTTAAGAGTAGAGCAAATATGACGGTACCCTGGTACAGTACTGTATTCAACACCAGCACTTCATCACTCTCCCACAAACATGCTCCCTGCATCTCCCCTTCCTTTGCTCATCCTTATAAAAGTCTTCCCCAGGAGTCTTTCCCCACACTACCCCCAACTTCTCAGCATCCGTACTCACTCAAAATGTAAATAGAGTAATTCAACTGCACGCAGTCGACGGGTATGCCTCCGCTCTCTTGCACAAACACTTGAGTATTGCCATATTTGACCCTTGACCTTAATCATATCTGGCCCAAAATCTAATCAGTTAATTGCCCCATCTAACTTTACCTTTGTACCAAGTTTGATGAAATTCTGTCCAATATTTCTTGAGTTAGGGCATAAACAGTAAAATTTCAGTTTGACCTTGACCTTTAACACATCTGGCCAAAATCTAAATCACTTAATTGCCCTGTCTTACTTTACCTTTTTACCAAGTTTGATGAAATTCTGTCCAATATTTCTTGTTAGGGAGTAAACAGTAAAATTTCAGAGTTTGACCTTGACCTTTATCACATCTGGCTCACAATCTAATCACTTAATTGCCCTGTCTTACTTTACCTTTGTACCAAGTTTGATGAAATTCTGTCCAATATTTCTTGAGTTAGGGCATAAACAGTAAAATTTCAGTTTGACCTTGACCTTTATCACATATGGCCCAAAATCTAAATCACTTAATTGCCCTGTCTTACTTTACCTTTTTACAAAGTTTGATGAAATTATACAATTTGCTTCTTGAGTTAGGGCATAAACAGTACAATTTCAGAGTTTGACCTTAACCTTTGACCAAAATCTAATCACTTAATTGCCCCTTCTTACGTTTGATGAAATTCTACAATTTGCTTCTTGAGTTATCGAGTAAATGAAAACCGGTGTAAAGACTTCAAGCCCTTTCAAGTTACCTCCCGGTAATCTGAAATCGATTTCAAGTTACCCCCTCCCTGATTTAGCTGAAATGATAAATTCTTATGCCCACAACTCATGATACATTTATTGAATAGAACACGTAAAATACACAAAATTGAAAGTTCGTCTCAAAGTCTGGAAACGTAAAAAAAAAAAGGTTAATTGTATTAAAACCAAAGCTCGTCTCAAAGTCTGGAAACATAAAAAAATGTAACAAAAATGTGAATTGTATTGGTGGTGGTGGTCGTATGGCAGCTTAGCTGCCGGGTAGTTCTCATTTCTTAAAGCACGACTATGTCGCTGATGCAGTGCCCCTCTACCAGTACACAAACTGGAACTGGTACTGATTTTGCCGACCTCGGAAGGATGACAGGCCGAGTCAACCCCCTGGTGTATCAATTCAGCAGCCGACGGGGCTTGAACTCAGGACCCGAGGATCCCAAGCTGCCACCCTAACCACTGAGTACCAGTTCCAGTGTGTGTACTGGTAGAGGGGCACTGCATCAGCGACACAGTCGCGCTTCAAGAAATGATAGCTACCCCGACAGCTAAGCTGCCAGACGACCACCACCACCACAACGAAATTGTGAATTAAAAATAATCTGTTTTCATTGCCTTTCTTATACATTGATTTTATTGCGTTGTTTCCATAATTGCAAGTATAGTCTGAGTTGGTTTAAAAGATAAACCAGTATGTCTATTTGGATCAACTATATCGAAGAAGGATTTCATAAAAATGTGGCAAAAACTATAACTGTATGAGAAATACTGATTTCAATTAATAACAATATTAAAATAAAATCATTCATAATAAAATCAAAATTCATTGCAAACTCTTTAAAGGCGGTCACGTGGTCAATGGTTTTTCCCCTCAATTAAATTACTATTTTTTTGTAAATAAACAAACATAAATAAATGTTTTGAGGGGGGTAATCTGAAATCGTAGGGGTCGGATGAAATCGGGTTCAGGCTACCACCGGCTCGGGGGTAACTTGAAAGGTTGGGGGGAGGGGTAGCTTGAAATCTTTACACCGGGACGGACGGACAACCCAGAAACAAAAACAAACAAAAACAACAACCCCTCCGTGCATATGTAATAAATAGACACCATGAAATTAAATCACAGTCCGTGCAGCCATTCCTGCCTGTACCTGCGGTGTCAGTGCTGGGTGACGGAGAGCCGTGTGCACCACGAAATACACCCCGGACAGGATCCACGACACACGCTCCTTGGTCACAACTCCAACCTCGAGCAGAGAGCGCAGCAGGTCCGTGCAGTCACCGTCTTCCATACCACGGACTATCACTGTAAAAAGGGACGGGGTGTAAGGACACGGACACCGACACCGACACCAATACCCAACGGAGCCCCATGGCACTTCACCCTCGAGAAATCGCCGAAACGTGTCACGGTCGACGCCTTCGACGTTGTCCCGCAGAGCTTGCAGCTCCAGTGATGGTTTCACCCCAAGGAAGAGGTTGGCACCGCAACCCTGCGGCGACCCAGCTTGGGAATGACTGGTCATGTCTCCACAGGAAGCAGAGACAACTCTCCGAGACTACAAGGGCACCAACAACACAGGCACAAACAAACAAACAAACAACCAACCAACCAAAAAAAACCCCGAAAACTTTATCTCGATTCAAGATAAACGGGGAAAAGGAAAAAAGGGGAAGAAAAACAAAATATCAAAAGCAAACTTGGTTTCGCAGCACGGCCGACACCAAACGACTGGATTATAGCATATACATATATGCATATATATATATATATATATAAATTATATACGCGCCAAACCCGAATATCAAAGGAAACAAGACACTTCGCACAAACAAGTGATGAAAAAAAAAAACGAGGAAAAAAGCGGAGTCGCAATATCTCCCGCGTACGCTACCGTCATGGCCGCCGATTGCAGGACGAAACATCTAAATTTTTCAAATGAAGTCGCAAGCCTTCGCAAATTAAGGAGCACCTATCCTGCGGCGTTCCGTTAACAAGCGGCTCGTTTATCGCTCGTCAAGCGGCTTGCTTGATTTAAAGCGCTCAAGCAAGCACTCCAACGGAACGAAGTGCTCGGCACCGCTTAGCATGGCGGTCTTCATGTAAACACTACGGTCGTGGTCGTGGAGCAAAATGTTGTCCGGGCCGTTTTCAGTTTTAATCGATCTTCTTGTGCCCAACCTCCCCCAAACAAATTGATCGTGTTAGCAGTGGCTACGGAGAGTACGATATAAAGAGTGAAAGAAACAGAAACGGATGTAAGAATTGCTTTGCGATGCAGGCCCCCGACCGATGTGATGTTTTCAATAACCCGATGTACATACATGTAGCAAAAACATGCGTACGGCTTATGTGCATATACAATGCTGGTAGCAAACAAACAAGCTCAAACGAGCTGAGATCCTCGTCCTTTTAATGATGACGTTTTAAAAACGAATATGACGTCATTGTGATGTATCAGGTTTGCGATGAATTATCTGTGCTAATGCCCAGCTTGATTCCCACAAACAAAATTCAAACAGCTTGCCTAGTTTCGGAGATAATGGTATAGGCAATTTCCATTAGCGGCGATATTATGACGTCATCGTTTTTTCTGGGAAGAATTTCCAAAATCGGAGATGGTTACTGCCTGCGCGTGGGCTTTCTGCATATACATGGCAAGTTTCACGAAGATCCGATGAAAACTCTGGGTTGTGAAACAAAAAATGTCAAAAAAATAGGAATGACGTCATAGTGATGTATCATATGTGTGGTAATTCATCTCTGCTAATGCCCTGTTCGATTCCCGCAAACAGAATTCAAAAAGCTTGCCGAGTTTCGGAGATAATTTTTTAGGCGATTTCCATTCGCGGAGATATTTTGACGTCCTAACTTTTTTTCTAGGAGGAATTTTCAAAATCGGAGATGGTTGCTGTCTGCGCAGGGTATTTTTACGAATACACGCCAAGTTTCAGGAAGTTTCGATGAAAACTGTAGGCTGTGAAACAAAAAAGTCCACAAGAAGAAGATGAAGAACAACAACGTGAGTAAAACTTAGAGATCCTCCACGAGGATCTAAAAATGGAAACACCAATGTAAAATTACATAATTGGGTGTTGGGCCACCACATGCACCGACTACGGTCTGTATGCGCCATGGCATGGAGTTCACCAGCGTCTGGAATTCTGCAGGATGGATGCGGCACCATTCTTCCATGAGAAGGTCAATCAACTCACACTTGTTTGACGGAGGTGGAAAACGCTGTCTCAGGCATCATTCCAAATCAAACCATTGGGCGACCACATGTGCTCTGTGGATAGGGGCATTGCCATCCTGGAAGACGCCCCTTTCGGCAGGAAAGAAATGTTGTAACATGGGGTAAAAATGATCACTCAGTGCAATTAAGTAGTGATTGACATTGACCTTGCCTCCTAATCTAAAGGATCGAATGACTGCACCCAAGCCGTGCCAGGAAAATGCACCCGCATTGCAGAACCACCAGAACCCTTCACTGTTTGAACCTAAGCACTCAAAGTTGCTTAGTTCTTTTGGTTGGTGCCACACGTGCACTCGTCCATTTGTTAAGAACGTAGTGAAGGATGATTCATCTGACCGCATCACATTTCTCCACCGCTCATTAATCCATCACCTGTATTCTTTTCACCACTGGACTTGCATTTGTGCTTTGAGAGGTGTGATGAGTGCTTTGTGCACTGGAACCAGACTATGATATTCTGCTCTGTGGAGTTATCGGCCGACTGTTTTTGATGAAACTGGCTACCTGCGCCCAAGGTTAAAATTTACATTCGATTGATTTGCAGTTTGCCTGCTTTAGCTTGCACTTCAAATTAATGCATGGATATCACGACCCTGGAGGATTCACTTCCACCCACTATTTCCCTTTGCTGATTATGTCTTTCTCTTGGAGTTCCATGCTGACATCACCTTAGACACCGTTGCTCATGAAACATCAGCAAATTGAGCTGCCTGCCACTGAAGCTTCTGCCAAACATGCCCCAACAATCACCCCTCTTTCAAAATCACTGAGGTTTTGGCCTCAACCTTTTTTTATATTAAAAAATGAATAAATAAATAAATAATCTCAACATCAAACCAAGCAAGAACCCGAACAAGGAAATCAAAGAAAAATAAACCAGACAAATAACTCAAAGAAGAATAAGAAATCAGAGCAAAAAAAACCTAAAACCAATAAGCAGGAATCAAAAGGTCAAAATAAAACAAATTACAATCCCATCCTTTTTATCCCCATTGTCTCCGCAGTGCCCAGAGGGGGTTAAAAATGAGGGGTAGAGGACTTCTCCTTGGCACAGCCCTGGATTAACCATAAAGCAAAATAAGCACGTGCTTAGGGCCTCAAGGGAAGAGGGGCCCCACAGAGGTTTTTTTTTCCAGTGCCGGATTTACAATGGACCATGGTGCAAATGTTGCAGCTGAACCAGGGCCCACAAAAAGGGGGCCCCACAATAAATGAAAAAAAAATACATATACAAGATTTTTTTTTTTTACACATTTTTTATGCAATGTAATACTGATGCCGTAGTATTTACTGTAAATAAACCTTACTGTAAGTTTTGTTTCATTTCGAAAAATAAAATTTCATTTTACGGTTTAGTATTGTTTTTATTTTGGAATACATCTACTCTATGGGGGTACCATTATCTTTTCAGTGCTTAGGGCCTCTAAAGGTCTTAATCCGGCCCTGCCTTGGCATGAACCCGTTTCTTTTAGACGACCGGTGGGATATTGTCCAAAGGAGCTTTCCCTTTATCCCGGCCTCTCATCTGGTGCTATTTAACATCCAAATCACCTGGGTTGATGTCCTCCGAGCCAAAGGAGGAGCAGGTTCCTTCGACCTCCAGCGGTGGGGTATCTTAAGATGAGGATGTTCCTTCCATCTACACCACCAAAGCAACCACCTCTCCTTTAAAAGGATCCTTCCCTGCTCCCTCTGCGGGCCCGACACCTGGCGTAACCACACCTGGTCTTTGTTTCCCCTCTCCTCATTTCTGTCCTCCACACTCCTCCCCTCCTCCTCTCGCTCTCTCTCCACCGTCCCCTCCTCATCCTCTGCCGGGCCAACACTCCCGCCCCTGCTCACAGATGCACGCATAACTCTGCAGGAAGGAGTGGAAGGTGTGCTGTGTGCCCTGGTAAACCAGAGGTTGCACTGCACCGGAGAGGTGCAGCACTCCCTCAAATGTCCCAGCTGGCCACACTGTGAGCAAAATTGTTCATTGCACCCAGAGACGATGTGGCCCAGCAGTCTGCATCTCCGCCATACTTTCGGCTGATCTGTGTAGAAGATTTGCCCATGGTTCTTCCCAATAACTATCCCATTAGGGGTATGGGTAACATGCCATCCTTCTAACTCAGAATTTAACACAATTTTGCCGTGCTCCATTCCATATACCCAGAGTATATCGGATAAACCGTGGTGGGGTTTTTACATTACCATAACGAGACAAACAGGATTTTACATCATAATCAGCCACGCTCTCATTGTAGAGGCAGACCGTCACACCCCTCTCATGATCAGAGAGGGCCTCGACCGCTAAATCAGCAACATAACCAGCTGACTGAGCATTAGTCGACTGCGAGTAGATGATAAATGGGGTTTCTGGGACGCCCATTCAAATGAATGGGGAAAAAGGGAAAAACTTTCTGAGCCAAGCTCCAAAAACCCAAAATAGGAGACTCATTCTCTCTCCATCTATCCCCTTCCCTCCCATACAAGCAAATGTAAAATTGAGACTCATTTTCTCCCCCTCCCATACAAGCAAATGAAAGATTGAGACTTACTGATGAAAGCACTTCTTCCCTTTCATATTTTCATTCCACTCAAAGAGCGAACCAACAAATATTTGCCCATGTTCTACTTCAGGGAATAACTTAATTTTCTTATAACATTCATTTCCATCGAGTATATTCACTTTATCTCTTCAAGCATGAAAGAAAGGGAAGTTCACTATCCCTCCTTCGGTTATGTAAAATTGGGAAGTGTCTTTAAGAGCACAGTCGTGCTGTGAAAATGAGGAAGTATTCTGTGCCCACGTCTCTCATGGTTATATCATAAATCATCAGAACACTAACCGAACAAAATTTAGCTAAAAGCAAACAAAAACAGCTTTTAATAAAAAGAAAAGATAAAATCTCTATTTCAGTCCTCACACCCGAACCAAGCCAAAAAAATCCCGAAGTCATTTCCTTTATGAGACACACCCTGAAAAGCCCATTGTTGTGTAATCTCCCATGATGTCATCAACTTGTACTATTTATTGCTTTGTATGCTCGGGCTTCGTATTTATTGCTTGGGCTTCGTATGTTTTGTTTAGAGAATGGATTGTGCAGATAATTTCTCCGACCTTGCGGATAAATCGTTTTCACAAGATGACAGGTGAGATCCTTAACTCAATTAATTATTTGTTGTTTTATACAGAATTAAATCACTATACAACCAATAATTATTGTGTCTTTTTCTAACAGGTTGTCCCCAATAAGAACATCGTTGAAAACTGATGTGAAAAATGTGGTGTTTGAATTCCATGACGAATGGCAAAAAATGAATGACTTCCTTAAAGACAATCAATCATTCAGAAGAGAATTGAATGACATTATTGTTGGCTGGAAGGAAGTCCTCTCACGTCCTCTGACCTTGAATGAGTCGAGTCAAAGATGAAAAATTAATTATCCATGTGTGTGTGTATGTGTGTGTGTCTGTGTGTGTGCGCGTGTGTGTATTCGTGTGTATGTGTGTATGCGTGTGTCTGTGTGTGTCTGTGTGTATGTGTGTGTGTGTGTCTGTGTGTATGTGTGTGTTTGTGTGTGTGTGTCTGTGTGTGTGCGCGTGTGTGTGTATTCGTGTGTATGTGTGTATGCGTGTGTCTGTGTGTGTGTCTGTGTGTATGTCTGTGTGTGTGTGTATTTTTGTGTGTATATGTGTGTATTTGTGTTTGTGTATATGTGTGTTTATATGTGTATACGTGTGTGTGTTTATATGTGTATGTGTTAATATGTGTATGTGTGTGCATGTGTATGTGTGTGTCTGTGTGTGTGTGTGTCTGTGTTTGTGACTGTGTGTGTGTCTTTGTGTGTGTGTATATGTGTGACTGTGTGTGGGCATGTGTGTGTATGTGAGTGTGTCTGTGTGTGTGTATGTGTGAGACTGTGGGTCTGTGTGTGTCTGTGTGTGTATGTGTGTGTATGTGTGTGTATGTGTGTGTCTGTGTGTATGTGTGTGTCTGTGTGTGTGTATGTGTGTGTCTGTGTGTGTATGTGTGTGTCTGTGTGTATGTGTGTGTCTGTGTGTGTATGTGTGTATATGTGTGTATGTGTGTGTGTCTGTGTGTATGTGTGTGTATTTGTGTGCGCATATGTGTGTATTTGTGTTTGTGTATATGTGTGTTTATATGTGTGTGTATGTGTGTGTGTGTCTGTGTGTTTGTGTTTGTGTGTGTATTTGTGTGCATCTATGTGTGTATTTGTGTTTGTGTATATGTGTGTTTATATGTGTATGTGTGTATGTGTGTGTGTCTGTGTGTGTATGTGTGTGTGTATTTGTGTGTGTATATGTGTGTATTTGTGTTTGTGTATATGTGTGTTTATATGTGTATGTGTGTGTGTGCATGTGTGTGAGTGTCTCTGTCTCTGTCTTTGTCTCTGTCTTTGTCTCTCCTCTGTCTCTATCTCTGTCTCTATCTCTGTCTCTGTCTCTGTCTCTGTCTCTGTCTCTATGTCTCTGTCTCTATGTCTCTGTCTATATCTCTCTTGAGTGTTGACTCATTATTATTATTATTATTATTATTATTATTATTATTTTCAGTTTAAACACCTGTCTGGATGAATCAAACACACAACTTAGTCTTCTGGAGGAATCTGACACGACACTCAATCTTCTGGAGGTAAAAGTTATATTATTTTATTAATATCATGATATAATCATCTTTATATACCCTAATTGTTCTTCCCTATTTGTTTTGAACAGAATATGTTGATCGAGTTTCAAAATTACAAACCATCAGACTGCTGCGAAAGAAGATTTTGTTCAATGTTTGTAATCTTGTTTTATTATATATGCTTTCCTTATAATTATCTGATTTTGAATGACAAGAAAAGAAAAAAGGAGATGTAAAGGTGGGGGGGGGGGGGTTGGGGGAGAATTCTGGTTGGGGGGGGGGTAGGTGCACCACCCCCCCTCATCCCTCTCCCCTCCCCATGTGTGTGGGGAAGGGTGTGGGGTGGGATGAGGGGGGTGGTGGGTCAAACTGATGAGGAGGGTGGTGGTAAGTCCAAGGAACTGTACCGATGACATCAACAATTTAAAAAAGTTAATTTGTCCATCGCTTGGCATAACCTTTTTCAAAATGAGATTTCCACCTGTATATTCCTTACTATATCACCAACTTTGAACTTAGGCTTTCTGGTATTAATCTCTTTTTCATATTTTAATTTTGTAAATGTTATCTGATGGTTTAATTTTAGTTGAGGTATGAATCGTATCATTGTACTTATCTACAATGTCCTGAATTAAAGATAACCATTGTTGTGAACCGAGTTGAGTGAATTTTTTTATATGGTCTCTCTTTTAAAGTGCAATTAAAACGTTCAGTAACAACCGCTTTTCCTTCATTAAAGGTGCTGTATAATGTAATGTTGTTATTTTTAAGAAAATTCATAAATGTTTTGTTGTCGAACTCTGTACCCTCATCAGTCCACAATTTTTAAGGTTTTCTCTTGCTTTTATTGAATATCTGTTGGAAAGCTAACATAAGAGTATTACCTGTTTTGTTTTTCAAAGGGACAACCCACGCATATCTATTCCTCAAATCAATAACGGTTAAAGTATACTTGTACCCCTTATCATAATTGAGTTAAATTAATTCAGCAGACCAGATATAATCAACTTCCTTGGCTTCCTTCTATGAAACTTTGTGATTATTGGTTTATGTAATTCATCAGCTAATTGCTCTTCAATCTTAATGACATCATTAGAGCCTATAAGTTTTTGGAATTTCCAAGCCCAAGTTTCAATTTAGCACTGATCATCTTCTTCACGATGAACCTATCAACTTTTCTCTCAAGGTTGGATTTTGCATCAGAGACAAATTATACAACATTTCTCTATCGGCTTCATGTTTTTCTTCCAACGTTGTGCTATTTCCATAATCAATATCGTGTCTCATGCACACTTCATCAACCCTATTGATAGGTTTGCTCCATGGTTTAGGATTGTCAGCCTCATCTAATATTTTATTCAAGTTTGTTCCTGGATTACAGAAAGAATACCCTGGTAGATGTAATTCCCTGGTATTCCAGTTGTTGTAAATTTACTTCCTGATAAAAACTTTTGTATATCTCCCCCTCATTTGTGTTTGGTGATGAATTCACTCTTTTTTGAGCCTCACACCGAACATGTACCTTTTTGTATAACCATATTATTTTTACTTTTAACATACGAGATATTTTTGCTCTTGGTTTTCTTTTTACATTTTGGACAATAACTCATTTATTTATGTGAAAAATTTCTACAGAGTGCGAAAACCTTTTTAGTTTCCAATGTGCACATTTGAATCTTAATTTTTAAAACATAAAGAATCCTGAGAAATGTCTTCACTCTCTCCTCCATTTATTTAAGAAAAAAAAATGTAAAACTTTAATCAGTCAATTACAGCAACATCATCAATAATATAATCTTTTCCTTCTTTCTCTCCTTTATCTCCACTTTCTCGTTTAAATCTTCTCCCTAAAACCGATGTTAATAGTCTTGACGCATATATTTCCAATAGAGCTGCCAATTTTTTTTTCCTCCTCGGTGCGTTGAGAATGATTTATTTTCTGTAATACCTTTGATCTTTTTATAATCTCACTGGTTTCCATATTTTTATATTTATTTATTCTCTCTCTTTCCTACCTCTCCCTCTCCTCCTTCTCTCTCTTCTCCCTCTCCTCCTTCCCTCTCTTCTCCTTCTCCTTTTCTCTCTTCTCCTTCTTCTCCTTCTCTCTCTTCTCCCTCTCCTCCTTCTCTCTCTTCTCCCTCTCCTCCGCTCTCTTCTCCCTCTCCTCCTCTCTCTTCTCCCTCTCTTCTTTCTCGTTTTTTTCTCAGTTTCTTCAACTCCTTCCCCATCCCTTACTATCCTTGAACCACTTTCACCCCATAGAATATCATACATATACTCATCTGGATTACTTGATATTCCTGCATTCAAAATAATTTTTTTTACAACAGGAAACCAATAAAATTTGTTCTGATTTTCTAAAACAGCCTTGCGTTTTCTTAACTTTAAAATTCTTTCATTATTTAACATTTTTGTTAAATCCAAAGTTGTTGGTTTATTAACATCAGTATAAAGCCAATCTTTAATTGAAAATACCTCATTCTTATGTTGTAGAACATATTTATTAAAATACTGAATACCCATTTCTCGAAGGTATGCTTGGACACAGAAATGATAATTTTCTTGAAGCCTTCTTGCTGTCATTTATGTATTAGAAATATATGACAGATTAATATAATGACAGGAAATAACTCCCCATCTTCCAATAGTTAAATCAGTTTGTATTGTCTTACTTATTATATATAATCTTGTTCTTTGTGTTTTCATGATAAAAAACTATGGCAAAACTATTATTGATTTTACCCTTGTTAAATTATTTTATTTGTTGTTTGCTAATCGTGCTTCCACAAAACTCATTCTCGGCACCAAGTGGATAATATTCTTCCTTACGAGACTGATTTAATTGTTCAAGGTCTTCTCGGTTAATTTCAAGTGACCAATTATATCCTCAATCATTCATATTATATCCCCATTGTTCTATTCTCATAAAAACGATATGCTCTTCTTTATAAAATTTTATTATAATTGGAACTGTGAATTCTATATGACCCGGAGATAAAACCAACACTTCTGTATCTTTGGAATACACAGATGTTTTATTTAAGGATATATATTGTGATAAATCACTTAATCTCACCATGTCATTCGCATCAGTCGGGCTTGGATAATGTATTAATTTATAAGCATTTTTCATCTTAATATTTTTTGCTATACTATATTTCTTTTGTTCAACCTGTGCCTTTGTGTAATAATTTGATAAAGCAATATCCAGTTCTTGGGATACACCAAAGATAGAACCATCCTTACCAACATAAGTCATTTATATTAGATTAAAAATAATGTCATTAAATTTTTTTATTTTTGTTGAGTTGAAATAACACATACAGACATAATTGACCACAACACTTGGAATTTAATTATTGGACTTGAAATGTTTGATAAACACCATTCTGTAAGAATTTTATTACTTCAACAGGTGGTGGAAGACCATAGCTATCAAAATAAAATTTGTCTTGACTATTAAAAATACAAACCCAATGAGAACCTTTCCCACTATTATCTTCTAAGTTCATAATAATATACTTTGTATGTTTAGACACGTTTGTTAATTCATCCTCATTCAAATAACCACATGATGAATTTTTTATTTCTTACAATACTTGATAAGTTCTAAATTTGATGTTGTATTCTTTCCAAATTCTTTAAACTACTCATCAATGCTCATTTATTTATTAGAAAGATGTAATCCATTACCCCTTTTAGTTAATTTTACAGCTGCTTGTGCGATAGAAGAAAGCATATCTCCAACTAACAATCTCGCTTTATCAGGCAGACTTTCAAGTTTTTCACCAAAATCTACAATTACACCACTTCCACTAATTTGTTTCTCCAACTCTTTGTTATGTCTTTTCAATTCTTTTTGAGCCCGGAGTTGAGCCTTCCTTTCGTTGGCAGTTTTCACCGCTGTTGAAATACCACCCATCAATGCTCCAGCCACACTTAAACCAGCAAATACAGGAATTAGAAATGGGAGAAATCCTCCACTCATCTCTCTTATTGAATATTTCTTCAACATTGGTTTTGACATTTTAATTTTAAGTGAGCCAGTATCGTTCAAGATTTTCACCTGTTCTCTTGTGAGCAAAACATCAATTCTTACTGCTCCTTTTCTCTGAATTGTATTAACGTTAATCATACAAGAGTTTTGATTTTGAATACAAGATGATAGTTTATGAAGATTGATTTGATTAACATATACCCCAGTTTGCACTTTACTTCTCATTTATTTATCAAAAAAATTATGTGAGACTAATCACAACACCATTATCTGTATTAATCTGTAATTCTGTTTCTTCCAAAAGCAAACAATGTGTATCAACTTATTCACTCTCTCCTCTTTCAATGTATAGGGAAGTATCCACTCGATGAGACTTTATATTTTCCTTTTGAGCACTCAGGTCAAACGCAGAGATTGTGTGCAAACTTTTAAATGCTGTCATATCCAAAATAGGTTCTTTATTTCCATTACTTTCGCACACCTTTTGGTAAGACTTGTATGCTTCAGCAAAATCATTTTTTTCCCAATTAATTTCCAATCTATCTCGTGGATAAAAATGTTCCATCTCGAGAAATGCGAAGGTGTTTCACCTTAGCATTTTCACTCAACACATTATTCTTATCAGTAGCAGTATCACCATCTGGTTTAAAAAAAATGAGCCACAGATATCGTGGCTTTCCTTCCAGAACACCCAAATTCCACGTGTAAGTGGTTTGGTTCAGTTTATCGTGTTGGTATCTTCTTTTAAGGTATGATACATTGAGTGGTTTCTTTGAGTTAAGTCTTCCATTCAACATCTCTTCTGTTTTAAGATTAGGAGTATATTCACTAATATACCAACTAATTTCATCAATTAGAAATTTATTCTGAGCAGTAAAAGCATTAGCCACACCAAAAAGCAATCTATTTTCATTATCATTCCTTTGCAGTTGAAATCTAATTTTAAGACCATACAGAACTTTATCATGATCACAAAATCCAAATAGACCTTTAAGAGGAAATGCCACAGTAAAACTATTACCTGTTTTTGTGTAATCATTATACGCTCCTTTCCTTTGACTATACCCAGGGTCTGTGTTTGTTCCCGTTGCCATATCAGGAATAAAACCTTCGACAGCTCCCTTTCCCATTCTATCACGAAATGAATATAGTGTAAACTTCATCATTTCAGATGTAACAAAAACATAATCAACCACTTCAACTTCTTGTGTTCCAATATACAAACGAACACTATCAAACATTTTCCAGAAGAAATCATTTACGAGTGTAGTGTTTGTGTTATTCTCAGCCTTAGTGAATGTAAATTTACACAACAAGAAACTTTCGGCAAGATTCAAATATGTTTGTTGATTATTTATTTCCAAACTTTTTGTTCCATTTGCATTCCAGTCTGTTCCAGTTATTGCATTTACCTTGAAGTAATCTTCTTTTTTAGTGGAGTTTGAGATGACAATAGTATCATCCAAATCATAGATACTATAAATTGCTTCCATACTTGTATTTATTTAGGAAAAAAGATGTTAAAACTTTTGAAACCCTGACCCAAGTATTTGAATTATTTTCTGTCATTCTTGGGGAGACAACTGAGTTTTGCCTTTCTTTATTTCTTTTATTGCTTGTTATTTATGGGATTCCTTTTGGGCATCTTTTTTTACCCTTTATAGCACCCAGTACATTTCCCACAGCAGAAGCAGTTGAACCAATTTGGTCTTTATGTTTAAGAATAGTTGAACCTATATCCATTAGAGTATCAATGATCCCATCTCCTTTTTTTCAAAATTGATGTCCTACACCCCTTTGTCTCTTAGGTTTATAGTATCCTCTACCAAGATACACACCTTCACCCTTGTACTATGGGGAAAGGAACATCCCATCCCCTGTAATTATTTTATATTTTCCCAACTCATGTTCCTTCACAATAACCATCGTATTTATTTATTGGAAAACTTCACAGAGGTGAATTCTGATGGATATAATTTCTCCATGAAAAGAAATCATACGATTATCTTGGTCGGTTATCCTAAAATTTACACTGTGAATGGTTTTTCCTTACACAGGTAGATAAACCAGATTTTTGGGTTCCATATTGAATTAATAACCAATTGGGGTTGAGTATGTGCTGAATGAAAATATTGTATTTGATTTTATTCCATCATTATAAGCACCATCAATCAAATCACAGTGAATTAACACCGAATTTATTCCTGAGGATATTTGAATGACATTATCACTGTAAAACGTCCCATTAGTTTCAATCTTTTTTGAGGAGAAACCTAATAATTCTCTAAATGAATTATCAATTGTGAAATCAACCTTGTAGTTATTTTTAAGTTTAATCGTTGATTTTGAAGTATGTTTTTGAATGTCTATAACAATATTTTTTGGTTCATCACCCTGTTCTTTCATAAGACGAGCAATTTCAGCAGATATTTGAGAAATCTCATATGCTCCGGGTGAAACTGTTATCGTTTTGTATCCACTTCCGGGATTATAACTAAACTTGTCATTTTTCTCGGTGATATTAAACAAGGCATTCTAAGTTTCCATGGACAATAAAGATGCCTCATATTCTTTTGTTGGGTCAAGTTGTAGTGGGTATGGGAATGAAGATGTGTGGTCGCTTGTTGTGAAATTAAAACTCAGGATTGTGCTTCTCATCTTATTTAATATGGGATAAAATGTCTTTGTATTGATATTTATTAATTATTTTCATGTTCATCAACTGGTCGAAAATGGCTGATGCTTCATTGTTATTTCCAGCCTTCTTACTCCCTCACAGCAATAACAGTCTATTAACTAATTGTGATGGGTCATTTGGAAGAAATGCTTGCTCTGCCCCCTCCTAATGCAGTGTAGCATCCTCACACACATCTCATTCTATCTCTCTCTCTGTCTTTGGATGTGTCTGGTTGGTGATTATGTCTAAATGGTGCTTGTCTCTGGACAGAGTTTATCAGAGTCAGAGAAATATGTTGAAAAATATAACTAGAACTGCACTTGGTGGAGCGCATACCGACGCCAGGCTGAACATTTTACATTTTGTATTCCACTGATATGCCTGGTGTTGGCTTAATGGTGAGAGTGGTGGGCTTAGGATCCCAGGATCCTTAGTTCAAATCCTGCTTGGTTGTTGAATAAATACCAGGTGGGGTTGACTCTGCTTGTCATCCTTCTGAGGTCAGCAAAATGAGTACCAGCTTGCTGGTATCCTGTGTTGGAGTGGCAACCTGTCCAGCATTGTATCCAATAGCCAAGGAGACTGCTTTGGCAGCAGCAATGCTCTGTGCAGAGTATGGTCCCAATGGATGGATGGATGGGTTGACTCAGCTTGTCATCCTTCTGAGATCGGCAAAATGAATATCAGCTTGCTGGGATGATTGAGCCATTTGAGTAACCTGTATTGGAGTGGTGAACTATGCACGATTGTGTGCAATAGTCCAGGAGACTGCCTTGGCAGTACCAATGCCCTGTACAGAGAATGGTCCTGATGGATGGATGGTCTTTGTTTTTGGAGCTGTCTGGGTTGTGTTTGTTTGTCTCAGGATGTGTCCTGGCAGTGTTTATGTCTGTCCTGTGGGTTTTGTCTCCAGACGTGTCTGGGCTGTATATAGAGTATTGTTGCAGTTCTGCGAAGTTGGCACTCCTCCGAGGCAATAGCACCCAGCATATATATATATATATATATATATATATATATATATATATATATATATATATATATACATATATATATATATATATATATATATATATATATATATATATATTTTATACCTTGTCTCGCTCGTATGAGAGCTGACACACAACACACAGCAAGGGGTGGCCTGAAACAGGAGGGGCAGGAGTGGGAAGGACAAAACAGGGGAACAGAGACATTAGGAGATCTGTGGAAGTAAGAGGGATGGATGGGGAACATGGGGAATACAAGATGGACATTACAGGGACGTTCAGGAAGGAAAGCAGGGGATTTGAAGGAGGTGGGTTTGAGGTGGATGAACAGGGGTAGAAAAGATCGAGGATTTGGATGGGAGACGACAAGAGGTGGTGGTGAACAGCTGTTTTGAATTCCTGGAGGGAAGAATGGGATTGAACAGAGTGATCCCGATATAGCGATCAGATATAGTGATCCTCGTCCTGCAGCGTAGTCTGATATTTCAGATCAATTGTTCAAATTTACATAAAGGCACCAAAATTGGTACACATTTAGAATAATGTATTCCGAACAATTCTAGATATGGAACCACCCGAGATTGTGCCTTGGTCAGCTTCGGTGACCATTTTCCAAAATGGCCGCCATTCCACTTTAGCGAAATTGGCTACATGCTCTTATTTTCTTATTGTATTGGTGGTAGATATAAGGAAAGTGTAAAATTCAGTAAATTGACCATGAAAAGGCATATTCAAATATTATGAGCCAGTATTTTCGGTAAAAAAGCCATTATTTGATTTGTAAATTACTGCTCTCCTGAAACTTTTCGCTGAAATGTACCCATTATTGCCTGGAGAACAAGATTCAAATGATATTCATCACATTCAATGGGTTTGGAATCAACAAAAATTGCATTATAGATTACATACTTCACTCTATTTTGAAAAGGGAACTGATAATCGTGATGATGACAAACTCAGAAGATGTCGTCAAATTATTGCACACTTCACTTTGAAGCGGCTACGGTTTACTGTCTACTACCATTCGACCAGGACACATGGTACACGCATACATCAGTCTAGTACAATATGATTTTCTGAGCTCAAGTGTACTGGCTCTGGATCAAGAAGTCAACACTTTTACAAGCAATGCGACTTTGCATTTGCACATTCTAAGCTAGGCCGATATCTCAGTCTGTGTCTACTGCGTCTGTCTACTGGCATTCTCCTTCACAAGCACACAGTCCAATGCATTGCAGATTAGCCTTCTTGTATTTGCAGCGGCCCCATGGATGTGATACCGTGTCACATCCGGTCATGGCGTGGAAGACAGGGAGGGCACGTGCCTTCTGTGGACCGAGGGAGGCAGCTATTTCATGGACAGGGATGTAGCGGAAGTTCTTGCCCGTCCCAAAGACAATCCAGAGTTCATCCACGCATGGTAGTGCCTGGGCTACCATCACCGCCAAGACGACGACGTCGGTGTCTACGGTTCGAACTTGAATCCGACTGTGGTCATGCTCTGCAACATGGGCCACATGTAGCCAATATTACCAATTACAACACCCCTTCTACCACTACCACCACCACAACAAAATACTTCTGAACCTGTCACTGATGCTGTGTGCAAAAATGGATTTTCCCATAAAAATGACCATTTTTCCCCAATACAATGGTTGGAAATATAATAAATCAACACAAATGACATTTGTATCATTTTCCTTTGTAAATGCACATCACATGAAGTATTTATCACCTCTGAGAAACCTACAAAGAGAATAACAATGACAGATATCCCATGTTGTTGAAGTAGAATGGCGGCCATTTTGGAAAATGGCCGCCAAAGCTGACCAAGGCAAAATCTCGAGTGGCTCCATATCTAGAATTGTTCAGAATACATTAGTCAACATATGTACCAATTTTGGTGCTTTCATGAAAAGTCGAACAATTGGTTTGCTTTGCTGCAGTACTATCAAGGATTATACTGAACTAGGCCTGGATTGTTTGCCATTGCCTTCCGAACAGTAATCAGGGCATGGATATGGAGTTTGGCCATGGTGCCAATGATAGCTTGTCTATTCTTTGCGAAGAACACCGTGGTATCTTTGGCGTCCACCACTAATGCCGCAGACGCATACATAGTCAGTTGGAGGTGATCTGTGTAAGTGCCATCGGTGGATACTTGACCGATAAAGCACATCACCAGTTTGGTGACCTTAGCCGTATTTTTCATTCACCATTCACTCGTGGCGATTTGGTATTCGGCAAGCACATGCCCACGAAAGCCTCACACCTTGGTCATTTTGTTAAAGTTGGATTGGCACCAAAACTTCAGAACTTTTTTTACAACCAACTACAAATGCTTTAGAATCCATTTAATCTCCTCAAATCTATCAGGGGAAAGTGATCATAACAAAGTGTAAGAATACTGTCGATGGCATTGATACAATGTTGACTGGGGTTTGCTAACGCAATGGGAAGAAGGGAGAAGCTGACATTTCAGGTGTTAATCCTTTATCAGAACAAAAGAGGGCTTCATGAGTAAGACTAGTTCCCCATGTTGGATGCACCACTTTATTGAGTGGTACCAGTCCAATCCTACAAACACCTTCTGACCACTTCTACCTGATTGTTGAGAATTTTGGAAAAAGGAAAACAAACTCACATTGTCATTATTTGTACTTTTATGAGCAGGATCAATTTCCTCCCCAGCATGGGGGAAAAAACATGCAATTCATCTTCATGGAAGAATGGCCAAACAGTCACTACAATTATAAATGTGAGAAACAGCCTTCACTAAGCACGGTGTTGGCTTAGTGGTGATGGTGGCTAGCTTGGGATTTTTGGGGTTCTGAGTTCAAGCCCTGTTTGCCACTGAATTAACACCAGGTAGGGTTGACTCAGCCTGTCATCCTTCCAAGGTTGGTGAAATGAATATGTGTACTGGTATAGGGACACAGCATCAGTGGCACAGCTGTGCTTCCAAGAAATGATAGCTATGTGGTGGCCAAGCTGCCATATGCAAGAACAGAACAACCTTCACCGAGCTGTGTCAATTTTGGTGTAGAGTATTATTATGTTTTGGTCAACAATCAGTACATTTGACTCTGGTGGGCTGTTGAAAATAGCTGAAATGGGTGTCATCGTGTGAAGTTTGATAGGGTACGATCGATGTTGTGATCCTGCTTCACATGAAGCCCAAGTTGCTGATGTTGTGTCACTGGTCTTTTGAGTCAGGACCAATGTCAAGTTCGATAACACCTCTGGATCCTAATATAATGGCAATCGAGTCTATTTTTATCGTGATACCTAGCCAAGTCTTTTTGCCAAGATGGTTGCGATGAAGTGACTCTGGATACCTAAACTCTTGGTAACAATCGTCACTTAACTCTTTGGAAAGATTAAATGACAATAGTTACTCAATGATAACATCGGGATGAATAAACCTCTGCAGAACAACAAACATTCTGTGGCAATATAGACTGACGTATGCCAGACTTCCTTGATCATGCCCATACTTTTTTGAAAAAAAAAACCGGGGGATATTTTGGCCCCGTCCCATGGGATGGGGTCAAACTCAAACGGAAGACCAAGTAGTGCATTGGAGTCATCAGAAGGAACCTGAAGAAGTAAAGAACAAAGACGGAGTAATCAGGAGGAACCAAGATAGGATTCGGGTTTCCACCACTACTCCACAACCCTTAAACCCATGAAGGTGCAGCCAACTGAGCTTTACAGAAAATTTTCTGCAATAATTTACTTTTCCCTAGACCTTGGTTTTTCAAACCCGGGGGCGCGACCCCAAGTGGGGTCGCCGAGCAAATTTCGTGGGGTCGCGGGCGTCCGCTTGCAGTGAAAAAAATTGTCTATTTTCGATCAGTGTTCCCTTTTACGGGATGTAATATAAACGGTTCGTTCAAAGTATGGGGACCGGCGCAACATGAATCTTGGAATGGGATCCAGCCAATGAGGGGGCTCGTTGAAGGGCAGTTCATTTTGGTGGGAAATTAGTGGTTTGATCCACGGCCTCTCAGACTCAGACTCTGACTCTATCATTAACGTCTATTCACGTCTCCACGTATGACTCGAGACCTTATTTGTGATGGCAGCACCGGCCACCAGCAAATCTCGAGAACGTTCTTATCAGGATAAATTTCTGGACCTTGGATTTTACCATGTGGTGGATAAAAGTGGGGCACAGAGGCCTCAGTGTGTGATTTGTTTCGAAGTGCTTTCTACGGAGTCTATGAAACAAAATAAGTTGCAGAGGCATTTGACTACAAAACATGCGCCTTATCAGGATAAGGAGAGAGCGTTCTTTGAGAGGAAACTTCTTGCACTCAAGAATACGCGTCTTGACAGAGAGGGTACATGCCATCAGACCAATTCTCGGGCATTAGAGGCCTCGTATCGAGTGTCGCTCCATGTTGCCAAGACTACAAAGCCTCACTCCATTGTGGAAGAACTCGTGCTGCCATGTGCAAAGGACATGGTATCTCTGATTGTTGGGGAGGAAGCGGCGAAGAAACTGGCAGTTATACCCCTCTCTGACAACACCATCCAACGCAGAATTGAAGATATGAGTCTGGACATAACGGCTCAGGTCGTACAGAAGATCAAGGAATCGCCGTGGCACGCCATACAGTTGGACGAGTCCACTGATATCGCATCGTATGTGCAACTCATCGTCTGGGTCCGCTTCATCAAGGCTGATAACTTTGTCGATGAGCCTCTGCTCATCAAACCATTGGAGGCCACCACCAAAGGCGAGGACATTTTTGGAGAATTAGAGCAGTTTTATCGTGACCATGATCTGGACTTCGGAAAGTTGCTCGGTTCTACAACAGACGGCGCGCCAGCAATGTTAGGAGTGCGTTCTGGATTCAAGGCTAAATTGCTTGAGGTGGCTCCTCAGACCTCCATGGTACACTGCATGATTCACCGAGAAGCGCTCGCCTCTCGTACTTTGCCAGAAACCTTGCAGAGCGTGCTCTCAGAAGTCATAAAAATGGTGAAACACATCAAATCGAGCACCCTCAACACTAGGTTATTCAGGCTATTCTGCCAGGAGATGGACGCCGACCATAAGAATTTACTATTCCACACTCAAGTCAGATGGTTATCTCGAGGAAACCTTCTTCTGCGCGTTTACGAGCTCAAAGATGAACTGAAGGAGTTCCTACGCATACAAGGGAAAACGGCATGGGTTGCGTTGCTTGAGTCGGACTCTTGGCTGTCAGAACTGTGCTATCTCGTTGACATCTTTGAACGTTTCAATGTCCTCAACCGCTCTCTCCAAGGCAAAGACGCCAACCTCATCATTTTTCACGACAAAATGAGCGGATTTCTGGCGACTCGAAAATTACTGGCAGACAAAGCAGCTGTTAAGCGCTTTAGCCTTTTCCCCCATCTGGTGGAGCATCTAATGACCTGCCAGTACGATGATACTGAGCTCGACAGTCTTTCTGGGGAGATAGCACGTCGCCTTCGGTTTCTCATTGAACAGTTCGAGCACTATTTCCCTGAGCTGGATGTGCAGTCCTTTTCTGTGGTTCGGGACCCTTTCAAGGCTCCACTGGACTCGATTGCTGATGAAAATGATACAGCACAGGAAGAGCTTGTACAGCTCCAGCAGGATTCAGGAGCGCAGGCTCTTGCGCGACGAAATCGTTGTCGACATTCTGGTGCAAAATGCTGCCGTCGCACCCGACCCCGTCACGGCACGCCATTAAAGTTCTCATGGCATATCCTTCATCATACTTTTGTGAGCAGTCGTTCTCCACCATGGTGGTGATTAAAACAAAGCACAGAAATCCCCTAGAAATGGAGCATGATATGATCCTGGCATTGTCATCTACTTCTCCACGAATAGAGAAGTTGATTTCTGAAAAACAGGCTTATCCTTCTCACTGATATGTCTAAATGTCATTCGGACTAAACTTCTGAAACATTCAACTGTACTATTTGGATACTGTCGGCTATTCTCCGTTTACTCATCTATGAAAACATGACGATGGTGAATAAAGTAAAGGGTAAATGTTCTTGTGTCATGAAATCTTATCTTATATATTATGAATTGGGTTTTGAATCTTTTGGGTCGCGCGACGTAGAGAGGTTCTGAAATTGGGTCGCCACTAAAAAATAGTTTGAAAACCACTGCCCAAGACAGATAGGTAAAGAAAGAGAAAAGGAGTAAAAGAGATAAAAGAAAAGAAAAAGCAAGAATTAGAATGAACAGAGATATGTAAAAAATGTCAAATGCCAATAAATGCAATTACAGGCACCTTTTTAAACATTTTGTAATGAAAGTTTGTATATGCAATCAACATTGGGGGATGCATGAAATACAAAACGATTTTTTTGATTTGACCCCATGTTCATGCCCCAGGGGGTGAGGACTTAGTCACAGAAGTCAAAATGGAAAAAAAAACATAATAATAATAATTATGATATTGTATTATTCCTGGTGGAACCTTTTGCCATCTTTCAACTTTGCTTTAGGTGGGAAGTGTGGGGATTTGCGACGGCACGCCATTCACTTCCCTCCAATTGGTTTTGTAATTCGCACAATGGTATTAGAAAATGAGCGATCAAATTAAGGCTTAAGATTGGAGAAGAAAGGTGGTGAAGTCAGTTGGTTGGTTTGCTGGCAGCTGGTCGCAGGGCAGCAGATCGGCGAGTCTTGGCCAGCTGGGCATACAGACCGCGCCTGCCGGCTGTCACCGCTCGTGAATGAGTGCCGGTGCTGGATCCGAACCACGAGCACACATCTTGCCAGGCGTGACAACAGCTAGTATGTTACAGACCACTCTGGTGAAGAGAGGGGGGTGCGGGGGTCAACCCAGCATCTGCGCCGAGCATGTTTAGGAGATGGTTTCACAATATTATTTTCTTTCTCAAGCAATTGATCTGTGTCTTGAAACGGACACGATTTTCATCAGAACCCAAATGGTTACAAAACCACTTGGCCTTGAAATTAACAGCGACAAAAGTAAATTACTCCTGCATGAAATTCTGAAAACGTTTTTCGTTAAAGAACAATGCTCTCATTGTGGCATCGAGGAAACCAAATTAGAGCACAGATAAATGGTTTATGAAGGTTATGTGAGAAATGGGTTCATTTAAATTGCTTCGGACCATTTACATGGTATTGAGGGCACTCGGTTTGAAGAAACCTTTTCAAATCCCACCTTCACCTTTTCCTCGGTCCCACCTTCACCCATGTCCCCTTGTATCTCCAGACGGAATGGTTATGTTCTTTTTCCTCCCTATATTCCATGATATTGACATTAACATGCCCTATATATCTCATGGTATAGGAAAGTACCTGTTGATTGGCTTGAGTTTCCACAACCATCTCTGGTCAGGTCATGCAAACGACGTTGCACCTGCTAAATGTATTTCTGCAGACATACCATCATTTCTAAAACAACCAAACAAACAAACCTGAATAGACATTTTGATAAAATCTGGATTATAGATGAAATGGACACATCAACTGATGAATGGTACTCAGGAGACCAAAGATTGATGGTTCAAATCTGCCAACACGATGTTGTGTATCCGACTGGAGCATGCAACAGAGATCACACAGCTACGTCGACTACAGAACCTCCAATCTTCAGGGACATATTATCAAAGCAATTAAAATTAGAGAAAATGAGGAATCCTGGAAGTGGACACCAGAACGTATTTTGCTGATGCAAGTATAAAATGTGGATCACAAAGTACACCGATTTGTTAATGGCATGAAAACAAGGCTGTGGGAACAAGGTCAACAAAGCAGCGATCTTTCATGGGCACAACTGAACAAGTCTGTGGGAAAGATAATCCTGGTCGTGTAACTGTTCCATGTTATACCGCATGCCTTGAGATCTCGCTTCAATAGCTTTAAGAAACTTGATAGCACTGCCAATGCTAACTTGGAATTTTATTCCTGCTTATCATTTGGCTTCTTATATACACACCGAGGAACAATTGTGGGTTCGGGTGCTTTTTGTTCACCGTTTCTCTGACAGCTATACAGTTCCAAGCCCAGCAAGCTCTTCGATTCGGATTGTCAAACACGGCGATGGTTCCCACTGGCACGCGTGGCTTTTGGCCAATTGGGCAAGATATTGCCATGCCACCAAGGCCCGGCTCCAAAAATTCACAATTCTTAATAGAGAATGGGCCGTGAAGCAGAACAAATGCCATAAAGATTGCCCCCAACTGAGGCCAAACAATGGGCAGCTTCTCTTTAGGAAACGATGGCTTTTGTCTGCCTTCGGACATTTTCCACCAGCAATGGCTTCCGACCAATTGGCCACCATAGCGCGACCGTGCTCTCCCAACACATTTCATCAGGCACCTGTCACAGCCAGAATAAGGGAAAGGCTTCCATTGCCTTGCAGTTTCATCCGGCAGTATCCGAGACTAGTCAATAATGTATCTGAGACAGGTCGCCACTTAACTCCACAACTCCTTAGTTGGTTGCCACAGCAACCACATTGCAAGGAAAAGACCAATTCAGTTAATTTTCTCTTACGAAGGAAACTCGGTGCATTATGAGAGGCACTCAGGAGATCATTACGGCACGACTCCAGTGTAGACTGCACTTTAACAGTGGAAAAAGTTTCTCACATTGCAAAACAACCCCATTCAATGAAGAGATGTTTTTTTGTGATGTCTTGGAAATGACGTTGAAGTATTTCCATATCAGCTGGTGACCTTTTGAGGAGCAAAATAGTTTCCTCTTTAGATTAAATAAGGTTTGACAGGAGAGGCCAAAGACTCCGCATACTTGAAGCCAGTTGGTTGCAGCACATCCCATTTTCTGACAATCATAATCATTTCATGATTACCCTTAATAGCCGAAGATAGTGGTTCACAAGTGGCACGTGAATAACCTGGCAATGTCAATTTTGTCACCTCGTATTGAGGGAGAACCAAGGAGACGAGACCATTTGTTACCTGTAGTTTTAGGCAGGAATTTGGAATTTCTTCAAGGGAAGGAGATAATTCACTTAATTAACCCAAAGTGTCATTTATGAAAAGTAACGTCCATCAATGACCGGTGCTGGCAGAAGGATCCTTCGGCTTAATGTCCAACCGACGGGCGATGCACATGTTGATGCATCACCCTGCATATTGAAACACCAGGGTGATGGTTTACAGCCGGTTCGGGCTTCAAACCCAGTATCTACAACTCAGAGGCCAGTGTACATACATGTAGGCTGTCCGACCAGGCTATTTTCTGACAATACTGTACATTCTATTCAATGTACACATCTCGAGGCAGAGAACATCACAATAGTCTCATGATGAGACCAAACGCAATGTCAGCTGACTGCCTGAAATTAGAACACTGGCCAAATCTTGATGACCCCATTTGTCAGATTTTTGAAGCACAGTTGAATATAAAACAAAAAGAAATGACGGCTGCGAACCATTGTTATTGTAATTAGAATTTCCTTATTCATGCAGAGCTTGGTTACATTTGCATCAGGTGATGGAGAGACAGATAGGGACATGAGATGTCCTGATCGCTCAATCATCGAGGTATGACTGCTGATTCACACCCCCTTAGGAATTCCCCTTCACAAACTGCAGGGACTTCAGCAAAGGTTGCATATCTCGACTTGGATGGAACAAGCAGGACACTTGTACGGTAATACGCTGAGCTGGGTTTGCTTTCAACTAATTCAAGGTAACTATTAAGAAATCCACACCTACCTCTGTGCTGTCTCGCCTGGGTTCGAATCTCGACCCAGCTAAAACTATCATCCTGGTTTTTCACAGGTGGGGCGATTCATCAATGTGTGCAACTTCCTCATATGGACATTAAAGCTGGAATATCAATGGTTATATGAAGTGTAGTAACTTAACGTCAACTTGCCATTGCTTGCAGGAACGTTGTTATGGAAGAAGCTTTCTCACGAAATTGAAGAATGTGTCCGATTTTTAAAACTCGATTAGAACTCCATATGGGATGACCTCTGCACATCCAGAATCGATGCAAAACTATTCAGGTCAAGGGTTAATTGTTTAAAAGGATAACCGGGCGTGATCCTCAGAGCTCTCTGCCCAAGAGATTGAATTTTGGAGAGTGGAACAAGTCGAGACTCCATATCTATCACAGCAGTTCATTGTACAAAGCCACAAAGGAATTCACGCACGGGAAGATGCATGATGCTACCCTGGGTTCCACTAATCTCGAGATGGTTGCTTATCTTGCCCTCAAAAACCCTGGGAAGATTGCTACTATAAAATTATATCGGTCATGTCTATGACAAAGCAAGTGCAACAGCAATCAGGAAACCAAAACCTAACTAATAATGTAACAATCATTTTACAAGAAAGCATAAAGTGATATTGTTATTGTTGCAAGCTAGAGGGCAGTTACAGTAGATATGAGTAATTTTATATCCTGATTTTAAACATAGTATGCAGAAAGATACATTGAGCCCCAAACTTGGCATCAGCTCGCTTAGGGGCTTATAATTTAGCTCCCATCAGTCCATATGTCTATCCGGAGCCTCTACTCAAATAAGGCAACACATTCATTTCATATTCGGCATACGTATGCAATAATATCTGGCATGACACACATCAAATGATTTTGCAATCAGAGCCAAAACTCAATGGACGTGATTTTAGAAAAAAACGAAAAACAGAAGAGAATAGTACAGGATTGGATATGCTTTTGGGAATGATTACAATATATATTGTTGTGGTTACCAAATTCGCAAACCACCATTCAGGTCCCTTAGGTGAGGTATCTCGGAAAGTACATGTGTAGTTAGGTCCAAACCCGTTGTCTAGTGGGAATACATGTCATTTATGCGTGCTGCGACTCTTCAGGATAGCCGTTTTTCTTTTACTATCTTTATTTTGGACCAACCGCCATGATTACAACCACAACCACCGCTTCACCACAACCGCCACGACCTTCACGTCACACCTCGCAACCGTAGCATCGCCACCGTTCTTGCCCCGCTGTGGGTACCGGTGTTGGACTCGTGCAGGGCGCGCGTCGAACAGCGTGTACAAAATCACGGATTTTGTGCTTCAAAAACGGATCAAAAACGACACACGCCCACTTTTTGCCGTCCAATCGGTGAGCGAGGGGCGATTTGGCCCCGCCTCCAGGACGATCGATATATGCAAATTTGTGGATCAAAAAGCCTTCACGCCCACTTTTTCTCGGGCCAATGGGGAGCGAGGTGAAAGGTCAAAGGGAGGGGGTCAAAGGCGAAGCTACGGGGGGATAAAAGGACCGTGTTCGTCGAGTCGAGAGTCGGGGAGTCCAGAAGTGGAGAGGCGGAGTGGAGAGTCGGAGAGTCCAGAGGCGGAGAGTAGGAGAGTCGGAAGCAGAGGGTCAAGACTTCGCGGGCGGTGGAGCTGCTCGTCGTGTGCGTTGGAGTCGGAACGGAGGGGACGAGCTGTGGAAAGGCGGCGACACCAGACGAGGGGGTGCTCGCGTCGTGCAGGGAGCTGCACCCGAGGGAGGCCGACAGCGCGACCTGGCCGAGGTGGAGACGCACACCAGGGATAATAAAGATCCTCTATACCCCGAGCATCAGCAACCCCCTCCTGTTTCCCCCCGCGCTGAGATAGTGCGACCAAGGGGGCCCCTTTCCCACCCCTACCAGACACTGCCCGCGAGGCCCGCGGGGTTGGGGCGCCATCGCCGCTCCGCGTCTCATCACCAGACGGGTAGGCGCGACCCGGTCTCGGCCTCAGGCCCGCCTCATCCTTGAGGGTATTCTTTCCTTGGTTTTGGGTATGTGTTGTCGGCGCCGTCTGTGAGGTAGAATTGTATAAGTGTTGCCGTGTGCTCGGTAGTCGGTATTAGCTCTGCATTGTGTTTTCGCTTTTACATTTGCTTGTTGTGTAAATTGCATTGTGTCTTTTCTGTGTGCATTTGGTGGAATTGTATATGTGTGCTTCCCGTGTGCCGCGAATAAATGTGCTTTTGTGTTGAACTGTTTCCCGCTTCGCTTCGTCATTTCTCCCATTGAATCCTCATCTTGCTTCACGTAAAGGGTTGGTAGTGGGCTGAATACGCCCGATAATTAATCGAACCGTCGAGGTCGACGATAACACCGCTCGGTTATTCTGATAGTACGGAACGGGTCGCTTAAGTGGCCCGTGTCCGAAGTCGACCTGCGGCGAGGTGCGATCGCCCGGTCTACCCTCCGCGTGGGTACTTAGGTAGGTCGAATTTGGCGAGCAACCCTATCCCACGCGGGGGCTGATTGGCTCGATCGCGGTGAGACCGAAAGGTCCACCCGTGACTGGTTCCCGGCGTTAGTCCGAGAGGGTCACGACTGGATTGTCCGTCCGGTGGGCGACGTGCCGCGATTCGAGTTACGTGGCCGTCAGCACGCCGGCGGGCGCGGAATCCGCAACAATATATACCACAAACATATACACTTTACCATCACCAGTACCTAAGTACCTACATACCACCATCAATTATTTATTTACATCTACTTTACCATCTCCACTATTAAAATGCAACAAATTTATATATATATATATATATATATATATATATATATATATATATATATATATATATATATATATATATACATACATATTGTTGCGGTATTCGCGCCCGCCGGCGTGCTGACGGCCACGTAACTCGAATCGCGGCACGTCGCCCACCGGACGGACAATCCAGTCGTGACCCTCTCGGACTAACGCCGGGAACCAGTCACGGGTGGACATTTCAGTCTCACCGCGATCGAGCCAATCAGCCCCCGCGTGGGATAGGGTTGCTCGCCAAATTCGACCTACCTAAGTACCCACACGGAGGGTAGACCGGGCGGTCGCACCTCGCCGCAGGTCGACTTCGGACACGGGCCACTTAAGCGACCCGTTCCGTACTATCGGGATAACCGAGCGGTGTTATTCATCGACCTCGACGGTTCGATTAATTATCGGGCGTATTCAGCCCACTACCAACCCTTTACGTGAAGCAAGATGAGGATTCAATGAAGGAAATGACGAAGCGAAGCGGGAAACAGTTCAACACAAAGCACATTTATTCGCGATGAACGGAAAGCACACATATTCAATTCCACCAAAAGCACACAGAAAAGAAAAACACAATGCAATTTACACAAAAAGCAAATGTAAAAGCGAAGACACAATGCAGAGCTAATACCGACTACCGAGCACACGGCAACACTTATACAATTCTACTTCACAGACGGCGCCGACAACACATACCCAAAACCAAGGAAAAGAACAGAGAACCCTCAAGGATGAGGCGGGCCTGAGGCCGAGACCGGGTCGGGCCTACCCGTCTGGTGATGAGACGCGGAGCGGCGATGGTGCCTCAACTCCGCGGGACTCGCGGGCAGTGTCTGGTAGGGGGTGGGAAAGGGGCCCCCTTGGTCGCACTATCTCAGCGCGGGGGGAAACAGGAGGGGGTTGCTGATGCTCGGGGTATAGAGGATTCCTACTCTGCCTCGAGTCCCGCGACGAGCGTCTCCACCTCGGCCAGGTCGCGCTGTCGGCCTCCCTGGGGTGCAGCTCCCTGCACGACGCGAGCACCCCCTCGTCTGCCCTCGCCGCCTCTCCACAGCTCCGTCCCCTCCGCTCCGACTCCAACGCACACGACGGCGACCAGCTCCTTTTTGCTCCTTCTTCCCAACTCCACCGCCCGCGAAGTCTTAACTCTCTGTCTTCGACCTTTCACCTCGCTCCCCATTGGCCCGAGAAAAAGTGGGCGTGAATGCTTTTTGATCCATAAATTTGCATATATCGATCGCCCTCCAACGCCCTGGGGGCAGGGCCAAATCGCCCCTCGCTCACCGATTGGACGGCACAAAAGTGGGCGTGTGTCGTTTTTGATCCGTTTTTGAAGCAGAAAATCCGTGGTTTTGTACACGCTGTTCGGCGCGCGCCCTGCACGAGTCCAACACCGGTACCCACAAGCGGCGCAAGAACGGTGGCGATGCGACGGTTGCGAGGTGTGACGTGAAGCGGCGCCGCGGTGGGTGGTTGATGTTGTGGTTGTAACAATGGCGGTTGGTCCAAATTAAAGATAGTAAAAGAAAAACGGCTATCCTGAAGAGTCGCAGCACGCATAAATGACATGTATTCCCACTAGACAACGGGTTTGGGCCTAACTACACATGTACTTACCGAGATACCTCACCTAAGGGACCTGAATGGTGGTTTGCGAATTTGGTAACCACAACACTACCCCCTCCCCTTTTTACAGACTCGTCCCGAGTCGTCAAATTTTCGTGTGCCATCATGTGTAGTTTTCCCCAAGTACATTTTACCTACGGATCCCTGAGTGCGACATTCATGGTATTCGTGTCCCCAAAATAAATAACCTGAGGGCTGCGTAACGACCTAAACAAACTCACTCACACGGACG